>NC_143393.1:11984484-12328484 GCF_980474605.1 Leiobunum rupestre | reverse complement strand
GTTTAAGAATTATATTAAATTAATTTAGTATTAATTATATTAAATTAATTTAGTATTAATTATATTAAATTAATTTAGTATTAATTATATTAAATTAATTTAGTATTAATTATATTAAATTAATTTAGTATTAATTATATTAAATTAATTTAGTATTAATTATATTAAATTAATTTAGTATTAATTATATTAAATTAATTTAGTATTAATTATATTAAATTAATTTAGTATTAATTATATTAATAGTGTTGTTTTAATACACAATAAACAAGTTTCCATTTCCATTTCCAAATTAAAATTAATTTATTATTAATTATATGAAATTAAAATTAATTTATTATTAATTATATGAAATTAAAATTAATTTATTATTAATTATATGAAATTAAAATTAATTTATTATTAATTATATGAAATTAAAATTAATTTATTATTAATTATATGAAATTAAAATTAATTTATTATTAATTATATGAAATTAAAATTAATTTATTATTAATTATATGAAATTAAAATTAATTTATTATTAATTGTATGAAATTAAAATTAATTTATTATTAATTATATGAAATTAAAATTAATTTATTATTAATTATATGAAATTAAAATTAATTTATTATTAATTATATGAAATTAAAATTAATTTATTATTAATTATATGAAATTAAAATTAATTTATTATTAATTATATGAAATTAAAATTAATTTATTATTAATTATATGAAATTAAAATTAATTTATTATTAATTATATGAAATTAAAATTAATTTATTATTAATTATATGAAATTAAAATTAATTTATTATTAATTATATGAAATTAAAATTAATTTATTATTAATTATATTAAATTAAAATTAATTAAGTATGAAATAAATTGAATGAAATTAATTTTAAAATATATTTACTGTGTTTTACTGTTCGAATGTTCAGTTTTATGAATATGAAAGCCGATTTGAGCGCCGAAATATATTTTCCTTTTTGCTACCTTGTTTCGTTTTTTTCTCCGCTGCTTATGGAACCTCCCGGGAACCCTGCTTTCGACGTTTCGCATTTTCGAGATTGATAAAAATGAATTGATTTTGGATTCCCTCGTCGCGTTCGAAAAGGTTCGAAGCGCCAAATAGCGGATTGTAACAGATCATTACGAGAATTTCTGAAAAATATTCGACTATCGTGAATCAAAGGAAATATGAACAGCTGCTTTAAGCATTAGGAAGAACGTATTTAGGTGAAAAGAGAACATGTGGCCGTAGCTGTAGCCTCTGTTTTCACATTGTCTCGATGATATCCTCCGCCTACACACACAGAGAGAGAGAGAGAGAGCTGAATTGGCTGCTTCCCACATTCTCTGTTCAACTGAATATGTTCTAGGCCAGTGTTTCAAAAATATCACTTTTTTTTTCTAATATTGAGAATATTGGTAAATAATAATACATGATAGTATATATGGTAAATGATGGTAGATCTGGTAAATTAATGTAAATATGGTAAATGATGGTAGATATGGTAAATATGGTAAATTAGTATAAATATGGTAAATGACGGTAGATATGGTAAATTAATGTAAATATGGTAAATGATGATAGATATGGTAAATAGTGGTAAATATTGATTTATATTGTATGATAATATAATATTATGTGAAATCAAGTAATTCATTCAAAAAGGAATATATCAACTTTGGAAGATCTAAAACTTTATTTTACTTACTCTACAAGTCGGTTCTCAATCTCAAGGGTTTTATCTCCTTAAATATGGGTTTAAGTCTTAAATACTGCAAATAATTTATGCAAATATGTTATTCACCATTATCTACCATTATTTACCATATTTCCCATTTTTCCCATTTTATACCATACCGTTTTTAGTTTTTACCACATTATATACCACCTGTTAAATACCACTTCGGAACCCTGTGCTTGACACGAGTCTAAACGAAAGCTCTTGCGATAGTATCATAAGTAAAATAGTACAAATAAGTATGACACTAATGTTTTTTTATGATTAACTGTCGCTAATGACCGTAGACAAAATTACGTAGCTGAAGACTGAGAGCTAGCTGTTAAGTAGTCTTTGGAAGGAGCACCCAAGGTTTATTGGAAATTAAAACGCTTTCAAGAGTAAAAATAATTATTATTTCAGCCAAATAGTTAATAGGTGATTATGAAAAATATCGATGGTCACGTGATTTGGTTAAGTACTACCAAGTTGAAAGTATCAAAATTGGCCCTTTTTGTAAATTCGTCTGGCTAGTTGGGCAAGGGTTAGCGAGATTTCTATTATTTCATTGTTCAATCGAAAGGATTTTTCGTTTTTCGTTTTGAGAGAAGTACGCAAAGTCGTTAAATTAAGGTAATTGATTTATTAAATGAAATATTTTTAAATTCTATACAAATTGATTTTAATTCTTTTTCAGGAATAATGGAAACATGTATGTAAATATAACCTTGAGTCTTCTATTTCTTCTTGTTTCTTTATCAATACTTGGTCTAGAACTATAAGAAATAAAAAAAATATATAATAAATTTGTTAACTTTATGTATTTTTAATAATTTTAGAAAAATACTAACTTTTCAAACAATCAATCCATGGTTGGTGCTTTTTACTAAACGCGGACGACCGCGGGCCTCGGTAGGTGCAGACGAATTTAAGCAGCCGACGCTTTGTCAAAAAATAACCAACTCCCGTGAGCCTCTGCGCGCAATTCTTTTTCATAATCACCTATTTTGAATTTGAGAATTAAACTCGTATTTATCGCCGTCACCCTAACCTGGCGGTAATTTTGAGTGTAGGGTGTGACAAGTTTTATCTTCCTGAACTTCCGATTACCCAATCACTTCACCACAGCAGCCAGTGGCGTAAATAGCGCCCCCGCAGACCCCGCGGCGCGGGGGGGGGGGCCCAAACGTTTATGATTAAAATCGGTGCTATTTAAAAGGGCTCCGAGTCGTTTTTCGCGGGGGGGGGCGAAGTTCCTAGTTACGCCACTGACAGCAGCTGCAAACTTAAGAAAAATTTCAAGACTTATTCGCGACCGAAACGAGTTTAGGTGGTGTAACGGCGCTAGCTTCTCCGAGGTAGCTACAAACAAATTCAAAAGTCATAAGAACTTTTTTTCTTAAATAAACTAATCAAAATCTAAGCAAATGATGCAAAAATTATATTAAAATGCAAGTATCATTATTTATAAAATTTAAATTTACGAATAACGACGAGGAATAACTAATAGCGTCTGCTTTAGCTATCTAGATTACAATGGCGAACCAAAGGGGGAGCAACGATAGATTTTGAAAACGATGGACAAAGTGTAACTTAAAATAATTTTATAATATAACTGATAGTCTAAATTGAATATTTCGCTCTGAACAGATTTTAAATTATTACTTATTTCACAAATGAAGACAAATCACATCCATTTGTCGTGCGTCATACTTATGAAACGAATTATTTAAAAATTGACAAAATGTATAGATTTGAGTTGGTTTAAAAAATAACTAAAGAATTCATCCATTTAAAATGTTGAAGGGATTTCATGCTTATTAAGAATGATTATGTTAAGACAATCATGGCACTTAAGAGGAGCCGGGTATATTTATTATCTTTAAATATACACAACAATCATTTTAATTATTTTTCATTACCCAATTCGATGTTTTAAACGATCATAAATTTATCGCCAAATAAAGGTTTTTTAACTTTTTTAGTAAGATTATTTAATCGATCTTAAATTTATGACCAAATAAAGGTTTTTTTTTCACTTTTTAAGTAAGATTATTTAATTTATCTTAAATTTATGGCGAAATAAAGGTTTTAAACGTTTTTTGATAATATTATTTAAACGTCCTTAAATTTATGACCAAATAAAGGTTTTTTTTTAACTTTTTAAGTAAGATTTTTTAATTTATCTTAAATTTATGGCGAAATAAAGGTTTTTTAACTTTTTAAGTAAGATTATTTAATTTATCTTAAATTATGTCGAAATAAAGGTTTTAAACGTTTTTTAATAATATTATTTAATCGATCTTAAATTTATGGCCAAATAAAGGTCTTTTTTAACTTTTTAAGTAAGATTATTTAATTTATCTTAAATTTATGGTGAAATAAAGGTTTTTTAACTTTTTAAGTAAGATTATTTAATTTATCTTAAATTTATGGCGAAATAAAAGTTTTAAACGTTTTTTGATAATATTATTTAAACGTCCTTAAATTTATGACCAAATAATGGTTTTTTAACTTTTTTAGTAAGATTATTTAATTTATCTTAAATTTATGGCCAAATAAAGGTTTTTTAACTTTTTAAGTAAGATTATTTAATTCATCTTAAATTATGGCTAAATAAAGGTTTTAAACGTTTTTTGATAATATTATTTAATCGATCTTAAATTTATGACCAAATAATTGTTTTTTAACTTTTTTAGTAAGATTATTTAAACGACCTCAAATTTAGTGCCATATAATGGTTTTCTTAGTAAGATTTTTTAATATCTTGATTCTTCTTTTTGTAAACTATTTTTTCAGAGGTTTCGCTGTCAACTCAAAATCCCTTTCGACTTTTCTTGGATAGCATCGGTTTGGGGTTTTATCGATTAACGCTTTTTAGGTTTTTTATATTTCGTTGAATGTATGTTTTTGTTTGAATTTATTTCTAAAAAGAATTGAGTGTTTTGTAGGAGTCATTTTATTTTATTGTTTTAAGAAAGAAAATGACTCAACGGCGGCAGTTCGGCGCGCGAGAAAATTACGACGGCGGCGGCGTTGGATCGGCGGCGCTAGGCTCTTACATTTACAAATCTATAAGTGCGAGATAAAGTCGTTAGAGCGCGTGCTAAGACTTTACCAGAAGCCTATAATAACGCCATTTGGGGGAAGTGAATAATCAGAGAGCCTTCCCGAGCTATATACAAACAAGTCGGACAAGATATAATATTAGTTCCACATCAACAAATAAATATATTTAATGATCCGGGGCCTTATGTGCAAAATTGAAATTGTTCCCACCAATGCTTTTGGTTTTCTATCTCTCGGAGTCTCGGTGTTGTTGATTTTATAAAACAATTATATTGGTGGCCTTAGCAGCTCCAGAGAAATCAAATAACATGCTCCCAAAAGATTTGAAAAATACGACGGCGCTACTGTATTAAATCGACGGTTTCAAAAATTAATTTATTTCAAACTGATTTAAATCAAACCCTTTTATTAAAAATCTAATGGACCGATGTAGAGGGCTGCGTTTGGAGCAGAAACGTTAGAATTACCGCCCATTCCCGTTGGAAAATAATATCCCCTTTCCATTCAAATATATCTCTTCCATCCATTTCCATTCCCGACCATTCCCGAAATCCCTTTTTTTTGATTCCAAGTATTACGACCAGATTGAAAATCCATTTCCGACCATCGCCGACCTCAAAATCACCTTTTCCATCCATTCCAGAATAAAAATTAAGATATCAGTATGATTACAAAGGTATTTCTAATTAATAATTTAGTTTAAAATAAAAATTTAATTAATAATTTATTTTGAAATAATAATTTAATTTTTAATTTAGTTTAAAATAATAATTTAATTTATAATTTAGATTAATATAATAATTTAATTTATAATTTAGATTAATATAATAATTTAATTTATAATTTAGATTAATATAATAATTTAATTTATAATTTAGTTTCATATAATAATTTAATTCTATAATTTAGTTTAATATAATAATTTAATTATATAACTTAGTTTAATATAATATTTAAATTCTATAATTTAGTTTAATCTAATAATTTAGTTCTATAATTTAGTTTAATATAATAATTTAATTCTATAATTTAGTTTAATATAATAATATAATTTGTAATTTAATTTAATATAATAATTTAATTATATAATTTAGATTAATATAATAATTTAATTTATAATTTAGTTTAATATAATAATTTAATTCTATAATTTAGATTAATATAATAATTTAATTTATAATTTAGTTTAATATAATAATTTAATTTATAATTTAGTTTAATATAATAATTTAATTTATAATTTAGTTTAATATAATATAGTTTAATTTATAATTTAGTTTAATATAATATAATTTAATATAATCTTAATTTCTTTCTAAATTTCCGCTTTTAAGAGTAACCTCCAGCTCCACAAGATAGAGGGCTCTATATTCCTAGAACAGACAGCGACGAAGCCCTCTACATACTCTCCCTAAGGAGCCAGTTTGCGGATATCCAAGGGCAATTTACGAATTGCTCCCTTTATCGGAGTATAATTCCGTCTGCATCTACGTGGCGCCGAACTAAAAAGGAATAATTAGGAGACGTTAGATCGTTATCATCGTTTCGCAAGATTAATAGCGGCGTGCGCGACCCAAGAAAGCGGTAGCGAAGAAACAGACAAGTATTTTTAAACGACGCGGAGACAAATATTTCTCTATTTTTAGTTAGCGCTCTTTCTTCCCAGTCACGCGTTATACTATCATAAGTAACATAATAAAAATAAGTATGACACCTTATATTATCCCGACGCAATTTTTTAAAAATAGACTGCTTAGCTTAAATAATATGTGGGCGGTACTTACAAGGAGAGTGAGTACCCGAGGTGTTTATTGCTGATTAGGTTCAAAGTCGGGCGTAATGTAGACCTATATGAGATTTTAAATTTACCAAAAGGAGACGTTGCACTACCCATTCGATTTGACATGGCACCCGAAAACCACCCCCCCCCCCCGCCTTTCCTCGTGTACTCTTTCCCCCCTTTCTGCGTGTAAGGGGGCGGAGACACTCCGGTACGATCGCGGGCTCTCGCTCTCTGTGTGTGTGTGTGTAGGCGGAGATTATCATCGAGACATTGTGAAAACAGAGGCTACCGCTAGGGCCACATGTTCTCTGTTCACCTAAATACGTTCTTCCTTATGCTTATAGCAGTTGGCCCTAAATGGGTTAGAGTGTGCAATAACTGGTGACTTTACCGGGGAGTCGGGGTCCGGCTCTTGTAATCCATAAGGGCTGTGGCGCACTGGGAGATGTTAGCTCTGATCAAATGGCAGGGTTGGAAAAAAGCCGGCTATTTTTGAAAAAAACCAGACCAGTAGTTTTAATTGGCTATAACCGGTTTTATTCGGTTATAACCGGCTAAAATATAAACAGTACCTTTTAATTATGTAAGCAGAAATTGTCTGCAGTTATTGTCGTAAATAAGAAACTAAACAAATAAAGCGAAATAACTATATAAAATAACTGAATTCTTTTGATTTCGTCGGGAAATTCCCCTTTGTTTTTGTGTATGACGCACCGACAGAAGCGAGGCAGCGAACTTTGGAACTTTAAACCTACCGAAAAACTGGTAAAAGTCAACCGGTTTCTAAATATGAAACAAAAAATAAACTAAATTTCTAAATAAAAACTATTAATTTACTAAAATATTCATATTGTAATTTTTTGTTTTTAAAAAGCCACAAAAATCTGGATTTTTTCAAGTGGCTATAACCGGATTTAACTAGGTGGCTATAACCGGTATGGCTGGTTCTATGCCAACCCTGTCAAATGGTCCTATCTCCACCTCTGACTTCGGTCAGGTTTGGGCTGGATACTGAACTTCGGTTCAGGCTAACGGAGAGGGTCCAGGCAAACTGGCCGCCTCGGCGGATTGGGTAGCCTGCTGTGGGGCGGCGGGCCTCCATATGCGGGCACGGCAGTCCTGTTTCCCGGCCTTTTGGAGCCCACCGGGATCTCCGGTGCCAGCTGTGCCGGGTTACTTGGGCTGCTGCGTGCTCGTCGTTCCCCTATAGGAGCTCTCTCCAAAGGGTTTGGCTCCTTACCTACGTAGGTAGGGTGTCGGCTGGAGTTGCTATAGCATCCATTCTAAATCCCACTGCTGTGTGCGAAGTGGGGATTGGTCCACCCATTGCTGCACCTTTTGCTGGGTTGAGTGACTTGCGTCTAAGGTGCGACCATCAGTAGTAGGGTTCTACTACCCATGCTGGATTTGTCACCTGTCCGGGCTAGGGGGACGCTGGCGTAGGGCACTATGATGATAGGCCTCCGGTGGTATGGTCTTTGTTACTAGGTACACCGGGCTATAAATTCTGACACACTGCTTATAGTAGTTGTTCGTATTTCCTTTGATTCGCGATAGACGAATATTTTTCAAAGACCTGCCGTAGTTGCGGTTGATAATAATCATAAACAAACCAATAGCTAAATAATGTATGAACCGTGTTAAACCTTAAATCCTATAAAAATTCGCATATTCCCTATATCATTATTATGCAAGTTGAAATTTTTAATTTTTCCAACTGTTGGTAAATTCGGTAAATATTTTATAATATACCAACACGTGCGCAATTCCATTTGGAAGATTAATTCGGAAATGTTTAAAATTTTCGATTGTGGTTCTGATAATTTTGTTATGTCATAATTTGGTAATTTCGGAAATTTCCTAATTTGTTAATTTTGGTCCTGATAATTTCGAAAATTTCCTAAATTTATAATTTCGAGTACTGATAATTTCGGAAATTTCCTAGTTTGATCATTTCGGTCCCGATAATTTTGAAAATTTCCTAAATTGATAATTTCGGTCCAGATAATTTCTAAAATCTCCTGATTTGATACTTTAGGTCCTGAAAATTACGAAAATTTCCTAATCTGATAATTTCGGTTCCGATAATTTCCAAATTTTCCTAATCTGATAATTTCGGTCCCGATAATTTTGAAAATTTCCTAATTTGATAATTTCGGTCCAGATAATTTTGAAAATCTCTTAATTTAATTATTAAGATCTCGAAAATCTCTTAATCTGATAATTTCGGTCCCGATAATTTCGAAAATCTCTTAATTTGATAATTTCAGTCCCGATAATTTCGAAAATTTCCTAATTTGATAATTTCGAAAATCTCTTAATCTGATAATTTCGGTCCCGATAATTTCGAAAATCTCTTAATTTGATAATTAAGATAATTTCGAAAATCTCTTAATCTGATAATTTCGGTCCCTATAATTTCGAAAATTTCCTAATTTGATAATTTCGGTCCTGATAATTTTTAAATTTCCTAATTTGATACTTTCGGTCCCGATAATTTGGAAAATTTTTGGTTCCGAAGTTAAAATTTGGTCAAATTTGAAGTTTGTATTTAAAAGTGTCAAAAACCTATAGGACGTGTTCAACCGAGGTGCATGGCATATCTATTCTAATTTGAGTCTCTCTTGGTTCATTTCTTTCGCAGTGAATGGCCAATCGCAGGCGAAACAGCGCAGCAGGGCTTGACCGGCTCCACCTTTGACCGCAGTGACGACGGAAGCAGAGTTTGCCTGTGCGAGAGTGAGCATCGCGTTGCCTCCCTTTCAGAACACCTTCATGAATGCCAAGAGCGAACTCAACAAACTCAATCTTATCATCGAAGAAAGGTGAAACTCCTCAATTGCACTTTTTTACATCTTGTTCTTTTTATCAACCATCGACAAACTTCTTTGTTAAAGAATATCTAGAGATAGCACTGCCTTAGTACGAAAACCAAGTAGATCGATTTACGCGTGTTTCAATTTTAATTGTTTTTCGAAAGTCTATTTACACTTTCATTTATAACAGCAACAAATGAATCAATATCAATTTCATTTGTCACTTAAAGTTGTAGTATCAAACTAAACTATCGGTTTTGCGCTATCTAACTTTTAATATCAAAATCAAACGTTTTTACCAGTTTTAATTGTAGTTTCAACTTTAACTATATTAGTTTAAATTATAGCTTTAAAATCAACTATATTTCTACCAGTTTTAATTGTAGCTTTAAAATCAACTACATTTCTACCAGTTTTAATTGTAGCTTTAAAATCAACTATATTTCTACCCGTTTTAATTGTACCTTTAAAATTTAATATATTTTTATTAGTTTTAATTGTAGCTTCAAAATTAACAATTTATTTATCAGTTTAAATTGTAGTTACAAAATTTACAATACGTTTTTTCAATTAACATTGTATTATCAAAAAACACCATATTTAACAGTTTAAATTGTAATTTTAAAATTAACAATTTGTTTTACCAGTTTAAATTGTAATTTTAAAATTTACAATTTGTTTTACCAGTTTAAGTTGTAATTTTAAAATTTACAATTTGTTTTACCAGTTTAAGTTGTAAATTTAAAATCTACAATTAGTTTTACCAGTTTAAGTTGTAATTTTAAAATTAACAATTTGTTTCACCAGTTTAAGTTGTAATTTTAAAATTTACAATTTGTTTTACAATTCTTTACGAGTGTAAATTGTATTTCATAATATTCTTTTGCCATCTTTAATTTGTTTCGAGATACTTGGTTTTGAAACTAAGGTAGTAAGATATAGTGTACGACTTAGGGGGGGGGGGGGGGGGCAAAGTGTGAGGACGTGGTCGAGAAATCGTTTGATTTAGAAAGGGAACAAATCTAGTTCCAGAAATGGATCGGCTAGTCCAAGAAAACATTTTAGGGAATTAATTTTCCCCAATTCAATTTGATGAGTGTGTAGAGATTTCTATCTGGAGTGGGCTTTCCCATCTTAAAGGGAATGCAACCTCTCTAAGGAATTTGGAATACCCCTTTCCAGCCAGCCCTGAATTGTGGTATAGTAGGACCGAAGACTGCGAAATTGTTTTCTTTTGATTTTTTAAATATTTAGTACATTTATTGTCGTTCATTTTAATAGTTCTTTTTATAAAGTAACGTGGCCTTCTTGTTTTAATCTGGCTCTTACGTCACAGTATGGACCAAGAATCTAACGGGGGACTCACTGTTCAGGCTTTAAAAAGCACGCGTTAATACTGGGAATAGGAAAATCACGGTTAATTTTAGTTCAATGTCAACAAACTTGGCGTCGCTGAAATCGATTTCCGACGAGAAGCTGGAGCGATCGCGGTCAATTTTGACAAAATGGCGCCGTTGTTGTCGGTTAAATGATTAGGCTTAGTAAGTTTTAGACCTTTTTTTAAAATTGGTTCTTTAAATGTTTAAGTAATGGTAATTAAACATTGTGTTAAGTAAAAATAACCAGTAAGCTGCGTATGGCTGAGGTTTGTTTTTATCAAATTCACTAGAATACATTTCATTTCTGAACTTAAAAATTTAATGAACTAAGTCTAACCTAACTTTATCGCACGTACTGTCGCCTAAGCCCCGACTTAGCCTCTCGTAGTGTTAGTTGAACATAATTCTTGAGGCGCTTCAAAGCGTCTGGTGTACCTCATTAAGCCTTCCGATTTAGGCCACGCCAACCGTGCCAAAATATCGGGAACAGTGAGTCCCCTTAAATTCTTGGTCCATGGTCACAGCTAGGGGCGACAAACACGCTAACGCAGTCTTGTGTACAAATTTCATTGGACGAGCCCTTACAATGAACATTTTACGGGCAGGGGGGGAGGCAATTTCAGAATTTTCCCCTTCCGACGGCAGCAGGCGCTAAAGCGTCTAACCAATGAAAAATGTAGGCAAGAAAAGGCACTGCTTTTGACGGGTTGCGTTCTCCTTGTGTGGGGTGCTGTGTTTGTTGCTCCTAGGTCACAGTCTCTTACTTTTACAAATCTACGAGCGCGCGCTACAGTCGCGGGGAATATAGGGTTTTGTAGCGCGCTTGCAAATCACTCGTCTGAAGAATACACAAAAAATGCGTGTCTTGTGACGTAAGAGCAACATATTATATTTTTTTATTTTTATTCATTTTATTTTATAGAAACAACTATTACGTTATTCGTTTAGGATTCCAGTAAAAAAAATGGTTATCGGTAATTTATTTCAAAAGTGTAACAACTTGTGTACCACGCTTTAAAACCAATTTAAAAGGAATTGATTAGACACGTCTAAAGTTAGTGTCTCTTCAATCATTTGTCCCTCTGTACCACAAAATTTAATTGTTTCGTTATTCTATAATCAGAAAAGGGAAGACTTTCTATACCCAACAATCGATATAAAAATTATGTGCCAACGCCACTAGTAGCAGAAAATTAAGTCTTGGTGTTCCACGCCAACTTAGGTTATATTCTCTTTCATTTAGACTTTAAATCCAATTTCAAATTAATCATTTAGTCAAGTCTAAAGCTAGTGTTTATCACGTCAGATATCCAACTCTACCACAAAATTCTATAGTTAGAAAATGGAAGGCTTTCTACAGCCTCAATAATTTAGGTTATATTCCCTTTAATTACTTGAGAACTTTCCAAATTATATTTGATTTTTGTTGGTCTCCGTCAAATGTTATCTCTCCATAAAAATTTAATTTTTTTTTTCACCCAACAGATGTTCAGGTTGTCGCAATAAATATTTGAAACTAAACTAATAGCTCAAAAACTATTTATGCTACGAAATTATATTATATTTTCCGACTGCTAAGCAGACGGAAATCGTGAGGTATGTGCGCTTCTTGCATTGGCATCTACGTGGCTCTATGGAAAATGAAAAATGTATTGGAATTTATGTGACATTTAACTAATAGCATTTTCCATTTGATTGCTCGAGATTCGCTCCGAATCTGTCCTTGACGTCATAGATCTCGCCCCAATCAACTAGAATAAAACCGCAAATGGAACATTACATTAACATATTCCCGCACTTTGTTGTTTTTCTTCTGCTAATAATTTGAATTTTCGCGTCTTGGTCTGCCATTTTGCAAAAAAATCTAAAAGGAACATGCAAAAATTTGCTCCGATCTCGATCTCGATCCGTTGATCTGTCGAAATCGGCAGATCGGTTTTGGGCGATCTCAGAGCACCCGAGAGCTAGAAATGGAACACGCGAAACTTGATCGGAGCAGATACGAGCACGCAAATGGAACATAAAATGTTGATCAGAGCGATCTAGAGCGCTCGAGAGCAGTCAAATGGAAAACGCTATTAGACATTGAAGTTGCTTGAACCACGTCTTGAAGGCCATTTGAGAACTACAACGAAAACCGTTGAGTGTAAGAGTTAGTTCCAATCGCAATCGCATTCGAAATCCAAATAGTTTTGACTATTTAGTGGCATTTTTCATGTAAAGGAAGAATGCCTTTGACTGTAAACCAAAGAACCATAAGCTTTAAATGTTCGATTCCAAGTTGTGGCACTGGGTGAAAACTCGGAACAACTCCTTCTGCGTTGAGTTTCCAAGTTCTCTCCCCACTGCACAAAGGGGTTTTTCCTCCAAGTTCTTCGGTTTCCCCTTCCATAAAAACTTGTTGATGTTAACGGTAATAGTTAGTGTAGGGAGCTGATGACTCGCGTGGCATTAAGGGCTTGCCACCACCCTCCTACGCATTGTAACCCGACCACCTGAATTAATGGCTTTAAAAGTCGCTTGATGACTTAGGCCTAAGGTGGTGCCTAGCTGATTATTATTAACTAAATTTTAAATTTCTGTAACGTATTCGAAATTAAATTTAGGTTGACCCAGTGGCGTACTGAGGGTATATGGCGCCCGGTTAAAAAATTTCCAAATGGCGTCCCCTATATGTCAAAAAAACTTAAAATAGCTTTGTTTTTGTTTTTTAATTTTAGTCTACCTTTCATCGCTAGTTTAGTATCGTCGTTGGTACGGTCTTACTTCAAATTTTATATAATCTACCGATTAATTTACCAACCACAACATTAGTCCGTCCTTCGTAAGTTAGATTTTGTTCTGTATATATCATAGATATGAGATATTGTGATAAATTTTGTAAAAACTTGAAATTGTATTAAATAGAAATTTGAACGAAGAATCAGAATTATCAAAAGTAAATAGGGTTAAGGCCTAACAATTTACAAGTTTAACTGAAATAATAGCTATAGCTACGAGCTTTTTTTGTTTATTTTACAATTGATATTGTAATTATTAATTAAAATCAACCGTTATCGAAGGAAATAATGGTCAGTATTTGACAGAGATACTATTGGAAATCGCGAGGCGGTGACATGGTTGCCAGGGAATAAAATTCAAAATTTTCATCTTGAGCGCGGACCGGAATACCACAAATGCACTACTTCGCGCGTAATGTGCTATCCTTATTGGTTAGAAATATCACGTGATCGTTAGCTCTTTAAAAAGTTTGTCAAGCATGGTGGAAGGTAAAATCTGAAGGCAGTGATAGACTTTCTCCCCCTATTTACTTTTGGAATTATCACTGGTTGAAGGAACAATTGGACATTTAAGATAGGAGTGTTTTGGCACCCCCGTACATGATAGCCAGCTTGGCGCTCGGTTAAATATTACCCCCCTAACCCGGGTCGGTACACCTCTGGGTTGACCTTCTTCAAGGTCATTGAGAAATGTTTTCAAGACGTTTCAGTTACAATTAGAAAATTGTTAATCAAGTGCCAATGAGATGGTCTCAACATAAATTAGATGTCAAATGTGTGAAAACTAAGTGGTTCAAGATCATCATAATAATGAGGAAAGTGTCTCAAAAAAATTTATTACGTTGCATAAATAGTTTTTGAGTTATACGCCCGTTTTTTTATACAATTACAGTGTTAATCAAAATGGTGTACTTGGTTTTATCATTATTAACATAAGTAGTATAATAATTATAATAATAAGTATGATACTTTCCGCGAATTATTATTACTACGACCACTGACAAATTAATTAATTATTAATTAAATCACTAATTGTTTGGTGTTTTTTTAATTCCTTCAGTTATTTACTTAATTTTCTAAAGCAAGAAAGAAAAAAATGATGGTTTTAGTTACATTACTGAAAGTACAGTTTACAAAGTCGTCACCGTGTGGCGCTTTTTCGTTATTTTTGACGTCAAAGTGAAGCAATATTATGTAGTGAAATAATTTGCCCAAGTGACATACTTATTATTATTATATTATTTATGATATTACGAATATTTATTTTTCGTAAGATGTAGGGGTATTTTTTATTTATTAAGTAACTTATACGGTTTTCTAAATAAGTGAAGAATTAAAAAATGTCATAGTTTTAGTTAACTTAGGGCATCATATAAAGTTGACCGATTTTTTTTAAATTTGCGACGAAAATTAAACACTTTAAGCAGCGACACACGACGGCCGATCGTATAACAGACGATTTTTCGTTCGATTAGGCTGTCAAAATAATTTGGAATTTTGAAAAAAAGGTAGGAAAACTCTCAAAAATTGACAAATATATATATATACATCCAGAATATTTTGGAATTTTTTTGTACTCATTTTTTTGGCGAATTTTTTACTTAGATAATTTTTTTGGTTACCCAAGTTTACGTAATTGGTTAATTGGAATGAACTATTTTTGTAGCATGGCTAACGTCATAAATATAGTAGCGAAAATAAATTGGAAAAATACTAGTAGTTGCCTGGCAAGGGCAGTTTCATGGATTGTTTAGCGTTAAAAATTATTTTAATTTTCGGCGCCTTCAACAGATGGCGACACTACAAGCACGGATAACCGAAATATGAACTTTTATTTTTAAATTTTTGTTCTTCCTCTCCTAACCCTTAACTTAATAAATATTTCCTTTATTTGCTGCCTTAAGTTAGCTGGAACTGTTAAGTCTATCCATAGGTTCAGAACTATCTCTTCTTTTTCTATCATTTTTTTATGAGCTTTAGAAATTGCAACCTTATATATTAGTAGATTTTAGAAATATTATTAATTTCTTTCCGACAGCAGACTTTTCTACTATCACAGTCGAATCCATCAATTTTCAAGAATGTATTTATTTACATCCCCCTCACGCTCTAACAATAAGCTCCTCCCCTTACAAGTCAATCAAATCGGGCTAGTATCTCATTGGTTGCATTAAACGTGCGTCGTCCGACGCGTTGAAATAAATACGTTCTTGATTACTTTTGAGGTAAAACAGCAGACGCTTTTAAGTATCGATGGATTTGTCTACCAAATCCCGAAATAAGATTTCATTACCAAAAGTCCGACTTTTACTGTTACTATTACCAGAAGTGTATAATATATATCTTACGAGATAAGTATCCATCTACGCCATAAAAATGAAACGTGAACCTTTTTAGATTCAAGCAGCAGCGTACAGAGAGGGGGGGCTTAAAAAGGGCCCACAAGCGTGCTTATTAGGGGCCCACTGATGAGTACTTAAAATTTTATAAACTATAATAATTTGTATCTGTAATAGTTTTACTGTAGTATGGCCCTCACTATTTTTGGAAAACTCTTCGAATAACATTATCAGTAAAAAGAGAGGTGGAAACTTCTCTCGTAATAAACTTATTATATACTTCTGTTATTACTAATTTTAAATGAAATATTCTAGTTTGTATATTTTTTAAATTATTAGCTTGTTTTTTTAATTTGTAAGTTAATTTATATAATTTTTCAATGCTTTATTAGTCATGTATTGCATCCAATCAGTGGTGGAGATATTAGACAGTTTTAGAAACTCATGGAAATGTATCAATTCACCACATTTCTATCTTTAAAGAAGGACCCACGACGTTGAACTCCGTGTTTGTACGATGCTACATAACTTATTTCGTCGTCTTGTGCCCTACTTTACAAGAATGATTATCAAGTGCAACCGATATATATTTTTTAATCTTTTACTTGAAGATTTCATGGCAGAATTGTAGACTAATATTTATTTCGCTAAAGAAGGGCCCACGACGACGAAAGTCGCGTTTGGACGATACTACATCAGATAAACCGTCGCGAAAGAACGTATTTATTTATATATAGGGAGAATGACTATTTTAAGACCAGGGTTCGTACACGACCTGGTAAACCTGGAAAAGTCAGGAAATTTTAAAAGGTTTCCAAAAGGCCAGGGAAAAGTTAGGAAATTTGGAAATTATTCCAAAATTTCAGCGAAAAGTTAGGGAATTTGGAAATTATTCCAAAATTTCAGGGAAAAGTTGCGGAATTTGAAAATGGTCCTAAAAAGTAAGGGAATTTTAAAATGGTCCTAAAAAGTAAGGGAATTTTAAAATGAACCTAAAAAGTAAGGGAATAATAAAATGAACCTAAAAAGTAAGGGAATTTTAAAATGACCCCAAAAAAATCAGACAAATAAATGTTTGAAAGAAAATATTTTTTCAAGATCTTTACCTCAAACCATTCACTTATTCTACAAAAATGGTCAGGTAAAATTTGGTCATTTGGTCAGGGAAAATCTGGAAATGTCAGGGAATTTAATTCCGGAAATTTTGTACGAACCCTGAAGACGTATCTTATCGACTTCACGGTCGACCAGTATGCCCCTCCCCTTTGACCCCTTTTCTAATTGGTTCCCAGAAACTAACGTCATCCGACGCGATGAAAACCGACGAGGCTCACGCAAATGAAACACGTTTGCCTCGGCCCTTTCAGGCCGGGGAAATCTAGACCATGTTGACTTCAACAAAGTCATTTTCCTTAGTAGAAATAAATACATGCAATTGGGAACAGTTGCCACAGACGGTCGAGCCACTTCAGAAATTTGGTGCACTAGTATCGAGAAGTCGCCGTGAAAATCTTCCTCATTCTTTCTGCAAATCTATAAATCCACTAGAAGTGAAATCCGATTAAATCTTTCAATATTGAGATGTATTGTAAATATTCGAGATATATTAGAAATATTCGAGATATATTGGAAATATTCGAGATATATTGGAAATATTCGAGATATATTGGAAATATTCGAGATATATTGGAAATATTCGAGATATATTGGAAATATTCGAGATATATTGGAAATATTCGAGATATATTGGAAATATTCGGGATATATTGGAAATATTCGAGATATATTGGAAATATTCGAGATATATTGGAAATATTCGAGATATATTGGAAATATTCGAGAAATATTGGAAATATTCGAGATATATTGGAAATATTCGAGATATATTAGAAATATTCGAGATATATTAGAAATATTCGAGATATATTGAAAATATTCGAGATATATTGAAAATATTCGAGATATATTAGAAATATTCGAGATATATTGGAAATATTCGAGATATATTAGAAATATTCGAGATATATTGGAAATATTCGAGATATATTAGAAATATTCGAGATATATTGAAAATATTCGAGATATATTGAAAATATTCGAGATATATTAGAAATATTCGAGATATATTAGAAATATTCGAGATATATTAGAAATATTCGAGATATATTGGAAATATTCGAGATATATTGGAAATATTCGAGATATATTAGAAATATTCGAGATATATTAGAAATATTCGAGATATATTGAAAATATTCGAGATATATTGAAAATATTCGAGATATATTAGAAATATTCGAGATATATTGGAAATATTCGAGATATATTAGAAATATTCGAGATATATTGGAAATATTCGAGATATATTGGAAATATTTGGAATATATTGGAAATATTTGAAATATCTATACTATATTCCTAAGTGTCTTCTGTCTGTCTTGCATCTGTTTCTCTATAGGCGTCCGAGCCGTTCAACCTAGGACCTCTAAATTTCTCACAGCTATTCTTATGGAATATTTGAGAAATACCGAGAAAAATCCCAGGAAATCCAAAAAATGTGGACATACAATAATAAATATTTGGAATAAGAAATCTGGTGTACATTATTTTCCGAAGTGGCTAACTCTGGCTCTCCTACGTTTATAGCACAAAATATTTAGAAATTGCCAGATCTTTTGGAAAATTTCCTTTAGTTGTTAAAACTGTCTATTGGGGGAGCCGGGGTTTCATTGAGTCTCATCGCACGAACTTTATATTTTATTTTCATAACTGTATTATTTTGATTTGATTTCGATTCTTGCCGAATCGGCTACCGCATTAACCGCGGTAAAAGCGTATAAAGTCGAACTTTCTTAACCCCCGAATAATCGACTACACGTTATGATCGATTATTTCTAACCGAAACATTCGATTTGCAGGCACACCAAAGATTTGAATGTGGCCACGGAAAATAACGCCTTGAGTGAAGAGCATGCCGATAAAATAAAGAATTTTCAGTGAGTATCCCTTGATTACCATTTCAATTTTTATTAATTTGCGGCCGTGATCGATTAATTACTGAATTTGGGGGATTGATCGATTAATTTTTAGGGGTAATAATAACTTAATTAATTTGGGCCAATGATCGCTTAATTAATTAATTTTAGAGGAAATGATCGCTTAATTAATTAATTTTAGGGGAAATGATCACTCAATTAATAATTTTAAGGGCAGTTAACTAAAACGGGACCATTATCGCTTAATTAACTAAAACGGGACCATTATTGATTAATCATTTGAAGCAGTGATCAATCAAGTAACCAATTTAGGGCAATAATCGATTAAGTACTGAATTTGGGAGCGTGATCGATTAAGTACTGAATTTGAGAGCGTGATCGATTAAGTACTGAATTTGAGAGCGTGATCGATTAATGATATATGAATTAATTAATTTGGGGCTATGATATAGGAATTTATTAATTAATTTTGGGTGATGATGTATGAATTAATTAATTTGGGGCAATGATGTATGAATTCATTAATTTGAGGCAACGATGTACGAATTAATTAATTTGGGGCAATGACGTATAAATTAATTAATTTGGGAGCAATGATGTATGAATTAATTAATTTGGGAGCAATGATGTATGAATTAATTAAATTGGGGCTATGATATATGAATTTCTTAATTATTTTTGGGTAATGATGTTTGAATTAATTATTTGGGGCAATGATGTATGAATTCATTAATTTGGGGCCATGATATATGAATTAATTTATTTAGGGCCATGGTATATGAATTAATTAATTTGGGCCAATGATATATGAATTAATTAATTTGGGGTAATGATATATGAATTAATTAATCTTCAATCATTTATCTGCGTGATCGTGAGACTCTTTACACCTTAGATACGTTCTTGGTGTAAAACATTTCCCCACCCCTATAGGATATAAACATATAATTTTATCATGGACGGTTTGAAATTATCATCAATATTAATATGAAATACATTTGAAAGGGAAATATTTCCATCTTAAAATAAAAATTATTTATACTTGCGCCCTAATTTTAACGTTGCACGTGGTTTTCGATAATTCGTTCTAAGCGTACGATGAACTTAGCAAAGAACCTTTTTAAAAATTTAGATTTTCGTGTTAGGTTTCGCTATTTTAAATTTTAACTTCCTCTGCCATTAATAGATGGCACCACGCTCTGCAGTAAAGTAGTTTTTTTAGAAGATTCGTATATATTCAAGGCCATCTGTAATAACAAGGGCCTTATCATTATACAGGTGGCAATGATAGAGCCGACAGTTGCTTTAAAATATACACTTTATACTTCTGGCACATGCCCCCCCCCCCCTCGAAACGTATGGTCGTACGTACAAATATTTTTATTTTTTTACTTTTTTTCAATTGCGTGCCCCCCCCCCCCACCCGAAACAAAATCCTGGCTACGCCACTGAGTTCTGGTACTATGAGGAATGTATTTACCTATAAAAAAGGTTACGTAATTAAACAAAAGTGTTTCAATATTCGTTTTTGAATTTCACAATTATTATTTGTGAAATGAACGTGGAAGGTATAAATGGAAGGAATCAAGTTCCAACGTCGAAATAACGAAGCGCTGGGGAAATGATTTCCCGGAAATCTAGCGGGGCTATTGATTTTTTGCCACTGAACGGGAACGATACCGCCATCTATCTACATTTTAATACAAAACACACAAAGACCAAACCAGAAAGTTGGTGCTTAGTCTATCATGGCTATCTCGATAGCATCCCTTCGGTAAATATTTAGCTTAGAAAGTATAGGAACTTGCAGACCTTTGGAAATTATGTCACTTTTGCTTATACTTAAAGCCACTGTCGGCTCTACCATTGCCACCTGTAGTATGATAAGGCCATTGTTATTAGAGATTGCAATGAATATAGACGTTTCTTCGAAAAATCTGCTTTACTGGAGAGCGTGGTGCCATCTGTTAATGGCAAAGGAAGCTAAAATTCAAAATAGCGAAACGATAACGTCGTCAGATAACCATTTATAATTATTATAATTAGACAACTTATACTCTACTTACAAGGAGACTACCCGAGGTGTAACACACCGATTTTTATCAAACTCGGGGGTTTGGTAGACCATGTAAATTGAAAAAAACTGAAGGGAAATGTCTCCATAGGCAACCGTTTTGCCATGGCAACCAAAAATGTTTTTGACTTGTTAGTGTATCCCGTATAAAATACATTGTAAAAAATTACAATAATTTAAGTTATTGTCAAATTTACAAACGAGCCAATCAACGCGAGGGGAATTTTTACGTCCCGCCTTTTGGGTCAAAAAAATGTAAGGAAAGCATCTTGTTCGGATTTCGACGCTAGCGACATCTGTTGGAAAAAGAGCTACTTCACGTCTAGCCGACACTTGCTTTAACCAAGGAACAACAAACCCAAGGAGAGTGCAGCTAGCCTTTAAACACGCTAACACAGTGTTGTGTACAAATTTCATTGGACGAGCCTTTATGCAGCACGTTTTACGGAAAGGGGGAAGACAATTTCCTGGTGAGGTCTATTAATCCCGAAAGTAATTTATCAAATTATTTTACTTTTATTACTACAAAATTAACATCAAATATTCTATAAATATATTTATTTTTAATAAATTGCATAATTGTGTTTGCTAATTTAGTTATCTATTAATTTGAATCGCCTAGATGGCGCTGGCGTGCAAGAACGATAAAAGCGATGGAAGGAGGGGGGGGGCACATCGGAATTTTCGGCTTGACTGCACCATAAACATGTTCCTACTCCCTTTAATGTAAAAGTGGGATTAAAGACGATGTTAAGAAGCACCTTTAGTTTCTCCACAAACTTATCGTTAGCGATTTTTCAGAACTCCTTAAGTAGTTTCTAACGCGGTCCCTTCGGGGGCGATAGTTCTATAGGTGGGATATTCCTGGCGATTGGTAATTAGGCTAATTGCGCGCCTAATTAGTTTAATTGACTGGTAGCTCACTGTGCTCATAAAGGGCTAGAACTTACTACCAAGTTTTCCATTATTCTCGTCTATCCTTTGGTTGTGGCCGCCATGTTGGGTAGAATTTTATTTCAACAGGAAAAAGCATGTCTGACGTCGTGTGACGTAGAACTGTTAGCTCCCTATTGTTTGAAGTTGAAAGGGTTAAAGCAACTGTCTGCTCTATCTTTGCCACCTGCGTTATGATAAGGCCCTGGCTTTTAGAGAGGGCAATGAATATATATGATTATTCGAAAAAACTACTTTAATGGAATGCGTGGTGCCATCTATTAATGGCAATGGAAGCTCAAATTTAAAATAGCGAAACGTCAGAGAACCATTTATAATTATTATAACTTATACTCTACTGAGTGCACTTTAACCTAAATTATATATCCCATATAAAATATATTGTTAAAAATTACTATAATTTAAGTTATTGACAAATTTACAAACGAGCCAATCAACGCGAGGGGTACTTTTATTCCCCGCCTTTTGAGTCAAATGTAGCTTAAGCATCTGGTTTTTTTTTCGACGGTAGCGACATCTGTTGAAAAAAGAGCTACTTCACGTCGAGCCGCGTAATGCTCTCGTCTATAGGCTTCGTGCGTAGTTAAAATTTTGTCATAAATATCGCCGCCTGCCGAACGACTTTTAAATTGAATGTATGAAATCTGTCTGCTTGTTCAAAATTATCTCTGCACAACAGCTGAAAGTTGCAACCGAAAAATTTAGAAATTCAAAATTTCTTTGAGAAAAATAGTTTCTTAGTGTTATATCTATAATAATTATAATCTAATAATTCAAATATACTAAAAAGAAGGTTAAAGCAACATTAAAAATAATTAATGGGTGAGTCCAATGTAAAACTACTCGAGGTTTCTAATTAGAAATATCTTTTCAAAATCACGTATCTCGACTTGCGGTTCGCTCCCAGGTAGCGAGATGGCATCGGAATTATACTTTGATAAAGAGGCAAATAGGTGCTTAAATAAACCCCTCTCTGACTCTCTTGCCCCTCTATTGGAAATGCTGCCAGATCTATGTATAGACAATTCTCAGCAGCAGCACAAACTATGTAATCGGCTAGGAATCATCTTTTATTTAAAAAACTATTGCTTATTTCTTGATATTATCTAATTTCGAAAAAAATGACCGTAGGTGGCGCCACAATAAATTCCGAAAGGCGCCCCTGGGCTAATAATATCCGGCATATTTCGGGTCTTTATTGAATATTTTACATTTAAATTATAAAAGAAAGCCAGAGCCTGGCGCTCTAGGGCTTAGCCCTACCTAGCACAATGGTAGAGTTGAGCCTGGCTATGCTTCTGTAATTTAGTGTTATACCGTTTCTACAAAAACTCAAAAGAAATATATGCCATAGTTGCAGCGCAATAAATACCGAATTAAAAGTTTCAAATTAATGACATTAGAGTTTTAATTATAATTGATGCTTTTACGAGTAGACTATATACCGGCCAATCTAATTGTTCTCGGTCCCTCCATAGACAAAAAAAAGATTATCCAGGACAGCTATCCCATACCTTTCCTTGTACTAAGCGTTTCGTTTCCTCAACGTAACCCTCTATTTGTGGGTGACCAGGGGGATGAATCGGATTTGGGTACAATATCCGCTTTATTTAGTTGGTTCTGAGCGCGCTCTGTTGGAGCAAATATTCAACAGTCAAATTGGCCGTAACCCGCCTTGTGGTGGATTCTTTTTCCAACAGATGTCGCTAGTGTCGAAATCAAAACCAGATAGTTAAGCTACATTTTGACCCACAAGGCGGCTACTTATAGGTACCCCTCGCGTTGATTGGCTCGTTTGTAAATTGACCAATAACAAAATTACTATAATTTTAAACAATATACTTCATATAGGATATATAATTTAGCTTAAAGTCCACTTAATAGAGTATAATAGATCTAAATATAATACTCTGCAATGGCTTACTGACGACGGTATCATTTGTATATTTTAAATATTAGCTTCCTTTTCCATAAATAGATGGCACCACGCTCTCCAGTAAAGTCGTTTTTTTCGAAGAATCGGATAGATTCATGGCCATCTCTAATAACAGGGGCCTTTTCATAATACAGGTGGCAATGATAGAGCCGGCAGTTCCTTAACATTTAATTAAAATTGCGTAGTAAGATGGGGAAAACTAAACATTGCGTATTTCCTGGTTGTGAAAGTGATTCTCGGTATTATCACGCACCTCATATTGAAAACATAACATTTGTTTCTTTTCCAAAACTAAAATCCAAACCAATTTATTGCCATCAATGGGTTAATTTTTCTTTCAAAATACAAGCTCGGATTTTAGGTCAACGATGTTAAATATTCGACGTATTTAGTATCAAAGCATTTAAGGGATGAGCTCCTAACGCATTTCGTACAAAACCTCAAACTTCTCATCATGCACTCTATACCAACTAGGAGCAACAAACGCAATGAGAACGCAGCTAGCCTTTAAACACGCTAACGCAGTGTTGTGTACAAATTTTATTGGACGAGCCTTTACGCTGAAAGTTTTACGGGCGGGGGGGAAGACAATTTCCGAATTATCCCCTTCCAACGGCAGCAGGTGCTAAAGCGTCTAACCAATGAAAACTGCACGCAAGAAAATGCACGACTTTTGACGGGTTGCGTTCTCCTTGTGTGGGGTGCTGTGTTTGTTGCTCCTAGATACCAACAACCCTATTTTTTATTACTGGTTTGATTTTTCAAAATACAAATCATTGGCGATCATTTACGCAAAAAATCTCGATTAGGCCAAACATAATTGCTTTCGCGTCGACGCAAAAAATATTCAGTTAGGAAACTTAGGCCTAACATAATTGTTTTCGCGTAAACGCAAAAAATATTCGGCTCTCACCGTTGCCTACGTTATTATAAACGCATAGTTTCTTTGCTTCTTATTCGCGAAAGATGGATCTCTGATCTCAACTTTAAGGTACAAAAGTGACATTTGCACTTTGCAACGCCATATTTTCTTTGGGAGTCTTGACTCTTGAAAGTTAAAACCTTGCTGTTGCCTAGACAACGGGGTTCAGATACGAGAGAACCTAGTGGTCCGAATCGTCGTACTAAAATTCCACAAATGAATTGGAGGAAATTCCCTTGCACGGGCCTATATAATAACGTAGGCAACCCTCTTACCATGGGTCAATAATATTTTATTGCTAATCTTTATAGCTTTTACATCTAGGCTGAATGGGTTTTATTAAAGCTTCTATTGTAGGCGCCACAAATGGATATTGAAAAATCCTTCGCTGTAACGCGGTGATAAGGTCGCGATACAAAAGAAAATACAAAGTCGTCCAGATTTCCACTTGTTATTCCCGGCTGATTCGACGGACGGTATCCTATCAAATCTCGCTCGAGGGGCTCCAGGCCCACCTCGCCGAAGACATTCCCATCAATTTCACTTTTACCTTCTCGAGATGACTCCAGCCCAAACACGCGCAACGGTACTTTTTTTGCCAAGTTCTCTTTTAAGTCCAGCCAGTTATAGATGGAGCCAGAATTATACTCTGATAAAGAGACAAGTTCGATTTTTATAAATGTTAAAATTTCGATCCATGGTAAATTTAAACTTTAAAAATAAATAAATATCAAAGGAGCTGATACTTCATGGATATAAAATGTATTTATTAAAATTTTCGGGAGCGTTCAGACCGTGGTCCTTCGTCAGCCGTTACATCGTTAATACTGAACAGTGAACATTGATACAAAAATTTACAGAATTAAAAAGTAAAAAATAAAGATACTTAAAATGAGAATTAAATTAGTATAATCAAATTACTATAAACTAAAATGAGAATTAAATTAGTATAATCAAATTACTATAAACTAAAATGAGAATTAAATTAGTATAATCAAATTAGTATAAACTAAAATGATAATTAAATTAGTATAATCAAATTAGTATAAACTAAAATGATAATTAAATTAGAATGAATTAAAATAAGAATTACATTAGTATAAATTAAACTAAGAATTAAATTAGTATAAATTAAAATAAGAATTAAATTAGTATAAATTAAAATAAGAATTAAATTAGTATAAATTAAAATAAGAATTAAATTAGTATACATTAAAATGAGAAATAAATTAGTATAAATTAAAATAAGAATTAAATTAGTATAAATTAAAATAAGAATTAAATTAGTATAAATTAAAATAAGAATTAAACTAGTATAAATTAAAAATGTAATTAAAATTAATTTAATTAGTATTTAATTTAATTAAAAATGTAATTAAAATTAATTTAATTAGTATTTAATTTAATTAAAAATGTAATTAAAATTAAGAATTTAATTAGTATTTGATATAATTAAAAATGTAATTAAAATTAAGAATTATATTAATTTTTAAATTAAAATTAAATTAATTTAAACTAAAATTAAGAATTATATTAATTTTTAAATTAAAATTAAATTAATTTAAACTAAAATTAAGAATTATATTAATTTTTAAATTAAAATTAAATTAATTTAAACTAAAATTAAGAATTATATTAATTTTTAAATTAAAATTAAATTAATTTAAACTAAAATTAAGAATTATATTAATTTTAAATTAAAATTGAAATTAAAAAATTAATTAATATTAAATTAAAATTAAATTAATTTAAACTAAAATTAAGAATTATATTAATTTTAAATTAAAATTGAAATTAAAAATTTAATTAATATTAAATTAAAATTAAATTAATTTAGACTAAAATTAAGAATTATATTAATTTTAAATTAAAATTGAAATTAAAAATTTAATTAATATTAAATTAAATTAATTTAAATTAATATTAAAATGTCACTACCGTGATTTTATCGCATTTTGTCGGATGTAGAAGGCGACCTAAGCGCCGGACTATGTTTGGCCTTTTCGCAACTTTTACGCGAGATGACTCTTTTTTTTTTCAGTGCTCCTGTTTTTCACGCAACCCAAACCCTTAAACCCCGAACCACCTGACGATTGACTTAAGTCGCGAACGCTGGGGTAAAGTCGACATATTCCGTATCTAATCCGAGTTCGTCTCCCCGTTGACACCGCGAACGATCGTTAGGATGAGGACTTCTGGGAGGCAGTTTTAGAAAGAACCCCTTTTTTTTTCGAAAACTCGGGAGCGTTACATTCACGTTTGTCGAAATTCCGGACAAAACGGACTCCAGAGGGTACTTCCGTCGTTTTCCTTATGCCATTCTCAATCCATTCCGGACGACCAGCGTTGGGCAGGATCCGCTCATTTTGGAGCGGTTGGAGTTCAAATGAGCCGTAAATTAGAGAGAGTTAACATTTTTTTTCTGCTTTTGAGCGTTAATTAGGGACGATCGAATCAACTAAGTATTCGATTTCTATGTCTGAGCAGAAGATCTCAGATCTTTGGGTTTTGATAGCGAGACATTTTTGGTTTTTGAGAGTGAGTCGTGACTCAGAGACACGGCACGATTTTCGAGCGGGTTCGGAGACAAAATGAGCCGTAAATTGGAGCGAGTGAGCGAACTTATTTTATTCGATTTATGACGGAGCAGAAGATCTTAGATCTTTGGGTTTTTATAGGACCATCTGAGAATTATAGTAAAATGCGGAATAAAAATTAAATAATGCAATTTTATAGGACCATCTGAGAATTAAAGTAAAATACAGAATAAAAATTAAGTTATAGGATTTTATAGGACCATTTGAGAATTATTGGACAATACTTAATAAAAAATTTAATTTTAGGATTTTATAGGACCATCTGAGAATTATTGGAAAATAAGGAATACAAATTAAATTATACGATTTTATAGGACCATCTGAGAATTATAGTAAAATACAGAATAAAAATTATTTTTGATTTTATAGGACCATCTGAGAATTATTGGACAATACGGGGGAAAAAAATTAATTTTGGGATTTTATAGAACCATCTGAGAATTATTGGACACTACGGGAAAAAAAATAATTTTGGGATTTTATAGAACCATCTGGGAATTATAGTAAAATACAGAATACAAATTAAGTTATAGGATTTTATAGGACCATATGAGAATTAGAGTAAGATACGTAATAAAAATTAAATTATATGATTTTATAGGACCATATGAGAATTAGAGTAAGATACGTAATAAAAATTAAATTATATGATTTTATAGGACCATCTGAGAATTACAGGAAAATACAGGATGCAAATTTGTATTGTAGGATTTAATAGGACAATTTCACAATTATAAGAAAATACAAGATAAAAATTAAATGATAGGATTTTATAGGACCATTTAGGAAACTATGGAACTTATAGGACCATATAGGAAACTATAAACTTATAGGACCATTTAGGAAACTATAAACTTATAGGACCATTTAGGAAACTATGGAACTTATAGGACCATTTAGGAAACTATGGAACTTATAGGACCACTTAGGAAACTATGGAACTTATAGGACCACTTAGGAAACTATGGAACTTATAGGACCACTTAGGAAACTATGGAACTTATAGGACCACTTAGGAAACTATGGAACTTATAGGACCACTTAGGAAACTATGGAACTTATAGGACCACTTAGGAAACTATGGAACTTATAGGACCACTTAGGAAACTATGGAACTTATAGGACCACTTAGGAAACTATGGAACTTATAGGACCACTTAGGAAACTATGAAACTTATAGGACCACTTAGGAAACTATGAAACTTATAGGACCATTTAGGAAACTATGGAACTCATAGGGCCGCTGGAAGTTTCAAAATGAGCGTGAGCCGTTTATGAGTTGAGAAAGCGTTTATTAACAATGCCCAACGCCTTGGATGGACGGTTTCGCGGGTTCTCGACTTCTGACAGTCGATTTTTAAAACGATACGTCGTTACATACCAGAAATTCTGAAAATTGCGGCTGTTTCGAAGGCCTAGCGTTGAGATATGCGACTTCATTCTCTGCTTGTGGTGTTATTCGTCGTATTTTAGTTTCCCGAGTTTGCCGCCAGATAGCGGCTGTTATCGGTGAGCCTGTTTCAGAATTTATCCGCTTCCGCGTCCGACTGAAATTGCGACGACGTCAGCGTTTGGGTTTAAACAAGCCGTGGCGTATACTCTAACATTTCTCTAAATCATAGCAATTTTTATTTAACTTCGGTTGAATTAATGTTTACACGGGGATGGGGGGGGGAGATCCTAGAAATTCCAATTAATAGTTAAATCATCTTAAATGATTAAAAAATAATGTGGATTAAGTTATTTTAACTTCGGTGTAATCATTTCAATCACTTTTAAACATTATAAGCATCACCATTTAATCAATTTGAATTCACGATGTAATCATTTAATTAAATCTATTTATTTCAATCTCGATTTAATAATTTACATCTTTCCAATAAGTTTTACTTATTTTTATCAACATTTATTCTTTTTTTATTAACATTTAATCGTTATTTATTTAATCATCTTTAAAATTTAATAATTTCGGTCTCGATTTAATAACTTTTAACTTGATTGAATTATTTCAAGCACGATTTAATCTTTTCAATCATTTTTTAATCATTTTGATAAAAAATAATCATTTTAACTTTTAATAACTAAAATTAATTTTCATTATTTTTTTAATGTTTTGATAATTTCTATAGCGCTTTAATCATTTCAACCCTGATTTTATCATTTCGATTAATCTTTGGAGAGGGTCCGAATTAATAATGATAACCCTTTGTTTTATTTATTTATATGTCCCTTTCATTTATAATATATCGCCATCTACATTTAAATAATCGAACTAAAAGCTGTTAACGACATATTATTGTCTGATTTAACGGTTGCTAGAGTGGCTAGATAAGAAATTTTTAAAAATGAAAATAACGAGCGGACGAATAAAGAGCCATTTGTTACACTTCCCGCCACTTTACCTCACTAGCTGCCTGTAGACCTTTTTCAAATTATTAAAAATGCAAATATCACCAAACAAATCGTATCTACCTAACCATTAAATCATCCAAATATTTTAAAATTTTGGATTTTATTGGCGCGCTTATTTGGCAAATTAAACCAGACTTCAAATTTTCTCGTGAAATCTCGTCCTCTGCAGCGTACAAATTCCATTTTCACCCTGAATAAATTTCGTTCACCTTTTTGTTTGGGGTAATATTAAATGAAAATTAAGGATTCATTCAATTATTAATATTAAATGAAAATTAAGGATTCATTCAATTATTAATATTAAATGGAATTTACGGATTAATTCAATTATTAATATTAAATGGAATTTAAGGATTAATTACATTATTAATTTAAAATGAAAATTAATGGTTAATTAAATTATTATAATAAATGCAATTATTAAATTAAAAAATTAAATTAATGTTAAATTATTAAAATTAAATTAAAATAATTAATTAAATTAAAAATCATTAATTAAATTTAAGTAAAATTAGTAAAATTAAGTTAAAATAATTAATTAAATGAAAGTAATTAGTAAAATTAAATTAAAACCATTAATTAAATGAAAGTAATTAGTAAAATTAAATGAAAGTAAAATTAGTAAAATTAAATTAAAGTAAAATTAGTAAAATTAAATTAAAGTAAAATTAGTAAAATTAAATTAAAGTAAAATTAGTAAAATTAAATTAAAGTAAAATTAGTAAAATTAAATTAAAGTTAAATTAGTAATTTTAAATTAATATTAAAACATTTTACCGTATATATATGGCTTAGCGAATATAGATGGCGACATAAGCGCCGGATTATCTTTTGCCTTTTGGCAACTTCTTTTCAGCATCTCTTCAAAATGATCTTGGAAAAAAAGGCGAATCCTTTTCCGTCGCTTGGATCCATCGATTGAAAATTAAATATGCCTTCGTCGATCTGCAATGAAATGACGCGTTCAAATAAACGGATCTTTCGACAGACATTTCGTGGCGCTCCATTGGATAATAGATTAGATAGAGACTTCCAGCGGAATTTTTTCGAATCTCCGTAAAATGAAGAACGTGGCCACTAATAAAGCGTATCTCTAAAGTCGACTAATATCCCAAAAATAGGATTAAAAATTCTATTAAATTTGTTTTCAATTTACAATACGAATACCAAGAACGTATTTAGTTACCGAGAACGTACTAACTTGTTTACATACTCAAGAAGTACTAGAATGACTAGAACGATAAGGGGAAGGAAAAACGGTCACCAGCGGGCGCTGCAATCGCGTTGGAAGACGTCTGTTGTTGGGAACCAAATCAGAAACCGGGCTGATTTGATTTTTTATAAGGGGGAGGAGTTTGCTGTTAGAGCATGAGGGGGATTTTTAGCAACGATAAAAATCTCCTCAACAAAGTAATTCTCCCTAAGATTAAATATGTACATTCTTTCAAATTATTTAAAATTTTAACATTTCAAATATATTTTAAAATTATTTGAGTAACTCTAAAGCAGGTGACATTTACTTAGCACAGCTACAATATGAAAAGATACACAGCTACAATATGAAAAGATACACAGCTACGATATGAAAAGGTACATAGCTAGAATATGAAAAGGTACATAGTTACAATATGAAATGGTACACAGCTACGATATGAAAAGGTACACAGCTACAATATGAAAAGTTACACAGCTCACAGTTACAATATGAAAAGGTTCACAGTTACAATATGTTTATCATCAGAGATTGCAGTAGATTAAGTATTTCTTAAAGAGTCACTAACTTAATAGGAATTTTCTTCGCAATTTAAACTCAGAACATTATCAATACCGATTTCATTAAATTAAATATATATCAAAGATTTACAAGTAATATTCTTTGGTGGCTGAACCGACCGTCTTAAAATTAAAATAATTCGCGCCGCTGCTACGACAGAGGGCAACACTCTACGTGGTCTTTCGGGTGTAATACGGAAAGGTATCCAAAGGGTATTGTGGGAGCCGCTACTTGCGGTAATTGGTCGAGCGCCGGAGCAACGCCTCGTCACGCGCTCACTTTGAAGCCGAGGCTTAGAGCACGTAGTAGGCTTAATGACTTAGTCCACTTTAAATGCCATTCTAGAAATGGTTCTTTGTAAAACTCTAACCAGGGGAAAATTATGAACTGACACGCCTAAGTTAATTATAAACTTATTTTGATCAAGTTGTCGTAGGGTATTTGTGATTCAATAATATCTTTGAACTGTTGAGTTAATCCTAAAATGTGCTGATTAAAATTGAAACGTTTAATAATAATCAGCTAGGCTAATACCCAAGGCACCTAATTACGCCCTAGTCATCAAGTGACATTTAATACCGGGTTGCAACGCGTAGGAGGGTGGTGGTAAGCCCTTCACACTTACTATTACCGTGCACCTCAACAAGTTTTTCTGGAAAGGTAAAACCCATTTAACCAATTAGGAGAGAATTCGCAAATTCGGTGGTATGAATCGGGGAAAACCCCTTTAACCAGTTAGGAGATAATTCGCAAATTCGGTGGTATGAATTTCAAACGAAACAATTTTATTTGTAGGGTTTTTTTTAGTATGCCCTTCAGTATTTTCATTGAAATATTTTGTCTACCTCTGGTGAAAAAGTAATTCCCGGAGCTGAAAATAAAATGTTAAGATTTTGCTGAAATTTAAAATAAAGGAGGCTTTTATTGGCTGTATACGCTCTTTGAAAATTTGAAAATTTTACGTTACATACATTTGATTGACTAATTTGAAACTCCCTTTATCAAATTAAACTATCTTAAACTATTATATAGAAAAACCTTCAGAGCAAGCCATTCTAAAGGATTTCTATATGTAATAAACTATTAAAACCTTTAGATACAGTCATTTTTAAGGATTTATTATTTATATATATAATATACTATTCTTAAATATTTTATAAATATTACCAAAGAAAAAGTTTCAGATAAAATCTTTCTAAAGGATTTCTATATATAATATAATATTCTATAGATATTACTTAAGAAAAACCTTTAGAGAGAGCCATTATAAACGATTTCTATATATAAGAAACAATTCTAAACATTACTTAAGAAAAACCTTTAGAGAAAGCCATTCTATAGGATTTCTATATCAACGTTATTTTAAAGATTACAATTACGCTAATAAAGAGTAATGTAAATGACCCATTCTGAACATTTTCTATAAATATTCTATATAATTTTTCTATAGAAACAACTAAGAAATACCTTTAGAATAATCTAAATTTGCCATATTTATTTGTAGGATGGGTTTTTGTGATTTAGCGCTTATCATCCGTTTTCCATTTTGTGGCAAATTTTCCTGTATTTTATTGTATATTTTTATGTCCAACAGATGTCGTACCTAGCTTCAGCCACATTTTCGTCGTAAAAAATACAATTCTTAATTTTTAACGACTAGTTAATTAAAATTTTACGCGCCACGCTAGTTATAAATTTTATTTTTACCTTTAATTGTTTTCAAAGTTTAGTTTTAGTGACATATCTTCTTGTTGAATCTTTATTAATGGGTAGTTATTTAAAATTAGCAGAAAATTCGGTTATATCATTACAAGAACATATTTATGGTACTAAGAACGTATGAGTTTATCTCAAAATACGTGATTATGTAGCTCTATCCCCCAAAATTAAAACGATTCTGCGGCCCTTTAATATCTCAGACTAGGCATTTTCTCCATTGTATGCAATTTAAACCCCGATTTAAATCGGATATTTTCATCAAATTAATTTAATAGAATGTAGAATACTTAATTTTGAGATCTACAGGGTGTCCACTAAATAACGAAAAATGATAAATAACTGAAAAACGTTTTTTTTTTTAATTTCTAATTTCTATGGAACATTCCTCGTGCAGGGGACATTTACTAGTGTAAAATTGAATGACCTTGAACCATGTCTTCAAGGTCATTCAAAAACTATCTTGGGAACCGTTGGGTTTACGGATTTGGTTCCAATTAGAAAGTCGTTGCTCGCCAGATTATTAGTTCAAATAACTTTGATTTCACTAAATTTCACCAATCAGAAGCCGATCAATTGAAGTTTTGCAAGAAAGAACAATTAATGCCTTCCGTGACATTTCAAGTGAAATGTTGAACAACACTATGAACTCCGTCGTTAAACAAGCACAAGCATGTATCGTAGCCGACGTTGGCATAATTGAACCGTTGTAAAATATTCAGTATTTATTCGATTTAGTTACATTAAAACTAATCAGATTATTTTATTATCTAACAGTGAATTTATTAACCTTCAATTTATCGGCTTCTGATTGGTCAAATTGGTCAAATCAAAGTTATTTGAACTAATAAAATGGCGAGCAACAACTTTATATTTGGAATCAAATCCATAAACCTAACGGTTCTCGAGATAGTTTTTGAATGACCTTGAAGACACGGTTCAAGGTCATTAAATTTTACACTAGTAAATATCCCCCTGCTCGAGGAATGTTCCATATAAATTTGAAATTTAAAAAAAAAGATGTTTTTCAGTTATTTATCATTTTTAATTTTTTTAGTGGACGCCATGTATAATAAATGTCAATTTTCACTTTCAAGAAAATTAAAATCTTGTAATATAAAAAAAAATAATCAAGATGAACTTTACCTAAAAAATGGAATTCTTTTAAACTGGAAATTAGGGAAGTGACCCAAAAATAGGATAAAACGTCTGCAGTTGAGGACTCGATCGCTCTGTGTCGGTGATGATGAGATCAAATGAACAATAATCGGAGGAAGATGACTATGGCCCGTGGCGTCTCACCTTGCCCAATCTTCCGAACGGAAACTCCGCAAATATTGACGGGCTTTTTCATCCGCTCGGTTTGCTTCGGAGGCTGACCTCCATCACCACTTTCGAGGGGTCCTACATTCAGAAAAGCCCCCGCACACTTAACGAAAAATCCTAAATCTACGAAAGAATCCTGCAAGGATTTTTTATTTATTAAAAATCGTAACATTTTCCCAAACTCACCAAAATTCGCGAAACATTAAATAAAAAATACACGTAAAATACGAATTCGGACTTTTTAAAAACCCACAAGTTCAAGGGAAAATTCGAAAGAATAAATGTACAAATTGAAGGATAAATCCAGAAATTCACAAAATAAATGAAATTTATGAGAAATATCCACAAATAAATGAAATTTATGATAAATATCGACAAATAAATTAAATTTATGAGAAATATCCACAAATAAATTAAATTTATGAGAAATATCCACAAATCAATGATTTATGAGAAATAGCCATAAATAAATGAAATTTATGAGTAATATCCACAAATAAATGAAATTTATGAGAAATATCCACAAATAAATGAAATTTATGAGAAATATCCACAAATAAATGAAATTTATGAGAAATATCCACAAATCAATGATTTATGAGAAATATCCACAAATCAATGATTTATGAGAAATATCCACAAATCAATGATTTATGAGAAATATCCACAAATCAATGAAAATTACAAATATCTAAAAAATAGAAAATCCGTTTATCCCAGGAAAACACGTTAGAGTCCGCTTCATTAGCAAATGGCGTCCATTTTGTTTCTGAATGTCCGATCCCTGTTCTCGGTTGCATCCCTTAGCGTATCTTTCATCTCCATCTTCCAAGTCAGATCCTGGCTGGCGACCCTCGTCATTCGATCAGCCGGCTGAGAAAGAGAGGCTTGACTCCGGCGGGGGGGGGGGGGGGGGGAGAAACGGCTCGTTTGTAACAACCCCCCCCCCTCGTTTATTCCGAGCGCCGCTAAACGATTTAAGATTTTCTTGTTGTCAGAAATGGGGCTGAAAGGGGAGGGAGAGAATTCCATTAGTGGCTCGCTCGCTTTATAGATGGCGCCACCATTTCCGAATCTCACTCCTCATATTTAAAATATTATTAAATTGCCCGATTTGAGACGGTCATTTGGGGGGCCAGCGCCTCTTTTAAACGGTTCTCGTGATATTAATGCTTTGATTATTTTTGCTAAATTAATTTTTGGAGTTATTACTACCGATATATTATATAATTTATTAATATTTGGGGCTTTAAGGAAGTTGAGAGCTGGTGTCTTTGAGCGATTTCCCTACGGGTCAGAGGTTACGCTATTTTGGAGGCTCATTAATTCGTCCATATTGTTCGGGTCATACGCGGCTGACATTAGCCTCTGTAATATACGCGGTATTTCAAATTGATCGGCCCAGGCCATTTTTAAAAAAAATTTGAAATTTTCAGTGCGCCTTTTTCATACAAAATTCAAAACCGAACTATTTTAATTTTATCAGTTATCTAATCTTGAATTAAATGAAATCTTACAGTCTACCTGCACCCAAAAATTAAAGCTTAATATTTTATTAGATTATGTGTAGTTGTCAACACTGTCAAAATTTCATATTAAAATATTAATTATTTTATAAGTTATTCCAAATAGAAAATGTTAATTTTAGCAAACAAACTTCCGCTTTCAATTGACCCGAAAACACGAAATCTTGAATGTATGACGTAGAAGAAGCCAAACAAAATATATTTTACTCAAACCGCCAAATTTCCAAGATCATGATTACGTATGGCAACGTTTGGCTACACCCTAGAAATTAAAAAGCCAAATTTCCAGGACAATTTATGTCGCGTCGTACGATGAAAACATACTAAACATTAAGAAATAGAGGGCTCTGATTACCGTATCATGGTATTAAATACCAGTGGATGAAACTATCTTTAAACCATCTGTATGAAAGAAACATTTCTACCAGGGAATAATTATTTCACGGTTGGCGCTGCTGTAGTCTAAATGAGTACATTAGCGACGCGAATTAAATCTTATTTACATTCGAGCCCGCCAAATTAACTAGCATCTCAGTGATGCCATAAATTTAGTCACGCGCACTTTTAAAAACGGAATTAATTTCTATAGAAGGTGCTATAAGGAGATGCACCGAGAAAATAGGAGACAGTGCATATAGACTTTAATTAAATTTAATTACTATTTAATATTTCAGTTTGCTCAGCTTTTCGATGTATTTTATTTTCTTGGGGACCTGTTGTTTCGTAATTTTTATTCCCCCATTGAAATACATCGTGTGATTTAAATCAACGAATTAAAAAAAATCACTTGATTTAAAACTTGATTTTAAAGCACCTCTTCATTAAATGTAAGGCTATATTGGCATCTAGGCTTCGATCCTTCTGGGAAGGATAAGCTCTTACCTCTATTGCTCTCTTTCGTTCTGGCGTTCCTCAAGGAATAGTTTCCAAATGCGCCGGGACGCGGCGCTCTGTAAGCCGCAACACGTCCTTTTCCGTGTTGAAGCCAGATTACCGTTTACGCCTTCTCCGCCTACAACCCCACCCGACCCCACCCTCTTTGTACACGCTACCAAAAGGACAAGCTCATTTTCTTTCGGGATGAAACTTTACGTTGAAAAATTCCCTTTGCAGGGTATGTACCGGGTGATTCAGGTTCAAGAACTAATGATTGCTTACGCTGTTACACAGACGCCACGCTCGATTTCAAGCACCATCTTGTGTTTAAGGTCCAGGGAAACATTATTCATTAGTATTATTATTCTAATTAATTACCATAAATATATTATTTTTTATAAATACGTTTTATTTTGTATATGTATAAAAATTATATTTATTTCATATTATTTTTTATATATAATGAAATTTTTATCAATAATACTTACAAGGAGACGACCCGAGGTGTTACACACCGATTTTGTTCAAGCACGGGGGATTGTTAGACCTTCATGTAACTTGAAAAATCCTAAAGGGATTTTATACAATGGGCAACGGTTTTGCCATGGCAACGAAAAATGTTTTTGACAACATAAAATGGAAATTTTCCCATTGAAAATAACATTGGATTTTGACCGATTCCAAGGGTCCCCCTAGGAAATTTTTTAAAAATTTTTTAAAAATTGAAATACCAAAATTATAAAAAAATTATAAAAATTGACGAAAAAAATCAAAATTGATCACATTTTGATCAATTTGAACCAAATGGGTGAAAATGAACCGATATGGCTAAATTTTGAAAAAAAGTGAGCAATTTTTATCAATTTTTTTATAATTTTGGTATTTAAATTTTTTTTTAATTTCTAAAATTTTTTCCTAGAATCCCATGTTATTTTCAATGGGAAAATTTCCATTTGATGTTGTCAAAAACATTTTTCGTTGCCATGGCAAAAACGTTGCCCATTGAATAAAATCCCTTTAGGATTTTTCAAGTTACATGAATGTCTACCAATCCCCCGAGTTTGAGCAAAATCGGTGTGTAACACCTCGGGTCGTCTCCTTTTTAAATTTAACATTATGGTTACTTATTGGCAAAATTATATTTAAAGGTAAAATTTGGTATTTGTAAAAGCTGTCAATGTAAATACTTTTTAAAGATGGCGGCCTCTAAGTTACAAAATAAAACAATGGCAGAACCATTTGGAAATTAAAGCTCTATGAGCTTTTTTTCATGTTATCCCTGACGTAAAGCGGTTCATGTCAGTAATATTAATTCGAAACCCGTTTTGCTAAGAATTTGAATTTTCCGGGTCGTTAAAGTGATGGCAATTCGAATCATAGTATAACCAGGGTTGTTGAACTCTTAGGAGGTTGAATTACGACCATATATCAGTAATTCGAATGCGTCAGACTCTGCTCCCCGTGAAGGAGTGGGATTTTATGTAGATTTGCCCACAGTGACCTCTATTGCACATAAATAGAAACTGCTGAAAATAAAATAGTCTATTAACTGTGAAAATAGATTAATAAAATTTATTAACTTTTTTAATTTATAAAAAATATTTCCAGTAAATATTTATTTAACACAACCTCAAATATTTAGAATTATTAGTCCCGGTTTATTATTAAATAGACCAGCGTCGTTTGTATAAAATTGTATTTAGTTTTATAATTTTTTAATAAGGTATAAAATGTGCAGAGCTTATAAAATAAGACTTGTCAAAAAAATCCGTGAAAAAATTAATATTTATTTAATTTATAATAAATTTCAGAAACTGCTGTTTTCCACCGCGGTAACACAGTGGCGCCACCTAACGCTACTTACGAGAATCACCAACACCGCACTTCTCAGAGCGCGTGGTCCCTCTTCTCCGCCTCTCGTCGCGTACTGTAATTCGAGAGCCGTCCGCTATACGTCCCTGGCGCTAGGAGTAGGGGCGATCATGGAGAGGGTTACACGAGTTGCAAAGTTTTAGTTAGTTGTGGGTTAAATACTTATCTAATGTTTAAAAACTATATATCATTTTGTAGATAAAAATTTCCAGCATCGTTTCTTATAAAATAAATTAATGCTACTTTTTAATGACGCTGGTCCTTTAAGTGTAATTGCTGTACATGCCTGTAGCTTTGTAAATGAACTGTGCCTAAGGGCCCTTTTATCCAATGGGCACAATGGGCACTGTGCTCAGGGCTTACGAATGTATTAGTGCCCAGGTACTACGAAGGTCTTAAAACAGCTCTGCTGTACCTAACTAATTACGTACAGATTTAGCATTATTAATCCAGGGGTGAAAATTTTCCAATTTGAAAGGTCACCATTGTGAAGGTTGAATTCATAATTTTCAAGGTCGTGATCTCCATTTTTCTAACAGTAATTTTTTATTAGAAGATCAGAAATTTATTTATTTCTATGGAGAATGGCTATTTGGAGACTATGGGCGGCCATCGGGGTTTTCTCCCGACACGAGAGGGGGAAGGAAATTCGTCACCAGCGTGTACTTAAATAAATTTTGGATTTTTAGGGCGAAGGGACTGACAGTTAAACCAAGAATGTATTTATTTATACTCGGGGAGAATGAATATGTCGAGACTATCGACGGACACGTTGAGGCCCTAACCCCGTCACGCAAAGGGGAGAGGAGAGGAAAAAAGGAGGTGGTCTTGTTTTTTGCGTCCTCGCAGCAGCTTTTCTCGCGTCGAAAAACGTGATTTTTAAGAACCAATGAGATTGCAGTATTATTTGATTTTATTAAAGCGGAGGAGCATACCGGGGGCCCCAACGGGTGGAATTGGAGAAACGCTAAAAATAATCTCGACATATTCATTCTCCCTGAGTATAAATAAATACATTCTTGGTTAGACCTAGTGTTCGTACGGGGTCAAAATTAAGTCGGGGTCGGGGTTAGGGGTAAGCTATCCCCGAATAAAATAAGTCGGGGTCGGGGGAAAATGTCGGGGGTTTTCGGGCTCGGGGTTAAGCAATCCCCGAATAAAATGAGTTTGGATCAAGTAAGGCCACCGCCGAAAAAAGTAATACTGGCTTATTTATAACTAAAAGAACCAAATAAATAAGCTCGTTTCCAATTCCAAAGTTCAAACTTCAAACATACATTCCCGAAATTCAGTGGCGTAGCGTGGGAGGGGCAAAGGGGGCCATGGCCCCGGGCGGCTTAGATGTAGGGGGCGGCCAGTGGCCTGGAAAATTGAAACGAACGCGGCCGGCCGAGATCGTGTATTAGAAAAATTATAAAAAATTATTTAAGGTCTACAATGTGCATGTTGAGATTAACAAATCTGTGTTTCTTGGCAATCGAACAAGAGGTACCAATTAATATTGATCATTTCATTAAAGAGTTCGCATTGCTAAAAACACGCAAAATAAAATTTTAATTTTTAAATGACTTGAATCCTTTTGCAATCAACAGAGCAACAGATTTTTTGCTTAGTTGCGAAAATAAAGGGGGGCGGCAAATTTAGGGTTTGCCCCGGGTGAAAGAAATACACGCTACGCCACTGCCGAAATTTAACCCCGAAACATAACACCCCCGACTTTATTTTTTTCTTCGGTACTGGGGTCGGAGTCGGGGTCGGGGTTCCCGTACGAACACTAGTCATTATTCCTAATTCTTGATAAACGTTTGAAACAATTTAATAATTATAAATAATAATAATAATAATAATAATAATAATAATAATAATAATAATAATAATAATAATAACAATAATAATAATAATAATAATAATAATAATAATAATCAGCTAGGCTAATACCTTAGGCCGAAATCATCGAGCGACTTTTAAAGCCTTTAATTCAGGTGGCCGGGTTACAATGCGTAGGAGGATGGTGGCAAGCTCTGCAAGCCACGCGAGCCAATAGCTCCCTACACTCACTATCCGTTAACCTCTACAAGTTTTTAGGGAAGGGGGAACCGAAGAGCTCGGGGGAAAACCTCTTAAACCAGTGGGGAGAGAACTTGCAAACTCAACGCGGAAGGAGTTGTTCCGAGTTTTCAACCAGTGCCACAAGCTGGGATCGAACCCGGCTTCTCTTGCTGTGAGGCGAAAGTGCTATACCTTTTTTGTAATCGGCGTACAGATTCGTGAGTAATTTGTTAGCGTACACCCTGTGTATATTTATTCTGGGCCAGTTTGTGTCGGCGATAGAATGTGGGTAGGCTTTGTTTGTACTTTCCTCGGCATCCAACTTTTGGGGCTTCGGATTTCTGTAGACTCGAAATCGCTTAAAGATCTTCCTTTAGTTTTGGGAGCACGAGGCCGGGGGGGGGGGGCAGTAGTGAAGGGAAGGGCAATCCTCGGTTTTCTGTCACATCTTTCCTCCTTCTTTTCGGCTCTTCTTCTTCTATTTCGGCTCATCTTGGAACACGCGCACGCTTTCGTTTCGATTGTTTTCTTTTAGCTTTTTTTCCCGGTTACTTCGGGTTGTGTCTCTCTGCCATTACTTTTCGTTTTAATACGCTCTTGGTTCGATGTCGGACGAAGCGATGTATGGAATTTGACAGTCAGATGTCGTGTTCGCGATCAGAGATCTCGAGAACCTATTTAGGTTACTGAGAACGTACCAACTCGTTTTCAGTACGGAAGTAATCAGGCCCGTAGCCAGGATTTTTCAGTTGAGGGGGCCCAGCAAATTCCTAAGGGGGCACGTTCAGTGCCTTACAGAGAGATTGTGGCGTCCGGTTCAAAATGTGTATATATCGCCCTAATATATGTCATAACTAAAGTAAATTAGGAACAAATATTCACTAGGCACCGTGACACTTTAATTATATTGAAACAGAAATGATTTAAACATGATAAATTTAGTGGATTTAGAAGCATTTACATCGGCTTCTCCTAATCTTTTCCGATATTAATCGGGGCACAACGATATTGTAAGGGGGCACATAAACATTTTGAGTTGGCACGATGGGGCACTCACAGATATTTTTTGAGGGGGCACAAATTATTTTTGAGGGGGCCAGGCCCCCTCAGACCCCCTCGCTGGCTACGGGCCTGGAAGTAATATTTACCAAGAAGGTTTTTACTTATACTTAGGGAGAATTACCGTGATGAGACGAATAGACGATGATAAGTCAGAGTTAGTTACTTTAAAATAAGATATATTCAAATTGCCAAATTTAAATGTAATCAAATTTCAAATCAATTTTATTTGTGTTTTTATAGCTCTCTGTTTTGAAAATAAAAAGCGTGAATTGGCCAAGTCTTAGAAAACGTTCGGGCAATATCAGTATAAAATGTTAATTTACACGGAAAAAATTGAAAAAGAAAAAATTACATTTTTGTGCGTGTTAAAATACGTTATTAGATTATAATTTTACGTTTCCAACACTTTGTTCTTAATACTTTTTTTGAGGACATTAATATCTGTTGAATTTTTTATATAGGTTGGAATTGAGTTATGTAAAAAATAGATTTGAGTTTTCTTGTGGTATTTACATGCGGTACGGCTAATAGTTTTCTGGACCTGAGGTTACTATTACCATAAGTGTATAATATTGTAACATAAGTGTATGATATTGTAACATAAGTGTATAATATTATAACATAAGTGTGACACTTCCTATTCTTCACATGAAAAAGTTTTACTGAGAGCTATTCGCAAGACAGACTGCTGTCAGGGCTTCGTCGTCGTTTTGCGTCCGCTCGCTCCCGCGTCACTCGTAGCCTTTGACAGCGCCTCGCTAGGGGGAGATTTTCTTCTTGTGATGACGTCACTGCGTTACTAGCTCTCAGTAAAATATTCCCCAAAGTGACAAACTTATGGACCAATATTATAGACTTACGCTATTACGTTTATATCAAGAACATATTTAGTTACTGAAACCGTATGAGTTGAGCCTTTTACAGAATCACTCGGGAAAGCCGCGTTAACAGTTTCCCAGGCCCTAGGCAAAGTCTTCCAAACAGGCATCATTTTATTTTTGTACTCAGATGGAAACTTACCCTTCAAAAGTGCGGGCTTTAGGCAATTGCCTATATTGCCTAGTCAGAATTGCGGCGCTGTCAAAATGTCCAAAAAAGAATGAAATTATTTCTCCTTAGGGATAATAACTATGTTGAGACAATAAAATATCGTAGTTGGTTACGTTACAATATAATGGAGGTGCCCAAATATATTTAATATTCACCTGGTAAGTCAAATAAGCTAGGTCCGTGATTGCCTTATAAACGCAATTTTTTCCTTCATTTTAGTTTTACTAACAAGGAGACTACCCGAGGTGATTATCACCGATTTGGTTGAAACTCGGGGGTTAGTAGACCTTATAGTAGTATGAAAATTTCCAAAGTGAAAAGTTGCAATGTTTTTGACCTCTCCATTTAAAAAAGCATGGGATTTTCTCGGTTACCCAAATTTTGTTAAAATTTAACCAAAATTGATCAATTTTACCCAAATTCATCTTTTGTGGTAAGTTTTGAAAATGTAATTTTTAAAATTTTTTTTAAGTAAGTAAGTACCCTGTGAAACCGAGAAAATCCCATGTTTTTTTAAATGGAGATTTTTCGTTTTGAGAGATCAAAAACATTTTCGATTGCCATGGGAAAACTGAAGCCCATTGCAACTTTTCCCTTTCGTAATTTTCATACTACTATAAGGTCTACTAACCCCCGAGTTTCAACAAAATCCGTGATAATCACCTCGGGTAGTCTCCTTGCAAAGGCGTCGACTCAAACAAATCTCGCTTAGACATTTTTTTCTTTTCAAGGCGGAAATTATCGGTTAATAATATTTTTCTTTTGAAAATCAACCGTTACAAGGACCATATAATAATTACTGATAGCAAACATCAATAATATTTAATTTTGCTGATAGCGGTTATTGGAATGACGTAGAAATGACGTAATACTCAAAAAGATCGAGAATGTTGTAACGGGTAAAAATAAATGTTAACGACTCCTTGTTCACTAGTTTATGTAGGCGTTATAGGTCAGGTTCCTTTCGAAACGGCGATGTGGAACTGACACATACAGAGGCCTACTTGTTTCCGTATTTTGGTCTCGGGCTCTAACTATTAATGAGTCGAAGTCCTTGGACCTCAAAAATAGAAGAAAACGCGCAGAAACACAGGCACGAGTAACAACAGAAACAGAGTTAAAATGGAACCCCCTACTGGGGTCCTCCATTAGGGCTATCAATGGGGGTTTTCGGGGGAAACGACCAACATAGTTTCGACATGGACGCAGTTAGACAACCGTTTTCTTAGCGCTCTCTAACATTGTTTTTCCAGAGGAAAGATTTTTCTTATTTGATTCCCTAATTTCCCCTTTGTTTGCCTGTTTCCGATTGTCTGCTCTTTTTGTTACAATTTTGGTTTGTACATTTTGCGACTCAAATAGCGAAACTAATTGATTTAAGGTTGGTTTTTATGAAGGCCATATATTACTTTTATTCTAGACTAGTCTAGAGATTTTGTTTTACTTTTGGATTCGAAAAAATGAGGGGAAAATTCCACGAAATTTAAACAATATTAGGCTAATCATGGAATGAAAACCCTTTTTTTTAACGGAAAAATACGGAAAAGTTTCCTGAAAAAAAGGCCTCGGTAATTTTCGGGGAAAGTTTTCAACTTACAACTCTAGCAAAAACTATAACCTAATGAATATAGGAAATTTACACCAATTTCTAAAGGTTTTCGATTACAATTAGCTTTTTTAGTTTACATAAAGCCACTTAGTGGACAAAGCTAAAATCTCATACACTGATGAATTTTCTTCTACTTTGTAAATATTTGTAAAGGATAAATCATAAATTGAAAATTTAATTACGTTAATAAATGGTAGAAAATAATTATAATATAGGAAATTGGATTTTTATACTTACAAGAATACAAGTTATAGACTGTCGCCCCACGAGTGAGCAATTATGGAAACTTTAGTTTCAGTCGATATGATTTCTAATTTTGATTTTTATTTAAATTTTAATACTGCTTTTAAAACTAATTATTGAAAATGGTTCATATAAATTAATTTATCACGTACCTTAATAATAATAATCAGCTAAGCTTTTACTAGTATTAGTCAGGATAGCATGCTTGAATTTATTAATAAAGCAAGGTACACCCCGACCAAATATTAAGAACGGGCTTTCTTCATAAAAACTTGTTGAGGTTAACGTTAATAGTGAGTGTAGGGGGCTGTTGGCTCGCGTGGCATGCAGGGCTGACCACCACCCTCCTACGCATTGTAACCCGGCCACCTGAATTAAGGATTTAAAAGTCGCTCGATGACTTAGGCCTAAGGTGGTGCCTTGGGTATTAGCCTATAGCTGATTATTATTATTATTATTATTTTACCCTTGTTGTAGCTACGTACAACCACTTTTTCTTCATCGTGTAACCTGGTTTACGGCTAAAATAGCAAGAAAGTGTATTATCCATCAGAACCCTGTTCGCATTGCTTCGTAAACCAGAGCATCAGAACTATATTTACAACGAGTATCTTGGCAACTCGTTTTGATCACACGGTGACAGATCTGGGTAAATAAATCATTGGCATGGGAACGATCTAGAAGTTGGAGGGGGCAAAGAGAAATCAAAAGGGGTCTGGAGAATGGTTTTGAATTTTTAATGGAGTGTAGCTTCTCCGAATGCATGTGTACATTTCCGCCACCGGCTGGATTTAGCGCTGTATTTTCGACAGTCGTTAGCTTGAACCAACACTGCCTTCGATTCAAACTTAGCGTTGATAGGCTTATGGCTTTATATGGTTCTAAAATGATAATTTGAGCCTTGCGAAGATTTCAACTGACCAAAAAGTTGGAGGGGGCAATAACATTAGTTGCCCCTCCCAGTAAAATTCTACGGAGCGGCATTGCCAGCCTTGCCCTCCCTGGTTCCTACGCCCCTGAAATAAATTGAGAATCTCGCAATGGAATCGAGTTTCAAGCGATAGTGTTGCAAAGTTCCTGTATTAGAACATGATTTTGCTCGTAGTTCACTTTGTGTCTGAGTGTACTAATAATGAAGATTAAACATTTAATCATGATTTAATCATTTTTAATTTTTATACAACCAAAGCGGCAGATTGAATTTTAATAAGATTTAATCATGATTTAATGGGTCCTAATAACCAACGGTGTTATCTGTAACACCTGTAAAAAGAAATTGTAAATAATTATTTAGAGTTTATGAAGTATTCTATAGATATTTCTAAAAAGATTGTGATATAGTAATACTAAAAGTTACTATAAAGTCATACTAAAGGTTTCTATAAAGTCATACTTGTTAGTTTCCTGTAAGCTGTTTTATTGAACAATACACAACCATTCTATTCTATTATATTCTAAAGGTTTTTAAAATGTCATACTAAAAGTTATTATAAAGTCATACTAAAAGTTACTATAAAGTCATACTAAAAGTTACTATAAAGTCATACTAAAAGTTACTATAAAGTCATACTAAAGGTTACTATAAAGTCATACTAAAAGTTACTATAAAGTCATACTAAAAGTTACTATAAAGTCATACTAAAGGTTACTATAAAGTCATACTAAAAGTTACTATAAAGTCATACTAAAAGTTACTATAAAGTCATACTAAAAGTTACTATAAAGTCATACTAAAAGTTACTATAAAGTCATACTAAAAGTTACTATAAAGTCATACTAAAGGTTACTATAAAGTCATACTAAAAGTTACTATAAAGTCATACTAAAGGTTACTATAAAGTCATACTAAAGGTTACTATAAAGTCATACTAAAAGTTACTATAAAGTCATACTAAAAGTTACTATAAAGTCATACTAAAAGTTACTATAAAGTCATACTAAAAGTTACTATAAAGTCATACTAAAGGTTTCTATAAAGTCATACTTAAGGTTTCTATAAAGTCATACTTAAGGTTTCTGTAAAGTCATACTAAAGGTACTTAAGGTTTCTGTAAAGTCATACTAAAGGTACTTAAGGTTTCTGTAAAGTCATACTAAAGGTACTTAAGGTTTCTGTAAAGTCATACTAAAGGTACTTAAGGTTTCCATAAAGTCTATATAGTTATTTCTAAAGAGGTACCTTTAGAGAAAATTATTCTAAATGGTTTCTATAGATATTTCTAAAGTAAACGTCTAAGAGAAAGATACGCTGAAGCGTTGTACAAAATAAATTATTCTAAAGAGCGTATTTTAAAACAAAATTAGAAAAATAATCTATTCGAAAGGTATTTTACGCATATTTTAAAAAGATTTTTCGAAGTATTCTAAGTTTTTTAGGGAATCGTAAATTAGCGAGCGCACATTAAAAAAATGTCTTCAGTTTTCTTTCTGTTCAAACCCTTTGAATGAGCTGCCTCAGAGCTACTCGCTAGTGCAACCTAGGAGTAACAAACACAAGGAGAACGCAGCTAGCCTTTAAACACGCTAACGAAGGGTTGTGTACGAATTTCATTGGACGAGCGTCACGAGCCTTTAAGCTGAACGTTTTACGGGCGGGGGGGGGGAGACAATTTCGAATTTTCCCCTTCCGACGGCAGCAGGCGCTAAAGCGTCTAGCCAATGAAAAACGTACGCAAGAAAATCCACGACTTTTGACGGGTTGCGTTCTCCTTGTGTGGGGTGTTGTGTTTGTTGCTCCTAGGTGCAACTAACTCTTTCTAATAGTTGAGACAGGCAAATTTTATCCGCTCTGGCGTGGCATCCGTGTTTCCAAGTTCTGAAAATTAAATTATAAAAGCCTTTTCAATTTACGTAGAGCCGCGTAACTTCCAACGTGAGAAGCTATTAAACTGCTGGATTTTTCACCCGATTTTTTATAAACCACAAGTTCTGGCGTTGTCCGCTACGCGGCTTTATGTAAATTGTAAAGCCTAATTATCGATTTGAAGAAAAGAAACATAATCAAACGCTTTAAATTTAGCGGAAAATGGAAAATAAAATTTTTTATTTACGCGTTTAAACAAGAATGTATTTATTTATACTCGGGGAGAATGAATATGTCGAGACTATCGACGGATACGTTGAGGCCCTAACCCCGTCACGCTAAGGGGGGGGGAAGGAGGCGGTCTTATTTTTTGCGTCCTCGCAGCCGCGTTAATCGCGTCGAAAAACGTAATTTTTGAGAACCAATGAAATTGACGGCTTTTAAAATTAATTTTGCGCGTGAAAATACCTCTATATGTTATGGTCAAAAAAGCACGCAAAGAAGGCTGTGTGCCCAAGACATGTACCTGTAGTGTCGCGCGCTAAAACGTCATTTCAAAATCCGTCAATTGCCGAATTATTTGATTTTATTAAAGCGGAGGAGCATACCGGAGGCCCCAACGGGTCGAATTGGAGAAACGCTAAAAATTATCTCGACATATTCATTCTCCCTGAGTATAAATAAATACATTCTTGGCTTAAATAAAGTTAGGACTACAGAAAAATATATTACTAAAGCAAAACTATTATCTATAATTTTAAACGGCTTTCCGTTAATTCCTAAATTATCATAAATTACCGTACGTTCAGGGTCATTAGTTCCGTTTATAAATTCCTAAATAGACCTGTAAAACCCTTCACAGATATAGCGTTACTAAATAAGGGTTTGCAATTGTGACTTTAATTCGCCTAGTGATCCATTCATTTCAGCTGGTAAGGTTTAAACCGTCAAACTTAACATATGTTTCTTCTATATAGCTAAGGCAACCTACGCGAAGTTAGTATATTTCAAAATATAGTAATATCACATATAAAACATTTACTAAAATTATGATATACCATAATTTTACTGCATACAATGACTTGTTGGAAGATTTATCCGAGAAATTAGTTAGTTTTCGTAGATTTATCCAAAGTACTAGTTTCCTTATGAAGTTTCATTTCGACCTCGAATTTGGAATTTTGCGCGCTCCTAGGTCGAAAAAAAAACGTTTTTGTTTTTATGAAACCGTTTTTTATACATAGAAATAGCTATACCCACAATTCCGAAGTGCAATTTATCACGTCAAAAGACGGGGATGGAAATTAGCTTTTATAGGTGTTTTCATAAAATCCGGCTATGTTGTTTTCCCCCCCGACAAAAATTGCCTCCTCAGTCTTTGATGGGAATTCAGTTCAGTACGTTCCAGTTCTAAAACCATCGGCGCGACTCGCATGAATGTACGTCAATAAGCTGGCAAACATGTTTCCCGAAAAATCAATAAAAACCAAAGACTACAGCCAGTTACATGTCCCTTCCTAGAGTATACCACCTCCTAGGCTGCTCTTTGATGGGGATTTTATGAAAACACCTATTTGACTCGATTTTCTCATCATTTTCATAAGGAAAACACCTTCCATTCTTAGCGCTATTTCTATAAGTTCGGTTCATTTACTTTTGATAGTACGCCATTGAAATTATCGTACGCATCCAAAGTATCGACGTTCACGATAATTATCGTACGCTTGGCAACGCCGCGTTGGCATCTAAAGTACCGTATCTCAACTCCCAGATTTGAAGCTGCGTTTGCTTCGACCCCGTAAGACAAACTTCGCTCGAGAGGGAACGGGCAAAGCAGCGGAAGCACCAGGGCGTCGCGCAAATTGAAGCGATTGGCTGTTTAAAAGTCACGTGACTTACGATACTAGGCCCCGTGCCCCCCCCCCCGTAGGGAACGGAATTCATTGTTTCCAGGAGTTTAGCCGAGCTATACCGCTCACCCTGCGTAAGTCGTCAGTTGAGTCAAAGGCTGGTTAGATGGTATGCGTATTGATTTTACCAAGGTGGCCTCCCCTTTTGTCCAGAGAGTCAGCTGATCTGAGAAAGACGCTGAAGTTCGATAACGTTTTAAGCCCTTCAATTTTTTTAGTTGGGTTTCTTTCGCCATCTAGGCGCCGGACTAGTAACTAAAAATAAAAAAAGGCTTTTGTTTATTTTTACCTGTTATTACTTAAAAAAAAAAGCCTCGTAAAGTGTCGGCACATCATGGAAGTAGTGCGAAATATTTTAATTTTATCATACCAAATTTTTATTAGTTTAAATTTTTTAAATAAAAATTGAAAGTTTTTCGTCATCAAACAGCATTTAGCTTAAACATTTCATGTTTTCTTTTTGGCCAAAACACGAATCGAATTTAGGGGAATTAATTGGTGCAAAAAATATTCGAAGAAAATAAATAATTAAGAAATTACGAAACATTTTATTTTCTTGAGTTTACTACTCAACGGTGGGCTTAAACAAATAGTACTTAACTATTTCTTAATTAAAAATTAAAATTTACAAATATTTCGCCAAAAACCTTGCTTATTTAAATTTATTTCAATATTTGCGAGTTGAAAGGAGAGCACGGTATGGAAATATAGACTGTAACTACCTTGGGTTTGAACCAGGACCATGAAGTTGAGGCAGAGGGCAAAATCCCTAGGACCCGGCGAAAAAATAGCCCAGAAGTATGCTATTTAAGGGTCCGGTACGATAGGTGCTTATCGCCTTGCCTTTCACCATCACCCCTTGAAAATTTCAGTTTGAAGGGCCCGCGATGGCATAATATTCCCCGGGCCCGAAATGTCTCTGCACGGCCCGGGTTCGAACCCACATCATTTGGCGTGTAGTTCGACGCTCTAGCAGGCTCGACCTATTCATCCTTTTGGCCACGTGTTACGTTATACAATTTTAAATTGACTATATCTTTCAGATTAATAATTAATAAACTCTTTTTAAAAAGTTCTGTAAGGGGGAATAGAGTAAATTAACCTAAGCCTAATTTTAAGCACCGAACTGTTTTAGCTGTGGCCAACTTGTTTAGCAGCCCCCGCGCGATCCGGGGGTCAAATGATACGTTCCGATATCGTGGGGGGGGGTAGCCCCCTCAGGAGTTGCGGAAGGGAGGGGGGACTATGTTGAAGACGGCAGGGGGGTGAGAAAGTGAAAAAAATAAGAGCGAGAAGAGAAAGTGAGAGAATGATTTATTTTACAAGACGGCTCCATAATCAGATTTCTTTCCTCACAGTCGCGACGTGCGTTGGAAATAGCCTTATCTTCCCTATCTGAAAATCAACTTTTCTTTTCACCGCCGACGAAGCTTCCTTCGCTGCTCGTTTAGACGCGTTGTTCATTTTCTTAAACTAACAGCCTTCACCGTGTTTTTCTTTACTGGGTAATATATGATTTCAGCATTTCTGTAGTCGTTGTTGCGCCCGGACAGAGGGATAAATTACAGGATTGGAATCGGGATCGCGTGCTAGATAATTTGAGAGCTATGCCGCTCGTAACGCCACTATGTCCAATATTGCCAACATTTAAAGCAAGTGTCGGCTCGACGTGAAGTAGCTCTTTTCAACAGATGTCGCTAGCGTCGAAATCAAAACAAGATGCTGAAGCTACATTTCGACCCAAAAGGCGGTACGTAAAAATACCCCTCACGTTGATTAGCTCGTTTGTAAATTTATATTTGGCTTTGAAAATTAATATTAGCCTTGCTTATTATTATTATTATTAACCTTGCTGATTATTATTATTAACCATGCTGATTATTAATATTAGCCTTGCTGATTATTATTGTAAATGCGTCTTCCCCTGTAGCACAAACGGGTCGGCACGACGTCGAAAATACCTTCAAACGGCAAGGTCGGTCGACAGTCGGCCAATTATACTTTTTAGAGTCAGGGGCACTCGCAGAAAGTTTTCAAAGCGGGGACAATCTTCATAATTAGTCAAAAGGGAGAAGGAACTTCATACGTTTATTAGTGCATTTATAGCTCATAAAAGGGGGCCATTTTCCCCGTTTGCCCTCCGCCCCACGTTTAGAGTCGAAGTGATCAACCTCTCACCCTAACATATTTAATTATACTAATGTAGTAACCTATTCGAGTTGAATATATGATATTTTTCGAAAAAAAAAGTACAGAAAAGAAGTTGTTTAAAAAATATTTCAATTTGTTTGATTAAATCGCCAAGTTTCACAGTTTGACGCGATTTTTTGGCAAATAAATGTCGGATATAAGTCGAACGTTCGTCGAGCTATAAAAGTGTCATGTCTTTTACAAGTCACGACATCTATTACCATTTACGTTCGGCGTTCGGACTTAAATAGTTCCAATGATAAGACTTATTGAGTTGACTTTAAAAGCGACCCAAAACGTACTTACACGGAATTATCTCAAAAGGCTTAAGACTTTAAGAGTCGGAAAGTGGTACCAAATGTTAGGCCACCGTACTGACCTTAAAAGCTAACGAAAACGTACTTACGCTGAATTATCTCAAAAAACATTTAGGACTTTTAGAGTCGGTATTTGGACCAGGACCCATAAGTTCGACCCTACATCGACTCTTTGTGCTACTGTGAGGGGACCTTATTCCACGTACGTTTTACAACAAATACTTGGTTTTCTAACCTATTCAAAAGTCCTTACTTCTTTTAAAAACATGCTTTGTTTATACGCACGTGTTTTGTGTTTTGGTAGAAAAGTTTCGTGATTCTCTCGGTAGGAGCGCTGGGGAGTGATGCCTATTTAAAAAGAGTCAGTTAGTGTTTTGTGCAAAGGTCTAATAAAGCTGACGAAAGCAAAAAGCGATTTAAATCAAATTATTTTTCTAATCATTGATTTAAATCACCTATTACACTTCTATGTATTTATGAAATGTTTGTTGTAGAAATGGAAATTCCGAGCAAATTAAATTAATTTCCAATTAATTTAAATTTACGTTTACGTTAATAAACAAAGTTTAAACATAATTAAAATTTAATCATGTTTAAATAAAAATTAAATGGGTTAAATCTTGTTCAAATAGATTAAATCATGATTGAAATGATTAAATCATGATTGAAATGATTGAATTATGATTGAAATGATTAAATTATGATTGATATGATGAAATAGATATAGTAATGATTAAATAGATATAGTAATGATTAAATAGATATAGTAATGGTGAAATAGATATGGTAATGATTAAATAGATATAGTAATGATTAAATAGATATAGTAAGGATTAAATAGATATAGTAATGATTAAATTGATATAGTAATGATTAATAGATATAGTAATGATTAATAGATATAGTAATGATTAAATTAATATAATAATGATTAAATTGATATAGTAATGATTAAATTGATATAATAATGATTAAATTGATATAGTAATGATTAAATTGATATAATAATGATTAAATAGATATTGTAATGATTAAATAGATATAGTAATGATTAAATATATATAGTAATGATTAAATATATATAGTAATGATTAAATAGATATTGTAATATTGATATATAGTAATGATTTAATCACGTTTAAAATGATTAAATGTGTCTTAATTTAATCATGATTATCAGGGTACCCTTAAGGATGGTGACCGGCCCCTCCATTAAATCAAATAAATGGTTATGATTTAAAAATCAAAGAATTTTAAGGTGAAACTATCATTATAGCATTCGCAATCTTGTTCCTCGTGATCGCGTGACGTTGCCGCCCCCCCCCCCCCCCTGCGCGCGCCGAAGAAAAAGAGAAGTTGACTCTGGTCTGAGCTCTCACTTCGATTCTGGCGCGTCGGCTATAGCTGACACCGAACCATGTTGTAGGCCGCGCCTTCCCCTTCGTTAACTTTGTACTTTATTTGACGTTAATCTTGTCAGGCGGTAGAGCTTTCTTAATCCCCGCGGTTCTATTAGGCTTATGAAGGGCTGCCACTTTATCTTCCCATTGAAGGGGTAGTCACGTTTCTCCGCGCCCCGTTCCACGGATGCTGCGGCTCGTCGTATAATGGAATAAGTTACCGCGAGACTAAATATAGTCGGGGATTATGTCGCCATCTACATTCGTAAAACCGAGCATTTGGCGAGTATTAATAATATTTTAAAATTAAATTAATTTAATTCTTAAGAGGTTAAGCACCATCTGACGATAAAAATTGGAACACATTTTCGAATCGGATAATTTGATAAATTTTATTGACGTTTAATTTAATCAAATTTTTTCAGTCTATTAAATTTACAAATTTTCTAGTCTAATAATTTTTCCAACTTTAAAGTCGTATAAATATTTTCAATTTTCAGTCTAACATTTTTCCATATGGTATGTCTAATAATTTTACAAAAAATGTCTAGTTTGATAATTTGTAAAAAATTCTAATCCGGCGTTTTCTATACAGGGTGTTTCAAAGATTATGCAAACATTTGAAGGAGTTGTAGGTGGTGAGTTGAGGAGTATGCCTATTCTTATTCCCATTTTCCTACGATGAGTTACAAGAGTGCCAGAGAGCTTCAAAGTGTGGCCTACTAGCCCCTGGAAGTAGGCTTCTACAAGCGCAAAACCAAGTAGCAGGGACTTTAAATACTGTTAAGTTTACTTTTTTACGCTGGTTACCTCGATTGGTTTACAAAGTCCTTTTTTACCTATCACACGAACCCAAACCATAATGTTCGCGTTTTCCCGCTGCTTGGTTTTTCCCTTGTTGCAGCCTACTTCCAGGGGCTAGTAGGCCACACTTTGAAGCTCTCTGGCGCTCTTTTAACTCATCGTAGGAAAATGGGAAAAAAACAGACATACCTCTCAACTCACCCACTACAACTCGTTCAATTTTGAAACACCCTGTATTGCGAAACGATTGAAGCGACCTCTATTATCGGGCTAAACTTCGAAATTAGTCTGGGACTAAATCTCCCTATTGCCAATTTTATTCACGACCACCTGTTCTCATCGAAATAAATATAACCCCTGAAACAAAAGAGAGTCGGCTTTCCCACCTTTCATCTTATTTATCTCATAAATAATTTAAGATAAAAAAGGCTCCCATTCTTTATAATCACGACAGATTTTTAATATTCCCTTTGGCGCCGAAGAATAGCGCTCCTATCGGAAATAGCCGTTACGACCAAAAGCGAGTTTCCGTTCGGGAAAAGGTCAAAGTTTATAGTCTTTAATATTGAATGGTAGGAAATAGTGACTTGAAACCTATTGGGTGACACTAAATAATTTGATCCAATACGAAATCGAATACTCTGTTCGTCGATTCGAATATTCGGTGTCACCAATATAGTTTAATTGAATACGAAATTGAATATTCTATTCGTCGATTCGAATATTGGGTGACACCAATATAATTTAGTCGAATACCAAATTGAATATTCTATTCGTCGATTCGAATATTCGGTGACACGAAAATAATTTAATCGAATATGAAATCAAGTATTCTATTCGTCGATTCGAATATTGGGTGACACGAAAATAATTTAATCGAATATGAAATCAAGTATTCTATTCGTCGATTCGAATATTGGGCGACACCAATATAATTTAGTCGAATTCCAAATTGAATATTATATTCGTCGATTCGAATATTGGGTGACACCAATATAATTTAGTCGAATACCAAATTGAATATTCTATTCGTCGATTCGAATATTCGGTGACACGAAAATAATTTAATCGAATATGAAATCAAGTATTCTATTCGTCGATTCGAATATTGGGTGACACGAAAATAATTTAATCGAATATGAAATCAAGTATTCTATTCGTCGATTCGAATATTGGGCGACACCAATATAATTTAGTCGAATTCCAAATTGAATATTATATTCGTCGATTCGAATATTCGGTGACACCAAAATAATTTAATCGAATATGAAATCAAGTATTCTATTCGTTTATTCGAACATTCGGTGACACGAAAATAATTTAATCGAATACGAAATCTAATATTCTATTCGTCGATTCGAATATTCGGTGACACGAAAATAATTTAATCGAATATGAAATCAAGTATTCTATTCGTCGATTCCAATATTGGGTGACACCAAAATAAATAAATCGAATATGAAATCAAGTATTCTATTCGTCGATTAGAATAATCGGTGACACCAAAATAATTTAATCGAATAAGTAAGATTTCTTCCACGATTATGCTAAAGATGGCGCTACACAACACTAGGTAGCTTTCCGGTTTCCATTTAATAACGGCACGCGGCGCACGCTCGACGGCAAGTTCCAATTGACAAGCTCTGCCATTCAGCGTGCTTCGCGCGCCGTTATTAAATGGAAACCGGAAAGCCCTTTGTTGAAAATTAATTTAACTAGCAGCAAAGCGTAAGCATGAAAGAGATAACCCAAGACAATTACTCCAACGTAAAACTAGTATTATTTATTAATTTCGTATTTAAACAAGTTTACAAGAATCTTAGGGGACTAACTGTTCCCGATATTTTGACACGGTAGGCGTGGCCTAAATCGGAAGGCTTACTGAGGTACGCCAGCCGCTTTGAAGCGCCTCAAGAATTCTGTTCAACTATCACTACGAGAGACTCAGTTGGGGCTTAGGCGACAGTACGTGCGAAAAAGTTAGGTTAGGCTTAGGTCATAATTTTTTTTTAGTTTAGAAACGAAATGGATTTCATTGAATTTGATAGAAAAAACTCAGCCGTACGCGGCTTACTGGTTATTTTTACTTAACACAATGGTTAATTACTATTACCAGAAGCCTATAATAAGTGAATCCTCTAACTCGCCCAAAATCGTGAAACGTCCCGTTTTTGAACTAGAGGTATTCGGAGGGATACAAATTTGTTAAGGCGATATGTGGCCAGAAAATATAGTCCTCACGATATATTCCTACCGAGGGACTTCAGGTGTACAAATCAGCAGTGAAATCACTTGAAACCACGTAAATTTAGTAGCTTTAATAACATTAATCAATTAAATATTGAAATCACTTGAAATCTGAAATCAGATGTACAAAATTTCTAACATTGCAATGATTGGATAGCCCCTCGATTCATACGCGAGCAGTAGCGGAGAAAACATTTGAAAACTGCAGACGATTCTTTACATTTTAGCTCGTAGAATTCCCATAGGATTTTGCTGGGGATTTTAAATTTTGAGAGACTCGCCTCGTTTACATTGAACTTGGCAATTTCTACATTATAAAGGTAATAAATGTTAAAACTATTATTTGCGATCATAAATATACATACTAATGAACAATAATCGGGATTTTGAAGGCGATATCTCCGTATAATTTTCTCAATATACGCTTTGAAGAGCCTTAAGCCTTGCACGCCTTTCGCGTTTAAAGTCTTAAACCAAGGATGATCTATACCTACGTTTCAGGTTTGCCAACCGACGTTTTGGAGAGCAAACTACTTTTTGGCTACAAAGACTATATATAACGCTCACTAGATTCGCTAGTCCTAGGCCGCGTTAATTTCTTCTGTGCTCCGTGTCGAAAACAAGACGTTTCAAAAGTTTTACGTTGCCGGTATAGCGAGTTAGAGGCTTCTCTTATTATAGGTTTCTGGTATTACTTAAATTTAAACCAATTTCAAAAATAAAAGGTTCAAAACTTACTAAGCCTCAACATTTAACCGACTTCAGCGAGGGAAAGTTTTTCCACATTGAACTAAAATTATCAGTGATTTTCCTATTCCCATTATCATAAGTAACATAATAACAATAAGTATGACACTTCCTATTGCTCTAATGCGAATTTTCTAACCGAACCTTTTTAGGCACTGATACTCTCTTCAAGTTGTGACTTGGACTCGCGACTTACCGTTTTGAATGACTACTTTTTGATAAAAATTTAAGCTTAATATCGGAGAGCACGTTCTGGAGTCGCGAGGGGCTTTAGCTTTGTTTCGAAGCCCGCGTGTGAATCACGCGTGATAAAAAAAACATGAGCTCGTAGCGCCGATAAAAACGTTTTTAATTTTTATAATTTTAGCCTAATATTCCGCCTATCGATCGGAAACCAGATATTTCGGCCTAGCGGAAGTCTCGCGTATTTTAGACACTAGAGGGCTCTGTGCTGAGAAAACATCTTGATTACGCAATAACTATGAAAATCAGTTTGGTTGTAAATCTCGTTAATTGTCATACTTATAGTTATTACGTTACTTATGCCATTATTAAAGCGTGCTTTTTAAAGCCTGAACAGTGAGTCCCCTTAGATCGCGAGGGATGAAATCAGAAAATTGTAAAAGAATCGAAGGGTCCCCAAAGAAAGCTTATCATTAGTTCCAGACCCACGACAACAACAACAACAACAACAACAACAACAACACAGCAACGAAGGAATTTTCACTCGATCTCGCGAAGAATATTCCACATCTTAACTTAAGCAGAAAAATGAATTTTTTTCTATCCCAAGTGTCAAGTCCTTGCTCATATCTTATTTAAAAAAGGGTTGCCGCGTCCTTATAATCTTATTAAAATAATTGCGTTACTTTAATTGTCAAATTTAAAATTCAAATTCGAAAATTAAATATTTAAAGAATTTATTTCTTTAATGCCCTTTCAGAGTTTGTAGTCAATATTATACAATATTTTATAACCAAACTATAAAATCCTTGCTTTGGGTAGTGCTAATTGGTAACAGTGATTCTTTTACTAAATTCTCCATCAATAGTGAATATCAGGGTTCGTACGGAACGTGGATATCCTTGATAACCTGGATAAGTCAGGGATTCTCAAATTGTGGAAAAAGTCAGGGATAAGTCAGGGATTTAAATAATATCGTAAAAAGTCAGGGAAAGTGAGCCTGTCATGGATTTTATTATTCAACAAATTTTGCATCGCAGAAAAAAATTAGGTATCTCTTTTCCCGAGAGAGTTTGAGATATTTCAAAAAATATTCTTTCACTTTGTACTTTTACCTATGAAAAATTACCAGTAATATTGCCAAAAAGGTCAGTAATATTGCCAAAAAGGTCAGTAATATTGTCAAAAAGGTCAGGAATATTACCAAAAATGGTCAGGGATAACCTGGATAAGTCAGGGATTTCAAATCCGAAAATTTCGTACGAACCCTGAATATTTGTTATCTCCAAAACTGTATATTTTATCGGCTTATATCGACGCGCGATTTACCAGGAAGTCGGCTGACCAGTCGCACAGCGGCGTGAGGCGTAAGAAACACTTTTACAGGCGCTAGTAGTTAAAAAATAGACCAGTTTGTTTCGCTGATTTTACGATCGGAAGCTCGACCGCCAAAAGAGCCGCTTTAATTATCCATAGAACATTATCTCGCTGTTATTGATCATTCTTTTAATTACAGAAAATCATTAATTCTGTTCTCAAAAGGAAGTTCAATGAACTCCGTCACATCGTTAATTTTCGGTTCTATTTACACAACTCTGTCATTTAAATTAACTGAGTTTCCAACACCATTTTATAATAATTAATTTAATATGAACAAAGATATATTTGTTCAGTATATTAGTTAAGCAAATGGTTAAAAAGCAGGGAAATATTGGTGTTTAGTGGTAAGTTGATAGTTTTCCGAATTTTTTATGCCCTTCAAATGGAAGATATGCTTACAAAACCTTTCTATGTCATCGAGCGACTTTAAGAACCATTAATTCACGTGGCGGGAAATGCTTAGGAGGGTGGTGGCCAGCCCTTCATGCCACGCGAGCCAACAGCTCCCTACACTTAATATTAGTGATAAAATAAAAACTTACAAATAGCTCGTACCACTATAGGTCTTCGAGCAAACATAAAGACGCGAAACTCGGACCAAATAGATCTTCAGGTGAAAAACTAAATGAAATAAAATCGCCAGAAATTCCAACGGTAGACCGGTTTCGTCCTATTCGGGACTCATCAGTACCATTGGAGCTATTTGCAAGTTTTTAATTTTCTTCAAATTTGTTTAGAGTTTAGCTTTTTTATCCCTTTTCATAATGGACTGCTCTACTTATTCGCGTATTTGATCATCCTTTGCAATGCAGTCCATAGCCGTGGTTTCTGTTAACTACATTTACTAATACCGTTCACCTCATCAAGTCGTTTCTATAGAAAATTTGTATAATAAGTTTAAAATGGGTCATTATTATAAAGCAATTTTGGCTTTAAAATATGAAGTCATTATCCATTAATGTGAATAAATAACTAAATACTTATACCAAGATAGTCATTTAACATAAGTATACTTATGTTAAATGACTATCTATACGATGGTTTCTAGCGTTTCTCCAAATCCCAATCATGTCCGAAGAGTGCTGCTTCCTCTTAAAATGATCAAACCAGCCTGGTATCTTATTGGTTCTCTAAAACTGTTTGAAGTTTCCCCCTCGTTCCCTAGTGGAAGTAAATGCATTTATGCGTACACTCCTTAGAATAACTTAGTTCTAGGAGATTCTCCTTTAGAAATAAGGCATAAAGTCTCTATAAATTTTTCGATTCAGTAAAGACCCGTTTTATACCGGGATGGTCCAAAGGTAGAAATGGGTTATATCATAAGCCTATCATAAGGCCCCCATAAGTAAAGGTCTAGCATAGGGGCCCATGTTTACGGCATTGTCCATGCGAGAAGAAAATTAACGTACGATGATAGCGACATCTTCTTTTTCAAAATTTCTACATCTAAAATATTATCGTACTTGGTAGAGCAGCCACGCTCGGGTTAATAAATACCTACATAAAACGCGTCTAAATCTCAAATTTTAAAAATAAATACCTTTAGAAACAAGTTATCTTATTTCTAAAACCAGTTTTAGGTTCTGATGAATCATTTTGCAACGATAAGTGTTAATTTCAGGTTTTAAAGCATTCATAATACATTTCCCAAAATTTATTTAAGAAATTCTTAGTTGAGGACGTAGCCACTATGAGGTGCAGATTTTCAATACCTATTTCTTAATAATGGGAATTTGATCGTAAAAAATTTGGCCTAGACCTTTGCTTATGGTTATATTATAGATATTTTATTTTCAAACACTGCCTTTATTGGCGTCAAATACTTCTTTCTATAAAGTAACTTGGACTTCTTGTTTTATTGTTTCTTTTACGTCATTGTGTCTTACAAGGCTACGAGATAGAGCTCGTGCAAATCGCGCGTGCTAGGATTGTTCTAATAAAGCTCTGTTTTGTGACGTAACAGCGTTAAACAGCCACATGTTTTATTTCTTTGTTTTTGTTAAATTTTTTCATTTTATTTTATAGAAACATCTAATTACATCTTAAAAAGAGATTACATAGGTAACAAGGTAACTTAAAAAGTGCAAAATTAGATTTAAGTTTTGTAATTCAGGTACAATAGTAAAGGTGTTATAAAGATTAGCCGATCCCACCTAGTCATGGCGGTAAGTGCGGTTAGCGCGTGGCCGCCGAAATCGTTGCGCCATCTATAGATTAATTGCGGTATTAAAGGCATTTAAAGGTTAGGTTTAAGGCTAATTGACTTGGGCCTAAGGTAGTGCCTTAGCCTAGCTGATTATTATTTTTATTATTATTAAACTGTCGTCTGCTATGACAAGAATTTACAGGCAAGTTTATAACCCTAAATCAAAGTATGCGTTTCCAATCTTATCGTCGTACATTTATGGCCGTTGTCGCGTAAGTACTCGCTGGTGACAAAACAAGTTGGGTTAAGGCGAAATATAGTCCGACGCTTATTTTGCTGTCTACTTGCAATGAAACCGAATGTGATGACAAACTTGGAAAAGCACAGAAATAATATTTCTATATAAATTTAATTAATTTCATTATTGTTTTATATTTAATTTAATTTTAATTTAATTCTTGTTTATATTTAATTTAATTTAATTTTAATTTAATTCTTGTTTTATATTTAATTTAATTTAATTTTAATTTAATTCTTGTTTATATTTAATTTAATTTAATTTTAATTTAATTCTTGTTTTATATTTAATTTAATTTTAATATAATTCTTGTTTTATATTTTATTTAATTTTAATTTAATTATTGTTTTATATTTTATTTAATTTTAATTTAATTCTTGTTTTATATTTTATTTTATTTAATTTTAATTTAATTCTTGTTTTATATTTTATTTTATTTTAATTTAATTCTTGTTTTATATTTAATTTTTTCAATTTTATTTAGTATCAGTTTCATTAAATTTACTTTAATATCAATTTAATTCTCAATTTTATATAGTATCAGTTTCATTTTAATTTGTTTTATTATTAATTTAACTCAATTTTATTTAGTATCAGTTTCATTAAATTTACTTTAATATTAATTTAATTCTCAATTTTATTCAGTATCAGTTTCCTTAAATTTAATTTAATATTAATTTAATTCTCAATTTTATTTAGTATCAGTTTCATTAAATTTACTTTAATATTAATTTAATTCTCAATTTTATTTAGTATCAGTTTCATTTTAATTTACTATTACACTTTTATGTTTAATCTCTAGCCCCACTAGATAGAGGTTGCCACATTCCTAGAACAGACAACGACGAAGCTCTCGATTTTACTCTCTCCCTCTATACCCTGGTAGCCAAATTGCAGATGTGTAAGGGCCGTTTTACCAAAAAGAAAATTATGAAATATATCCCTTCATCAGAGTATAATTCGGCGCCATCTATGAGACGCCGGACTAAAAAGTATACGACCTTTTTTCCAGTAAAATTAAGCTTCGCGAAAACTAGATCTTTAAGCCCTATAATATGAACCAAAAATAAATATAGTTCCGAGGGTAGCGAAAGGGGGAGGAAAACTAGAACGCAGCGTCGGATAAAAAGAAAATAAATAGTATAATAAACCTCTTTTCTGCCGCGTGTCATTGCTAGCGTTCGGATAAGTTATGGAGTTGCCGACGAACATCCCAAGGGACCATTCATAAATTACTTAAGGCCAACAAAATCGACTTTTTCAACTCACTCTCACCCTTGTAACGTAGGGTACCAATTGGAAAGACCCCACCCCTAAATGACGTCACAAATACGCTGACGCTTTAGTCCCATTCGACCGAAATCCCATTCGACCGAAGGCGATTTTTGAGGTGTCCCATTCGACCGAATTCCGCCGAAACGTGCGGTTTTTATGTGTCCCATTCGACCGAACGCTGCTATATAAATTGGCTTTTGCTATGTTTTCAATTAAGTTACTGAAGCCGTTTGCAATGGAGCGGATAGCTAATAAAGGAGGGTATTTATTTAGCTATGCCATTTTAATATCTTTGTACTATGCATTTATTTGAAAATAAAATGGAATGAGCATGAATTATATTTTTATCTTCACCTAGTCAAGAAAAGTAACTGAACCAAAACTGAAATAGTAAAGTTAACCAACTCTAACCTAACCTAACCTAACCTAACCTAAACATGGTTTAAATAAAATACCAAATCACCCCGCCAATTGGGCTACATTTTAAAATTCTTTCGGTCGAATGGGATTTCGGTCGAATGGGAATAAACGTACGCTGACACCCCCAAAGTTACGTCACCAATAATCTGACCCCTAAACTAGGACGTCTCAAAACCCGGAGCCGGCATTCTCGACAAAGACTTGAGCGGAGCGTGGGCGCTACGATAATCGTGAATGACGGAGTTGTCGAAGAGTTGTATAACTTTAGTAATGTCGTATTTATGATAATTGAACATTAATACCAAAAGAAAACTAAACGAATTTTATTAAGCTACAAACAGTTTATTAGTACAAATAGAGCGTTGTCACCTGATACGATTTTGAAAACTTGTAACGTCACAGATGTAGTGTTAATAGTGGCCGCCATGACAGTTACCGTTTTTTATCAATAGGCAAATTACAATGGTGACGTCGCAGGGTCTTAGACGACAGCACTCTATAGTACAATTACAACATTAGTAATTTAAGTCTTTCTACTTTTTTTTTTGGCGGATAAGCCGCTCTTATTGTTTACTTTTAAAAGCCGGGCAATGTTAACTTATAATAAGTCCACTCTTTATTTTTCGCTTAAATTATATCCTGAACGGCAGTGCCTTGTCCCCCCTCTCTTTTCTTGTCCCCCCCTCTCTCTCACGGCGAAGTTCTCCCTCTCTTCCGGACATTACCGCGAATTTCCCTCTCTCTTCTCCGTCTCGTTCAGAGTCCCTTTCTCTTCTCCCCCAAGTGCGACACACACACATACCCACACACACACACACACACACACACACACACACACACACACACACACACACACACACACACACACACACACACACACACACACACACACACACAGCCAACTTTCCCATTGAAGTCACCACAGTGAGAGCTCCACTCAATTATTTCACAAATACTCTGAATCCCTAAATTATTTCACAAATACTCTGAACCCCCTTGAATTACGTCACAAATACTCGGAACCCCCTTGAATTACGTCACAAATACTCTGAACCCCATATATTACGTCACAAATACTCTGAACCCTATATATTACGTCACAAATACTCTGAACCCCCATAAATTACGTCACAAATACTCTTAATCCCAAAAGTTACGTCCAATACTTTAACCCCCCAAACGTATTTAACCAATATTCTGAACGCTACTAAATTACGTCACAAACACTCTGAACCCCCCATAGTTACGTCACAGACACTCTGACCCCCCAAAGATACGTCACATATGCTCTGAAATCCCAAAATTATTTCACAAATAAACTGTACTACCCAAATTACGTCAGAAAATACTCCGAACCCCTTAAATTATTATACAGGGTTGCTGTGCGTAAGGGAAAACGAGAAAATTAAAAGTATTTAGTTTTAATTTTATCTTGAAAATTTCATGAAGATAATTTTAGTAGTTTTTTTAATTTTGATGTTATAATTAGTTACAAATTGTTTAATTTTGGGTTTGAAAAGGTCAAGGAAAATCTTTAAACATTATCAGAGAAAACAGTGACTTGGAATCTAAAAATATTGTAGCAACCCCGTAATAGCACCGAAAAGATTAAAATCATTTTAATAACATTCAAAATTAGGCCCATTTTTAATTGTTTTACGCCTAGAAATGGGTAAAATAAATATTAAATTGCCAGTGTACCTCAAAAAATTAATTTTTTCGGATTCGGTATAGAGCATTTCTTAAATCAAATTAAATAAAATTTTTATTGTTTTACATTTTGAAAACTAAAACTAATTAAAAATTGCTTAAAAAAATTTATATTTCCGGAATAGAGTATGTGACCTTAAATATTTTAAAATTTAGTTACCGCTTGACGTCATTTGTGAACGGCCCCAATGGCTTTCAATAACCCTACTCAGTACGTTATGGAATCTCGAATGAAGCCGCTATCGCTCAACAAATGCACAAACCAGACCATATAAAAATTGTGGGGGCCGTAAAAAATATCCCTCTCCCCCGCCGAAATAATTTATAGTTTATCTTTTTGGCTGGACCAGTTCATCCCTACGGCCTTATTGTAAAGCCGTTTCTCTATGGTGTTCCTCGTAAATTTTGCCGGGCTAAACTTATGCCCCATGCCCCCCCCCCCGCCTAAGGCGTATTCTCGCTAAGCCTTCGCTCGAAGGATATATAATAATATAAAAAATGAGGCATACCCCCCCAAATGGAGGAAAGCTAAGGAGTGGTAAGACTATTTCAACGCGTCTCTAGGTAACCAGAGGGAAACGGAGTAGCTGACAGAAAAGGCGGTCGACACTGGGGCCATTTTCGACCGTGACGATGGAAAGGTTACGGATTCTCTTTCTTACTGCTTCAAACGATGAAAAGGGGGTCGACATTTTTTCGACCTTGTATCGACCCTCCTTTTTTATCGCAGGTGAAGCGGAGTGATAACTTCAAAGCCACAGACTCTCCTACTGGAGCTTTTATTTTTCCAATATCACGTGGCTTCACGCTCAAAAATAGGCACCGTGTTTACCACCAATTTTATTAGCACCCTATTCTCCCGCGTTAAAATTGTCTTACAATACGACCCCTTAGCCTTTCCTCCACAGATTACTCTCCCTTTATGGTATTGTAATGCAAACTGTACCTCATTATTAGACCTTCTACGTTACGGTTGGAGTTCTATGACGTTTTAACCCTAGCCGTTCATTATGTACAACACGAGAGACCGAGGTTCTCACCGAGAAATACAAAATTAGATTGGATGCGGTTTTTTTTAGTTCCATTGTGTATTGCTATTGTCATAAGTAACCTTAGAGCCGCAAGTATGACACTTATTACTTATTACTTTCACATTTGGTCAACAGCAACAAATGAGCACTTTGAGCAGAAGTATTAGGTCGAAATTCCTAAAATGTTACGACTGCTTTTAATATTAAATTTAATCTACCGATTGAATTATTATTATTATTATATTATGTTGTTAATGTAATATATAGTGTTGTAAGTCGGAAAATTTTCCGTAAAATTACCGAGGCCTTTTTTCCGGAACATTTTCCGTATTTTTCCGAAAAATATTAAAAACGTTTTCATTCCATGATTTGTCTAATATATTGTTTGCAAATTTAAATAAAGCGGCATTTTCACCTCATTTTTTCTAACCTAAAAGTAAAACTAAACCTATAGACTAGTTTAAACTGGTTGAAATGTAACACTATTAATGTTTTGTAGTATGTTTACTGATATTAGTCATTTTAAATCGATAAAAAGTTTAAAACATTAAAAACCCTTGAAAAGTAATTTATGTTTAAATTTTTTATTTTTCCGATTTGCGGAAAATTTTCCGCAATTCGGAAAATTTTCCGGAAATTTTTCCGGAAATTTTTCTGGAAATTTTTCCGCATTTTATTTTTCCGGAAAATTAACAACCCTAGTAATATATAATTGTATAATTATATTATAATATTACATATTCTTTTATATTATAGTATTACATATTCTATTATATTATAGTATTACATATTCTTTTATATTATAGTATTACATATTATTTTCTATTATAGTATTACATATTCTATTATATTATAGTATTACATATTATATTATATTATAGTATTACATATTATATTATATTATAGTATTACATATTATATTATATTATAGTATTATATATTATATATTATATTATAGTATTACATATTCTATTATATTATAGTATTATATATTATATTATATTATATTATATTATAGTATTACATATTATATTATATTATAGTATTACATATTATATTATATTATATTATAGTATTACATATTATATTATATTATATTATAGTATTACATATTATATTATATTATAGTATTACATATTATATTATATAATATTATATTATTACATATTGTATTATATTATAGTATTACATATTATATTATATTATAGTATTACATATTATATTATATAATATTATATTATTACATATTCTATTATATAATATTATAGTATTACATATTCTATTACATAAAATTATATTTTTATCATAATAATAAAATAAATAACAATGTTATTACATCATTACTATATTTTTATAATGATATAATTCCTTATTTATTTATTGGTTAGTTTAAGTAATTTTTATGGTGGCGCTTTTTTCATGGTTTGTTATGGCGTCACTATGAAGAAAGGATGTTATAAACAATTTACCCAAGTGTCATACTTACGGCTATTACGTTACTTACGCTATTGGGAAAATGAACGACTATTAAGAAACTGAGCTATGGTGGATTTTGGTGGTTGTGGGGTATTCCCAGCTGGGAACCCTGTCTGAGGGCGGAGAGAAAGAGCTCCTCTTTCTTGTTTTATGGCCCTTACAATACAATAAGGGTTTTCTATTATCCTTCAACCCCACAGGTGCCTTTGCTCATTAAGTTGAGTTTATCTAGAAGGATCTTAGATTCCCTTACAAAAAAATATTTGTTCCGGCTACAATCTTAAATCAATTAAATCAAGATTAACGGTATTAAATTTTTCGTGCCGGTGGAAGCTACGGTCGACTCAGGATAGTTATTCTAAATGGATTAATACATTTGTTCTTGATTGTAATCATTTAGATAATACAAGAAATTAAGTCCAGTTATATAATAGGATATCAATTCTAGGGATGCACCGATATGGGTACAGCCGATATATAGACTATTCGTGGCCGATATAAACAAAGCTATCTATCATAACAGCAGTGCATATGATAAAATCATTGTAAAAGACGGTTCAGTACACTCTCATACCATTTTATTGTAATTTTTCATTAAAAAAGTTTGCAAGACTATATCCGAATATGTTTCTTTTCAATTTACACGAGGGGCTAACCACTCTTAGAAAGTCTGTACACCGAATTACGCTTAGATTAGCACTGCCAAAGGCAGGGACTTCAAAGATTACGCGTAATCCCATTAGTACAGTCAAAGGTACGGCTCTGTACACCGATATAAGACCTATATAAGATACGAAATTTCCCAAAAGGAGACGTTGCACTACCCATTGAATTGCCATGGCAACCGAAAATGTTTTTTACCACTTAAAACAAAAAATCTTAATTTAAAAAAGCATTTTCTCGGTTTCACCTATGAAAATTTTTATAAAAATTTCAAATCACGAAATAAGTAATTTGGACCACATATAGGTAAATTTCATCAAGTTTTTTTTATGTTAAAATAAGGAAAAAAAATTATTTTTGTTTTAAGTGGTCAAAACATTTTTCGGTTGCCATGGCAAATCGAATGGGTAGTGCAACGTCTCCTTTTGGGAAATTTCATATCTCATATAGGTCTACATTACGGCCGACTTTGAACAAAATCAGCAATAAACACCTCGGGTACTCTCCTCGTCAGTTCGAGTGCGAGTTCAGAAAATGTCAGTGTGGAAAAATGTCACTTCTTCCTTCTGTAACTATATAGCGTGAAACTTAAATATCCTTAGAAACCATAATGGCTGTATACAAAATGGCCGCGTCTATATTACGTCAAAATCTATATTTATAGCACATCCCCTCTCACCCCCCCCCCCCCCCCCCGATGACGATCACCACGAAATTAACAAAATAAACCATTGAGTCGACTCGGCGGCAGCGAAAGAAAATGGAGGGGCACGAAAAGCTTTTTCTCGGATAAAAAGGCCGAGTTTGCTGGTCGCCCTTTACGGGGGCGCTTCTCCGCACCGTGATCAATCAATAGGCGCCCTCCGCCGGCTTGTTACGGAACTATCAGAGAGAGAGGGAGTGAGAGAGAAGCTCGGCTAGAGATGATCAAAGTCTAAATTCCAGTTCCGCCGCGCGCGCGTCCTCCCGAAACGTTCCTCAGGAATACAATCTAGTGTTTTTTGGCTCCGTTGTTTCGCGTCCAGCCAAGTGATATTCAGCCGACATATCTTCAGTCGTCGTTCCAATGTTTCTGCACGGAAGCAGCAGCGTTGGTCCCAAGCCCAGTAAGAACTCGGGGGCCGGGTTCGCCCTGACTTTCCACTCGTTGCAAGCCACGTTGCCGCTGCATTTGTCTCTGCCGTCGCAGCAACAGCAGCCGGCCTCTTCCAACCAACAACAGGCTTCTTCTCAGTCCGGCGGCGGCTCCACCAGTCGCGAAGGTGGCCGCGGATCCAACCGGACCCCGGCCACCCCCAGCACCCCCAGTGGCTCGGACAGTGGCCTGGGATTGACCACTGAAATGGCTTACAAGAAAAAACGCGTCAAAAGAAATAGATTCTTGTGAGTAGCCCAAAATTACACCCTCCTATAAAAAACCCACTCGTTTTTCATCGAATAGCCCCTTCTCCTCGACACCCTCCTCCCAAACGGACACGCGCTTACATTTCTTTTCCTTAAGACGGACATTTGTAATGGTCACTTTTGACCCGCTTTTGGCGACCCTTGGGTTATTACTTACACGGGAGATATGGCGCGTAAAGATTGTGCGCGACACTGTGATGGTTTTTGACCACCCGCCGATTTCCTCTCCCCTCAATCTCAAATGATAAGTTTAGAAATATATGATGGTCATAAAGCCTTTGACTGAAAATTCCAGGTAAGGTCCGAGGGGTTACGTTCTATGATAACCTTTTTTTTGTATACCTGATTATTGATTACTAAATATTTCCCAATGAGCTCTCGCCATTCTAACGGATTATTGTGATTCTATCCGATTCTTTATTACTTAGAAATTAAATGGTTTCTCAATAATAATCAAATGATTTATCCATAGATATGAAACGATTTTTTAATAATAACCAATGATTTTTCCATAGAAATGAAATGATTTCTTCATAATAATCAAATGATTTCTTCGTAATAATCAAATGATTTATAATTAAAAATCAAATGATTTATAATTAAAAATCAAATTATTTCTCCGTAATAATCAAATGATTTATAATTAAAAATCAAATGATTTCTACGTAAAAATCAAATGATTTCTAGGTAATAATCGAATGATTTATCCGTAAAAATCGAATGATTTCTCCACATTCATCAAATGATTTATAATTAAAAATCAAATAATTTCTCCATATTCATCAAATGATTTATAATTAAAAATCAAATAATTTCTCCATATTCATCAAATGATTTATAATTAAAAATCAAATTTCATCAAATGATTTATAATTAAAAATCAAATAATTTCTCCATATTCATCAAATGATTTATAATTAAAAATCAAATGATTTCTCCATATCAAATTATTTATAATTAAAAATTAAATGATTTCTCCATATTCATCAAATGATTTATAATTAAAAATCAAATGATAATGATTTTAAGAAGTTAATACCGTAAAATCATTAAGTTTTGATTTGATTACTATTTAATAGTACATGATTATTGCTGATTAGCGTTTAGAGATAGGGGGTACAAATTACAATCTTTAGTTGCTTCTAGAAACAAATTGAATAACTCTAAAATGTTTTTAAAAAGTAAAAATGATTTACTGATTAAATGGCTAAGAAAATGACACGTAATTTTTAAAAATATGTTTAAATTACATTATTGAAAGGATGTATACTAAAATTATTACATTTAAACAATTTTAGCTAAGCCTCGGTCAGAAAAATCTGTAAGTTCTTGACCAACAGCGGGTTTTGTGTCGCCAGATAGATCGATGTCAAAAAAAATACAGCCACGTTGAAATTTTATAATTTCTAATTGCGCGAATTTTAATTTAGCCCTGGAATTTTCTCATTTGGAAATTCTTGGGGAAAACTTTAAACTGAACAGCTTAAATACGGCCACGCTATCAACGGGAACGTCAAGCCAGGTTGGTAGTATAGAGCTAACCCGAAACTATTTGAAATGCCACAAACACATTCCTCAATAGCGATATATAACCTTTTTAGTTTTCGCAATAAATTCATCAAGAAAGGGTGTCAAATATGGAAATGACAATGTAAAAAAAAACGGAAAGCATTCCATTAAGGCTGAAAATGACAATTAAAAAAAAAACCATCAGCCCCCCCCCCCCCCAAGAAAATTTTGTTAAGTCCTGTTCACACTAGCCAACATTTTCATTGGTCAAGTCGAGATAAAACCGAATAGATCGATACACTAAGGAAAAGATCTTTTTACGGGGGTTACGCCATTAAAGGTCTATTTTTAAATACAAAAGATGGTGCTAAACGTACAAATTTTAAATTTTTGAAAAATATTAGCTAGTGTTGGCGCCATCTAGTATAAATAAATACATAATGATCGAATCTCTAAAGGTTTGTTTCCCTTTAAGCAATTTGTGAACGAATTTTCACCTCAGACTAGTAAATAGAGGAATGTGGGGACTCTCGTAAAAAGGTTCAGCGCTGATTCCCATCCCTCTACCGGCGAAAAAATGCGTAACTTAAGTGGCGCGATCCTGATAGGTTGGGTTTTCCGTTAGCCATTAATACGCAACACCCTACTTTTTTGCGTTTGTTTTTGTAATAATAATAGTGTCAGTAAGTGCCGTAAGATGGAGCGGCTTACCGCACCTTTAAACATGGCTGCTCCTGGTGATACTTTCGGCAGGGCTTTTCAACTTTTAACTATCTTAAGAGGTTGGGTTACTGAAGTTTTGAGATTGCGCCCATAAGTCAATTTTATTTGCCCCTCTTATCGTTTTTCACGGAAGCGCCTGGCTGCCAGAGGAGCCGGGTTCGATCCCAGTTTGTGGCACTCGAAACAACTCCTTCCGCGAAGAGTTTGCAAGTTCTCTCCACACTGGTTAAAGGGGTATTTCCTCGACTTCCGCTTACGCTACGTTTCGACCCAAAGGGCGGGGCGTAAAAGTACCCCTCGCGTTGATTGACTCATTTGTAAATTTGCCATTAACTCAAATTATAGTAATTTAAAAAATATATATATTTTATATGGGATATATAATTTAGGTTAAAGTCCACTCACGACGTCAGTAGAGTATAAGTTATAATAATTATAAATGGTTCTCTGACGACGTTTTCGTTTCGCTATTTTGAATTTTAGCTTTCTTTGCCATTAATAGATGGCACCACGCTCTCCAGTAAAGTCGTTTTTTCGAAGAATCGTCTATATTCAGGGGCAATGATAGAACCGACTGTTGCTTTAAAGGGGTTTCCGCTCGAGTTCTTCTGTTTCGCCTTTCCATAAAAAGTTGTTGAGGTTAACGGTAATAATGAGTGTAGGGAGCTGTTGGCTCGCGTGGTATGAAGAGCTTTCCACCACCCTCCTACGCGTTGTAACCCGGCCACCTTAATTTAAAGGGGCTGGAAAGTGGGGTTTTGAAATCGTCTAGTGACGTGGTATCTCCAAAAAATCCGGACCCTGCTTTATTTTCATTTTTCCCCGCTTGAGGAATTTGGCAATAATACTCGCTAGATGACTTGGGCCTAAGGTGGTGCCTAGCTGATTATTATTATTATTATTATTATTATTATTATTATTATTATTATTATTATTATTATTATTATTATTAAGCGTTTGCGCGCTCGCTATCACCAAAACTAATTAGTCCAAGGTTTGGCAAAAATGTAGGGTAATTGGTTTCGTACTCGAAGAGGCCAGATTGGTTTGGCGTTAGTAGTGTTTGGTTTTTGCTTCGTTTGTTTTTTCTGTCGCGTTGTCCCTCGAGAGCGAAATCTGTCACGGAACTTGGCTCGATAACCGCCTCTTTTTTTGCTGCCGAAAGTCAATGTACACGGTTTTTTAGTCTTAGTTAGTTAGTTTCTTACGAAGTATCGCTTGTAGTTTCTTACTATGAGAATTTACAAGATTTCATTACATCGCTTTGAACTGAAATTTTTGTTCTTACATTTTATATTTGTTTATTTTATACGCGTCGTTCTGGTTTATGGAATTTTGGCTTTTGCATTTTGTTCTTTAAATTTCAGTTCTTGTAATATGTATATTTTTTTTGTACGCAACGTTCCGGCTTAGGAATTTTTGTTCTTGCATTTTATATTTATTTTTTCCATTTAATATTTATTTTTTTCCAATTATTATTTATTTTTCCAATTAATTTTTATTTTTCCAATTAATTTTTATTTTCCAATTAATATTTATTTTTCCAATTAATATTTATTTTCCAATTAATATTTATTTTTCCAATTAATTTTTATTTTTTTGCTATTAATATTTATTTTTTTGCAATTAATATTTATTTTTCCATTTACTAATTATTTTTTCCAATTAATATTTATTTTTTGCATTTAATATTTATTTTTTTCAATTATTATTTATTTTTCCAATTAATATTTATTTTTTCAATTATTATTTATTTTTTCCAATTAATATTTATTTTTTCAATTATTATTTATTATTTCCAATTAATATTTATTTTTCCAATTAATATTTTTTTGCATTTTATATTTTATATACGCCTCGTTCCAATTTAAGGAATTTTGGTTCTTGCATTTCGTTTTTGCAAATGCGCCTCTTGCATTTTATATTTACTTTTCTACTCGCCGTTCCAGAATTTTTTACTTTGATAGATAACATATTTATGTTATTATCGTAACTTTTTATTTACCGACCAATTAAACGAAGTTTAAGCAAATCCATAACTACCGAAATATGACTGACCAACTGAAACTAAGAAACCGTTTCTTATATCCTATTGGTCAGCCAAATTCAACCAATCCGATACCTTGAGATTTGCTATTTTTAAAGCAGACGAAAATCCATCAGTGAATGAACTTATTGCGTCACCGGGCTCTGTGGTTATGTGAAACCGCTGATGATCCTCTCATTACACACTTTACCAAACTAATAGTCATTTCGGTAAAGAAGAGGACACGACGATGAAATCCGTGTTTGGACCATTGAGTTGGGAATATTAATCTAGAGGTCCAATCGAAACGTCGGATTTCAGTATTTCGCGAAACAAGTTTTTAAAAATAAGAATACTGTCGTCTGCTCCCATCGGCGTCCCAAATGACGAGAAAACGTTATCATTCTACTCGTGGCGCCGTCTATCTCTCAATGATTCGTTCAAATAAGACGCGTTTTCAAGCAAAAAGATTTTTTTCTTCAAAATAATGGATGGCGCCACGGGTCATATGATAACGTTTGCTCGTCATTTTAGAGCAGACGGCACATTCGTATTTTTCAAAAACTTGTTTCGCGGGGAGCAGATTTGATTGGATCTCTAGATTAATATTCCCAACTCAATGGTTTGGACAGTGGTACATCCTTCGGGGTTTTCGCCGTCACGTACCCTGCTTTATCAAAACGATACTAGAGAGAAGCCAATATTTTCTCTAGTATATGACTTGCCAACCGATATTTACTGAACGATTGAGGGTCTAACTTTTAGAAACTTTCAAGCTTTTTTATGTGTACCGAGGTTGCTGAAACCTAGAAGCAACAAACACAAGGAAAACGCAGCTAGCCTTTAAACACTCTAAGGCAGTGTTGTGTACAAATTTCATTGGACGAGCCTTTACGCTGAACGTTTTACGGAAAGGGGTGGAAGACAATTTCGGAATTTTCCCCTTCCGAAGGCAGCAGGCGCTTAAGCGTCTAACCAATGAAAACTGTACACAAGAAAATGCACGACTTTTGACGGGTTGCGTTCTCCTTGTGTGGGCGGTGCTATGTTTGTTGCTCCTAGCTGAAAGTGTCTATTGATATGATAACTAGTTTTAAACGATATCTTAGTACTCTTAACAAAAATAATATAGGCTTTTACGATTATTTGTACAATAATTTTTTGAAAATTTTGCCTACTTCCAGGGGCTAGTAGGCCACACTTTGAAGCTCTCTGGCGCTCTTTTAACTCATCGTAGGAAAATGGGAAAAAAACAGGCATACTTCTCAACTCACCCCCTACAACTCCTTCAAATTTTGCATACACTTTTGAAACACCCTGTATTATGTCGTTGAAATAATAATTCAGTATTTTTACAACTCTACAATGTCGAAAACCGATCGAAGAACATAAACAATCCAGACAACGTTGCATACGACGTTATGTCACGTGATCATATTTAGTTCCAATTATTTTAATAGATGGCGCGGATAAGCGCAATTACTTTCTAATGGCGGCTTTTTAGCTGGTACATCTCCCCCAATCCGATCGTGGTTCTAGTCTCATTTCTATGGTTCTGACTTCTGACTAAATTAATAAATCATTTTCTTGGTATTTTTGTAGTAAACCAGGGTACACAAAGACGTTAAAATGATTGGACGATATTACAACAATGGTAAAAAAGCCCATAGGTGTATTGTATCCTACTTTATAAAAAATGCATTAACTCCATTTAGTTGTTTTCTAAGGCTTTGAATAAACTAAAATCGAAGTAGTTTTCAATAACTGGTTTTAGCCAGTCGTGCGACCCTAGCTTCAGAAAATCAATCAATCTTGAAACGGACATTTAAAATCCATTTCAAAATACATCGTATAAATGACACTAAATTTAAACAATAAATTGAATTTCCTCCGATACTTCATTTTGAAAACACCCTCAACTCGTAAATATTTAAATTTAAGCCATTCATCACAGATTCCGTTGTATACAAAGTGTCAAGCCGAAAATATCTCTCATTTCCTGACCCTAAAGGCTAAGCGGCTAATCTAATAGAACTCGGAGGGGCGCCCTCTATGTGCAGAAATTACGAGAAACGTCACCTTCCGTTCAATTACTACCAGAAGTGAATAATATAGCTCTTGCGATAAAAGTATCCATCACAATATAGATTTTATTTCGAGCCAAAACGTGGATGCCAACATTTTGAACAAAACGCTACTGGCAGCAGTGCATCATGGTAGTTTGTTAGCAAGCACTGCCGTGCAAAGCACAAAAGCATTAACGACCAAATTTTCGATTTACAGATTTTGGTTTTATTTCTCCTTATTTTATACGTTAAATTCAATTTTGAACTAATTTTAGAATTTAAAATTTTTGTTCTTAGAGAAATGACTTGTTTCAAAACGCATTATTTTAGTTTTTTGTATTATTTTAAAACCAAAAACGCAGTAATGTGTTTATTTTCTTTAAAAGTCAAATCAAAACGCATTTTTTTCCGCGTTTTAAGACATGGTTTTAATGATATTTCTGAAATATCGTTTGGCCTGTAAATTGTTTAGTATCAGAATATAATTTGAGTTGAAAAATCCAAGTCTTCTCTATAAACTTGAAAGAAGTAAGTTGGGGTATCTTAAGGCAAAGAAAGTTTGAATTTCGCGGGTTTTCTCCATATTTTGGTTTTGGTCGTTAATGCTTTTGTGCTTTGCACGGCAGATCAGTATATTTAGTTTGCCCGTATCATCAAAGTGCACTTATTTAAAAAAAACTATAAATATCAACTATTAAATATTTTAATAATAAGTGAAGCCTCTAATTCGCCCAAAATCGTGAAACGCCTCGTTTTCGAACTAGATGTATTCGGAGGGATACAAATTTGTTAAGGCGATATGTGGCCAGAAAATATAGTCCTCTCGATATATTCTTACTGAGGGACTTCAGGTGTACAAATCACTAGTGAAATCACTTGTAACCACGTAAATTTAGAAGCTTTAATAACTTTAATCAATTAAATATTGAAATCACTTGAAATCTGAAATAAGATGTACAAAATTTCTAACATTGGAATGATTCGAGAGCAGCCTTGGAAATAAGGTTTTTTTTTAAACTGGTCCTTATGACCACTGACCCCTTAGAATATGAATTATTAAAGTGGTCATTATGACCAGTGACCCCTAGCTTATGAATTATTTAACTGGTCTCATATAAAATGTTCTAATGTCATTTTATAAGCCTATAAAAACCTATACTACATGGTAACATTAATTTTACACGTATTCAAAATAGTGTATAGTTTATTTTATGAGTATCACAAGAATAGTACAATATAGTACTATCTCATCTAAGACTACTGCCATATAGCCTAGAAGACCCTCGTAATTTACCGTATTCTCTCTCTCTACTCTAGGCCCCGTAGCTCCCGAGTCCCCGGTCCGTTACCGCGTAGATTACCGTACTCGGGAGAAAGCGAGACAGAGGATTGAAGGTTTTGGGCTTTGAGGCCAGAGGGGGTTCGACAATTCGACTCGTTCGTGTGATGCGGAGTCGCGGTAAATAGAAATCCGGTGAATAGGGAAATCAAAATTGATCGAAACCTTGAAAAAATAATCTGTTCATCTCCTATTATTTGATATTATTAAACTGGTCACCTTCTATTTTTTTCTAATTATTTCGAATTAATAAACTGGACACGGTGACCAGTGACCCCCCAAATTTTGAATAAATAAACTGGTCTGAGCAATTAATAAACTGGTCTTTGACCACCTGACCACCGTTATTTCCAAGGCTGTTCGAGAGCGTGGTGCAATCTATTAATGGCAAAGGAAGCTAAAATTAAAAATAGCCAAATGAAAACGTCTTCAGAGAGCCATTGTAGATTATTATAACTAGACAACTTATACTTTATTTAGTGGACTTTTACGTTTTATATCCCGTGTAAAAACTAATATTTAAAATTACTGTAATTTATATTATTGACCAAATTACAAACGTTCCAATGAACGCAAGGGGTACCTTTAAGTACCGCGCTTTTGATTTCGACGCTAGAGACATCTATTGAAGAAAAAAAAGAGTTAAGTGCTACCTTTCATAGTTACTAAATATATCGATGGATTGAGGAAAACACTGCCATCTAGGAGCAACCAACACAAGGAGAACGCAGTTAGCCTTTAAACACGCTAACGCAGTGTTGTGTACAAATTTCATTGGACGAACCTTTACGCTGAACGTTTTACGGAAAGGGGGAAGACAATTGCCGAATTATCCCCTTCCAACGGCAGCAGGCGTTAAAGCGTCTAACCAATGAAAGATGTATACAAGAAAATGCACGACTTTTGACGGGTTGCGTTCTCCTTGTGTGGGGTGCTGTGTTTGTTGATCCTAGCTGCCATCATGTAGAAACCGCTAGTGTATAATAAATAGCTCAATAACGTGAAAGTACCAAAGGAAATTAGGATTGCGGAAGGATTATGTAGGATTGAGGATAATGAACTACGTGCTACAACTACACTGATTGACATATTTAATTTTTATTAATAGTCGATCATGTTAAAATGAAAATTCTTCAAAGAAGCCATTGATCTTGGCTAGAGACGACCTAGTAGCAAGATCTTTTTATAGACGGATCAGCGGCCTCCGGGATTTTTGTAAAGTTCGTTCATCAGTTTTAGAAAATATCTCACTGGTTAACAAAAACTACCTATGGAAAATTACATTACACAAATTATTGTTATTGGTACCAATATAATAATTTAGTATTCGTAATCATTTCTAATTCTAGTAACATAATTATATAATATTTTAAAATGTTAAGATTCAATAGATATTCAGTATACTATAATGTTTTGTGAAAATTATATTATTAATTCGTCCTTAGATGTCGGGACGACACAGAAGGATATTTATCCTCTTTTTACTCTTTCCCAATCAGGAGCAGACAAAGCTTGTGATGAATGGGTTGCACTACTTTATACGGCAGAGACAAGGAAGTGCGCTGACCTGACTATGTCGAGACTATGTAAAAGAAATTGCTATAATTATCACGCTAAAAATCATACTAAAATTTACATTATAGGTCGTTAAATGGCGCACTCAACTACACGACAGAGATAGGCTAGTGCGCTGACCTCTGGATAAAGAGATATTGGTATTATTTTATATCCGAAAGTTATATTAATCCCTCTAGAGGTCGTTAGATGGCGTACGTCGTTACACTTCAGAGATTGGAAAGTTCGCTAACCTCTCCATAAACAGATCTTGCTAGTAGCATAGACGAACACTTCTCTCGTAAAACATATATTATACACTTCTGGCACGGCGATTTAATAATGGCGACAAGGGCGCCCTCTAGCGGTGAGGGGTGGAATGTGTCATTGTTCGAATCAACCACACGACGTCGAGGAGTAGAAAGGTAATTCTTTCGCGATGCCATACATTATTGATGGTTTCCGATACCCGATATCAGCAGTTTTCTCCTTGTGACGTCGCAAGATGATGAATGAGCCTTCCGAATACGGGGTCCCTCTCCTCAACCACGCGCGGCACGGGGGCAACAACGACTCCAGTTCCCCCACTCCTCCACTTTCTACTGGCATAATTCTTAATTACATTCATTATGCTAATTAGCCAACGTACGATTGTGAAGCTAGTCCGCCCCGGGCGTCTGTTGTTGGAGCAACGCAGCGGGGATAAGAAGGGGTGGTGCGTGTTTACTTCAAATAGGTTTTTCCATGTGGTATCCGCAGCCTAAAACGCTCCTCGTGTATATATTAATTCCGTCCATAAGTATACTTGTACCAGGACTTAAAGTTTACGCTTATAATTAACGACTTGTCTGATTCGGCGTTTAGGTAAAGCCTCCGTTGACCTATTTAGCTTAAAAATGCAAATTTCGTATATGAATTTTCGAGAGCTTTAAAGGGGCCTAGTTTAGATACGGACGTCACTTTTGTCGGTAGGATCGAGGAGCCTCCCACCCCCTTAATTGTTGGGCAGTTGGCAAAATAAGATTCAGTTCGATAAATGAAGTTCTCCTTGGCTTTTTAACCTAGTTATATTGATAGATTGTAGTTACACGCCGCCCTTTCTCAAATTTTTGCCGCTTCATTCTTTTGGCGCTGCAGGTAGGTTCAACCGCGATTTCTGAAATTTTTGGAGCCGTTTGATGTAGGTTGCGGAAAAAGTAGCGTAACTTTTTAAATACTTTTCCAATAACTTTAAAATTTCAGGGAGATAATTATTAATATATTTGCTATGTTTCTGTAAACAAACCTCGTAAATTTTGGTTTTGGTGACAGTTCTCCTTTAAGCCGAAACACAAAACTATAATACGTTTTTAACCTAGGCTTAGTGGTGCTGGTGAAGCAGCGCCTATGTTTTGACCACGGCCAACCCCGATCGCGGAAGGGCGTTATAGAAGTTGGCAGTGCTAAGACGAATTTCGCAATTGCCTTTAAATATTGTTACCTCTATAAAAGTATGAAATGGTTTTAGCTTTCTACAGGTTATAGCGTAAATCTTTTACGCCCGGGGCGCGTCAATTTGGTAAGAAATCGTTGGTTTTCTCACAACATTGCTAAGAATTCCTACCTTCTGGCTCGCCTTTTAAAATAAAGTTCTTTGCAAAAATTCTCGGCGACTTTACGCGCTCCTGAATTCGACTTCTCTTTTGTATTATTCTTTGAGAGTAAAGTCGGACTGCCGAAGGAAGTACTTTAAACGGCACTTAAAGTTTCGAGTAGAATGCTTCCGCCAAATTTCGCGGTGCTTTTTAACGAGATATTTTTACGTGTCTAAAATTTCGCCCTTTTCCCAACTGGTCCTAAATAAACATTATGGAAGTGCATTGAAGTTTTTTCTATTCCAAATCGTCTCCTCGACCCATTAAACCTTTATATTTAAAGCCAAAAACTTCATTATCGTCGGCTGTTATTTCTCTTCACCCGTGTCGACAATTGGTCCATTACTTTTAATTACTATACCGTTTGCGTATGGTTTAGTAAAATCATAAGTGACATATACGCGTAAGTATGACACTGAGCGCTATCGGTTAATGATAGTTAATAGCACTGTAATTCCTATAAAATACTATATTTTTAAATCTATCCTATTTTATCTTGTAAATCCTGGAATTTTCCCACAAAGTTCTAAGTTTGAGTTAGTATTTGTCTCCAAAATAGTTACTTACTTAGCGATATAACTCGTCAACAAAAACTATCGGTTATTTAATATAAATATCAAACTCAGAACCTCTCCTTCGGTGTGGAGTTTGTAAGTTATTTCCCTGTTGGTTAGAAGGGTTTTCGATTTTCCCTTTCCGCAAAGATTTGCTGAGGTTAACGGTAATATTAAGTATTTGCTTTAAAGGGAGTATAACCCCTCTTGTTTGGTAGGGTGCGCTTAGACTATAACGACTAGCTTCTACAAGCCTTCCTGCTACTTCCTTGCCCTGCCCCCCCCCCCCCCGCTAGGAAGGCTTGTGGAAGCTAGTCGGTATAGTCTAAGCACACCCTACCCAACCAGAGGGGTTATACTCCCTTTAAAAGGTAACACCAAAATGTTTTCGCTATCTCTAAATGTTAGGGATTCTTCGGTAATTGGTCTAATAATAATAAATAATAATAATAATAATCAGCTAGGCTAATCACCAGAGGCACCATGCCAAAATAGTTATTTTCGCTTCCGTTTCCATCCATGGGCGCCCGCATTGGGGGGGGGGGGAGGCAAACGGGGCAAATGGCCCCCTTTTATGAGCTATAAATGCACTGATAAAAGTATCAAGTTCCTTCCCCCTCTTGACTAAGTATGAAGATTACCCCCCCTTTGAAAACTTTCTGCGGGCGCCCCTGTGTCCATCTGAATCACCATAAAATCAGCGCCATTTTATTTCAATAAGAGTCTCCTACCGGCAGAGCCACTCGGCGGAAGACCGGAAAACTAACTTAAAAAGGCTTAATACGAACGCTCGCGCTGTTGTCACGATCTACTTCACGTGGCGGGCGAGTTGCCATGGTTACGAACGGGAACTCGGGAGACGCCATTTAAGTTTTAAAAGATGGCGCTACCGTCGCCCAGAAGTGCAGAAAGCCAACTTTAAAAATGCATTACGAAACCACCGCTGAATATATGTTAACGCAGTTTTTGCCGTTAAATTACCTAATTTATTTTTCATACTGTTATGTTTCCACTTTAAATCGGAAGTACACATTACATATTTACGAGAGAAGTAAATCATGTAAATCAAAATATACCGCTTGTATTATTCGGCCTGAAATACCTTGAGTAAAAGTCATACATCAAGCATGGACAGTTTTTCGATAGCCTTCCACAGTGCATTTTATTTCTCCCCGCGTATCAATCAGCTCGAGAGACTCCGAGGGAGTCTTGCAAGGTCGTTTGTACCACGTGATCTTAAAATTTCCAAATGGCAATCTAACGCGGTTGATATTGTTACGTAATTTTTTGCGCTTTATATTTTAGTAATTTTTAATTTGGGTTTTTTAATTCCATAAAAACTATCAACTGATATTCAGAATATCATATTTAATCTATAAAAACGTGAAAAAATACCTTTTGGCGTAAAAATGTACTTCGTGTTGATCTTTTTTCTTTTTTCGAACAGTATCGTCCACTCTTAGCGATACTTGTTTTTTTTTTCAAATAACTTTGGACGACTCGATTAGTGTGATTGGTTTACGGGGGCTAAAAGCCAGGCTTTCTACCGATCCTCTAAAATCTACTATCCATGCATCAAGGAGTAGACGAACTAATAACGACGCGCTACGCTATGTAAAGTGTAAGGTTTGAAGCGCCATCTCTTGCAATAGTCGTTTCTATAAAAAAATAGAATAAAAATAAAAAATATAATACGTTGCTCTTACGTCACAAGACACAGCTTTATTAGTATATTCTTTGCACGCGCGCTAGAAAACCGATATTCCTCTGGCGACTGTAGCGCGTGCTCGTAGACTAGTAAAAGTTTAGAGACTGTGACGTAAGAGCAACATATAAACAAGACGTCCACCTTACTTTATAAAAATAACTGTTCCTACTTTATCAAAAAAATACAAGCATAAGATCCCGACGTTTACTACTGGCGTTAAATAAATAAATATAAAAAATAAATAATAATAATAAATATAAAAAATAACCACTTTAGGCCTAAGTTATCAAACGACTTTTAAAGCCATTAATTAATTCATAATTTGTATCAACTTACAAGTAGCATTGCAACCTTTTTCAATAGTTAATTTAAAACGCGGTATTGAACCAATTTAATCGGTCTCGACTGGCAAACTTTTGTTAAAGGCCCAGTTTTTCTGATATCCACAGTGTATTTAGTCCGCTAAATAAAGGGATCTGTGATAAATATTAATAAATTTGAGTTAGGTGACATTTATTGTCTGCCATTAATATGAAGTACCTAAGAGCTTGAAATGGCTTGTACAAAAAATTATTATTATCTTTCAAATATTTATATGTAATAAATAAATATATATTTGATGTCGTATTTCGGGAATGAATAGAAATAAATATATATTTGATGTCGTATTTCGGGAATAAATAGAAATAAACATATATTTGATGTCGTATTTCGGGAATAAATACAAATAAACATATATTTTTGTCGAATTTCAGTAATAAATAGAAATAAATATATATTTGATGTCATATTTCGGGAATAAATAGAAATAAATATATATTTGATGTCATATTTCGGGAATAAATAGAAATAAATATATATTTGATGTCGTATTTTTGGTATAAATAGAAATAAATATATATTTGATGTCATATTTCGGGAATAAATAGAAATAAATATATATTTGATGTCATATTTCGGGAATAAATAGAAATAAATATATATTTGATGTCATATTTCGGGAATAAATAGAAATAAATATATATTTGATGTTATATAACATGTGCTTCTGGTTTAAGGATACGTGTAACGTTTTGTTTTTCATATTGAGAAATGGGAATTGCCTTCGGCGGCGGAAACATATTTTCTTGGCACTCATCGCTGTCTTAAATAAATTTTCGTTTAAGTATTTGTTTTTGTTGAGTAGAAGGGGGTAGGTTTCGGCGGGTGGATCGAAGTGAAACTTCGAGGTTAGAGAACTCCGAAATGTGAAATATTACAGACTGTTTTCTAAAAACAAGTTGTCAAAAGAGCTAAATAACTCTCGGAAAGCGTTAGCTATAGTGTATAAATAAAAATATATAATTTATAGCCGGGTATTATCGTATTTATTTTTAAATAAATTCAGTCGAAGATCTTGGTAACCTTCAAACGGGATTAGACCCACGTAAACAACCACCAATCAACCGTTAAATCCGTTTAGAAACTTTAGACAAGGATATTTTTCTAAGTAATTTCCATAGAAATTGTTACAGAACCTTCAATTAGTATGAAAAATATATAGTATAAACATTTCACACTATATCAAAGTTGTAACTTCTATTGATTCCTATTTAAAAGTTTTCTATAGTCAAGTAATTTCTATACAAATGTTATCGGAATCAAGTAGAAAAAGCACCAAATACCTCTAAAATCTGAATACATTTTATACATTTTGCTACGGAATTTCTATAGAAATTTCTAGTTTTTTAAACCTTCATTTAGTACGAAAACAAATATAAATTTCATATACTATACAAAGTAATGCTAATAATTTGAATACAATGTATAGAGACAGGTTTCGGATTTCTTTAGAAAAATTCCCAAAATTTACTATACTTTTACTACTACGTTTCTATAGAATTTCTATAGAAATTATAGTAGCTTGTACCTTTGCTTGTGTTGAAATTTATACATATTTATCGATGGTATTTTAAACCTGATATTCTTCCATATTTATGACGAAAATGAAACCGTGTATCGAACACTCTTCTATTAATTTTATAGCATAAAGTTGATCAGAAAAATGGGCTCGTTAGTGAATAATTCCCGTGGCGATACAAGGCGCTAACGGGAGGAAGCGGTTTAAAATAGTTTTTCTCACCAAAATTGCAAATTCCTCGACCATTTTCGATCGTCCATTAGCGACACGGGGTTGGCCGTGATTGTAGCCAGCGCCTTAGAGCCATTATAATTTGTCTCGCCGCCCGACCCTATATATAACGCCCGTAATAGGCGTGCTCCATTAAGGCCGAGGCCCCGCCCACTCCTCCTGGAATTCTTCTCTTTCGGGGGCGTTCACTAATTACGTCACGCAAAAACAAGCGTATTTTATCCTACCAACCCGTTTTCCTCGAAAAAATAAGATACTCGTTAAGGGTGTATATCAACCGATACGTATTTGTGCGAGGGAGCAGATTCTTTCACAGGGGTAACGCCATTAATGGTCGATTTTTAAATACTCCGAGTCTTACCAGATGGCGCCACCAGTATAAATTTCGAATTAAGAACTGTGAAAAATAGTAATTTTTCGTGTTTTTTTATACACAATTTTTACTAAGTTGAATTTTCGTGCCTGTATTTATTTAGAGATAATGACGTCAGTGGCGTAAGCTTCAGTTTTAGGGAACCAATACTATTTAATAATTGTCGATCTTCGACCTTCAAAATACTAATATCGACCTTCAAAATGATTATTTAGAAAATATATAGAAATTTTAAAATAAAAAATAACTACTATAAACAGGGCGATCTCAACTTTGAAATTGGTTACTCCAGTTTTGAATATACGAAATCAAAAATTAACAGTATATTTTTAAGGCCGCCATTTTGAAAGTCGAAATCTCACCTTTTCTAAATCGAAAAATCTTTTGATCACACAAGTGGTTTTTAACGTACCAAGCTACTGTTAAATCTTTTGGCAAAAATTTCAAATTAGTCACCTCTGACAATCTTATGAAAGTGCGTTTAAAATCAATATAGGCCTAGACCATTTTTAGCAATAAAAAAAGACAACCGAAACAAAGGTTCCAAAAATAATTTTTTTTTTCGAATATTCTTCATACCACTGATAAATAATGGTTAAAAATAGATATTTATGATAAATAATAGTTAAAAAAGATATTTATGATAAATAATAGTTAAAAAAAGATATGATAAATAATGGTTAAAAAATATATTTTTGATAAAAAATGGTTTAAAAAGATATTTTTGATAAATAATGGTTACAAAAAGATATTTTTGATAAATAATGGTTTAAAAAAGATATATTTGTAAAATAATGGTTAAAAAAAGATATTTTTGATAAATAATGGTTACAAAAAAATATTTTTGATATAGAATGTTAAGAAACGATATTTTGCTATATTATCTTAAGAAACAAAATTTTGCTAAATAATGTTAAGAAACGATATGTTGCTAAATAATGACAAATAATGCTAAGAAACGATATTTGGCTAAATAATGACAAATAATGTTAAGAAACGATATTTGGCTAAATAATGTTAAGAAACGATATTTTGCTAATTAAATAATGTTAAGAAACGATATTTTGCTAAATAAAGTTAAGAAACGATATTTTGCTAAATAATGTTAAGAAACGATATTTGGCTAAATATTGCCAAATAATGTTAAGAAATTATATTTTTCTAAATAATCTTAAGAAACGATATTTGGCTAAATAATCTTAAGAAATGATATTTCACTAAATAATGCCAAATAATGTTAAGAAACGATATTTTGCTAAATATTGCCAAATAATGTTAAGAAACGGTATTTTGCTAAATAATGTTAAGAAACTATATTTGGCTAAATAATGTTAAGAAACTATATTTGGCTAAATAATGTTAATAAACGATATTTGGCTAAATAATGACAAATAATGTTAAGAAACTATATTTGGCTAAATAATGTTAAGAAACGATATTTGGCTAAATATTGCCAAATAATGTTAAGAAATTATATTTTTCTAAATAATCTTAAGAAACGATATTTGGCTAAATAATGTTAAGAAATGATATTTCACTAAATAATGCCAAATAATGTTAAGAAACGATATTTTGCTAAATATTGCCAAATAATTTTAAGAAATTATATTTTGTTAAATGATGGTAAATAACTATTTGGGTATATGGTGTAAACTATAAGTTTTAAATCCGGGAAATAATTCATAAGCAAAGAAATAAAGTAAACAAAAAACTAACAATTTAGCCTCTTTTAAACATTGTTTACTATTTATTTATTTATATTAAAAAAGAGCTTCTACGAACGTCACACCGAGTCCCTGAAAAATTTCGACTTAAATTTCATTTTGTACATAATTATTCAAAATTTATTATTTACCACTTTCTCTAGAATCTACCATATGTTCCAATTTTTAACATTATCTATGCTCAGTTGCGCGGAAAGATATACTAGCACAAATATCCTGTAAATCGTCGGCGGGAATTTCGAATGTCACCTATTTTCGGTTGAATTTCTAAAGGTTCCTACGCGTGTTATGTTAATCCATTTTAGAATTGTATACTGCGTACATTTCAAAGTGATCAATAAATATTTAATGTAGATTATTATTTTTAAACTTCTTTACAGCTTATTTTTATTACTAAGCTCATAAACAATCATAAAATCTTGGGTTTATGTACGTCAACGTGGTAATTTCGGTATTACCGTTCTATAGTTAACCTGGACTCGTCAATCGGAATTTTTTTAGGTATGCCTCACTTGCAGTACTAAAATTAAATTAGTACAACGGTTTTTAAATCTTATCAGTGTTAATTGATTAATTATCCCTTTGAATTTAAAGGCGATAGATAGTATTTTCGAAAATTATATAACGGTCGCAGAATATAATATTTATCCAATATGTTTTATCACCATATCATCAGAATATTTATGCAATATGTTTTATCACAATATCATCAGAATATTTATCAAATTTTTTTTATCACAATAGCCGAAGAATATTTATCCAATATTGTTTATCACAATATCATCAGAATATTTATCCAATATTGTTTATCACAATATCATCAGAATATTTGTCCAATTTTGTTTATCACAATATCCTCCGAATATTTATCCAATATTGTTTATCGCAATATCATCCGAATATTTATCCAATATTGTTTATCACAATATCATCCGAATATTTATCCAATATTGTTTATCACAATATCATCCGAATATTTATCCAATATTGTTAATCACAAAATCATCAGAATATTTAATATAAATTTCATCCAATATTGTTAATCACAAAATCATCAGAATATTTAATATAAATTTCATCCAATATTACTTTGTTCAAAATATTCAAAATTTGATGAAAATAAAAATTTAATAACGAAGATTTGACCACCAATGGATCAGAATATTTAATCCAATATTTGATCGTAATTTCATATAATATTACTTAATCAAATAATATTTGATCGTAATTGGTTTCTTTATCAAATAACTAACCGATTTCGTTCAGACGTTGAATGTCATACTTATATAATATTACTTTACTTACGGTTATAATAGTCTTAGTAGAATGTCCCTCAGTAATCTGTCGCGGTGATCTCGAATGTTATTCCTGAGCTTTAATTACACTCCTTTGTTTTTACGAGCGAGTATTCGGCATCGCTGCTAATCTCTGGTCGTCGATTCCTCTCTTGGAATTGCGGGTCCTCAAGAACGTAAATAATTTTAATGATCCTCGATTGGTCTCGAAATTCATTAGCGCTGGAGCCGCTGGTTTAAAATGCGTGAACCTTCTACCTAACAGGACGAGAAAGTGGCGAGGAAAGTAAAGCCTTTTTCGCCACGCTTGTAAATTGTATCGTAATGCTTCTCGAAAATCCCGAATTGAAACTCGCTAATTCCAAATAAATAGTACGACTTTAGGCATCGTAATATTTTATGATTAAAACTATAAGTAAACTAAAATCGTAAGTAGGACACTGAAAGATTTTGGCTAATGGAATGTTTGTGACGAATAAATTGCTTCATTGGAATTTTTTCGGAACTGAAAATTCGCCAGCTTGTTGCTAAGACACTTTTATCACTAAAATAACTTTTTTTAAATTCTGTTCCAAAAAGTCACTATATATCAGTGTTTTTTGGAATTTTTTTATAGTATTGTCTTTTAAAAATATCTTCTAAATTATTTAAAAAGCAAACTGAAAAGAACTCCGTGTGATTTAGCGGAACAAATTAAATGTTTTTAAAAATGCCATCAGTTACAAATTTTGTAGTTTGTTCATTTTGGTGCTGCAGCAGCGCTTGGAAGGAGGATGAGCATTTGAATTCGTCTGCTTGTGTGTTTTTCGGTCGCCAAATCATTTTTTAACTTTTAAAATCTGGGTTTTTATTCTTTTTTAGTCAATTTATTAAAAATTGTTAGTCACTTTTCAGTCACCTTTTTTAATATTGTTAGTCACTTTTCAGTCACTTTTTTTTAAATTGTTAGTCACTTTTCAGTCACTTTTTTTAATATTGTAGTCACTTTTCAGTCACTTTTTTTAATATTGTAGTCACTTTTCAGTCACTTTTTTTAAAATTGTTAGTCATTTAAATCACTAAATTTTGCTGTGTGAGTGTGACTCAGCAACAGGCGATAAAAACGAGCCAAAACATGTTTAAGTCTCAAATTCGAAATTAACTATCGTCATAAAAAAATTAACCTAAGGAAGAACTGACGCCCCACCCCATTTCAGACTCCATCTTGATTTTAGGTCTAAAGCGCCATCTCTTGACAGGAATACGAAACATTATTCATAATAATTATTATAAATATATTATTTTTATATATATTCTTTATATTTTGTAATATATCTATTATATTAATTAAATTTCATTCATAATATTTAGTTGTCGTTTAATTTTATGTTATGTAATTTTAATAATTAATAATAAACTGTATAAAAAGGAGTTTGAAATTTGGAAAATTTGGGATTTGTGAAAGTCCTAATAAATACTTTCAAATTCGTTCAATAGATGGCGGTATTTGTGTTTTAATAGCTAATTTTGGGATCCGATTTAATAGTTCATCATAAATTTTGCCAAAGCAAGCGTTATTTTTATTTTTATAAACATTTTAATTTTCATTAAGCCTTGGTTGAACCTAGTCCTTTACCATCGTTACCTGATAGCAAAGATAATATACTCGTCGTACCCTAGATTCGAAATAACGGTCTCACGCGTAGTCAATAGCGTTTACCCACTGAATTCCGGAACTCCATAATTACCATGGTAACCAACTATAAATAAGACCACGGCCAACTTTGATAAGGCGTTGTTCGGCGAACAGCGCCTCATCAAAGTTGGCCAGAAGTGGTAAATGCTTCGTTACAAAACCGTCAATCAGAAAGTTATCAGAATTCGAATCTAGGCTACATAGTTCTATATTATATTTACTGATAGTACCATTAACCTTAACAACGTTACGATTTACGCGGTCATTGGCGAAAAAGACTTTTGGGTAATAATAGGAAGTGTCACACTTATATTACTTTCGATAAAACGCATAAACCGAAGTCACCGCGTGACCAAAAAATAGAGCGCAAAAAAAACAAAATGGCCGAAATTTTGAAAAGGCGAAAGCTCTCTAGCGGCCTATAAGCGTATTTAAACAGTCCGGAATATATTTGGAGGGTGGCTAAACGGTTGAATGGGGAAGCTATTAAGGGCTATACCTTCAAAGAAAGCGCTGAATTGAAAGGCGCCTTTGAAGCCACCCGAAATGCTACCAAAGCCTTCATTAGTGTTGCAGACTTTACCCGCCTCTCTACCTTCCGCTTCGCGAGTCTCCATCCCCTAAGTATGAAAAGAATTTAGGGATGAAAGGGATAAAATGATCGGTCGCTTTCGTTTCCCACGCCCCCGACCCCCGACCCCTCGTACCCAACCCCAACCCCAGCGCCTAGTCATTCATTGACTCGGGATATTTGGCCCCTATTTAGGTGTCGCTCATTAACCACGGATTAGGATTGCAGAGAGGGGTCGGGGCCCGGAAGAGTTGACGCTGCAGGAGTGATTTGTTCCCATCGAAATTAACGAATGAATAGAGGCGCCCCCTCACTGAACCCCGTTTGGTTGCAATCGGGGCTCAGCCTGTCGGAAAAGCTGAAACGAATCTTGTAGCCGTTGCTTCAATTTCCAACGAAAGCCCCTTCTCTTTTATCAAACCGCCGCGAGAAGAGAGGAGCTATATGGCTGATGGGGCTTTGTGGCCCCTCTGTTTAGGCCAGGGGGCGGGGTGCGAGGAGCGGAGGTATCGATTGGCTTCACGCGCTCTCTCTCTTTCGTCTTGGCGTCTTCTCCTTATCGGCTTTTCCAAGAAGCCATTGTCTTCTTTGGGTCTCTATGACTGTTCTCTGTTTGCCTGTTTGCCTACCCTCTCCCCCATTCACTCATTCTAAACCATTTTATAATTAATTACTACAAAAAGAGTCGACATAACACGAATAATCAACTTTCCAATTTAAGAGTTTGAAGGTCGAAATCGTCATTTTGAAGGTCGAGATCGCTCCTGTTTACAGTAGTTTTTTCTATCTGGTGTATACGCGAATTATTTTTATACAGTCAATAATGTATATATTTAGACTGTATAGGGAGAATCACAGGGATTTTCGGACCATAATATATAAATTGAATAATAAATAAATAAAAATGTAGTAAACTATATTTTATTATATACTAGCTGGAGTACCCCGTATTTCCAGGGGAACTATGCGTATTTGTATAACCAAGGAAAAAGCGCCAGTGAAGAAACTCCGACACATTCGAAACGAAAATAGAACGCTGCAATAACTGTCTCCACGCATGGCACCGTACCCAATATAACTAACTGGTTAATGATAATATTAACCAATTACACGTTGATTACATAATAATTGGTCTTTTATTATACGACCTAGTGTGTATAGAAGAAGGTTTTTAAAAAAAATTAAACATTTTAAATTTAATAAATTATTTCAATTAATTAAAGTTGTTTTGCCGACCCTAAACTTGTGTTTTTTCTTATTGTAATTAACGGTTCCATTACCATTTTTTTACTTTATTCATCTGTAATTGGCATGAGTTTGAAGAGTCAAATTGTAAATATCTTCACCATCAGATGATGGTTAATTAAATAATAATACTAATGAAATGATAAATTTTCCGTGAAATTCTACCATAAGTTTATAATTAAGTTTCACGTAAATGTAAAATTTTTGCTGAGAGCTATTTAGGTAATGGCCTCGGATTTTGTGGGGTCTGTTGGACTTGGAACTTGGAATTAAGTCCTTAGGCCTAATCAATTGTCTCGTCGTTAAGTGGCTTAATTCTCTAGCTAGAGGCTCTTATCTTTATAGTATGACGTAATTGGTTATTTGCGTAGAATAAAGTGGTTTAATGAAGTTCTTACGTCACAAGAAACGTCAGATGTTTCTAGATATATTTTAAGAGTATAACCATATGTAACGTAATTACTCATAAGTATGTCACTGTACCTTTATTCCATTCAAAAACCCTCACTAACGGTTTGTTTCACCATGAACCAGTAAAAAGGTCGACAACGTTTATTTTAACCTTTTTATTCATCCTAGTAATTTTGGGAGTCACACTATTGGCTAGTAACATATGTATTTCAGCCAATGGAAAACCTCAAAATTGAGAAGGAATTTTTGTGTCGGAATTTTAGTCAGCCCAATGTAGCTTTTAAAATAAAATAAAAACAACCACTTTTGCACAGTAAAATTTTTTTTAAAACATTTTATTTAAAAATGTTGGTCACGACTAGTTTTGCTGCCGTTCGGTAGCATCATTAGGTCTGAAATAAAATGTTGTTTTTATTTTATTTTAATATCTTAATGCATAGGGTTAGTCAAACCTCACCAACGATGTAGCTTTATTGAAATTTATATGATGAAGTTAAATAATGAGTAGTTTAGAAAAATAAAAGGTTGGGGAAAATGACCAATAAGTGATCGCGTTCCGAAAATGGAACAAGTCGTCGAAGTGGGATATTCCACCAGCGTTATTAAAACCCATACCAAATTACCAAGTCAAGAAGAGTTAGGCTTAGGCTCAAAATTATCTGCAAAGACTCCAACCTTGTAGATGCCTCAGAAAATAATTTCGACTATTTTTTCCAATAAACCTGCTTCTTTGTTGGACAATGCCAATTTATCTTAGAACGGGAGGCTCCGAAAACTTCATTTATTTGCAAATTAATTGCATTAACAGCACTTGACACTATATTGTAGTTCATTTTAGCTCCTAAGTCTTGGTTGTTCAAACCGGTTTGTTTAGTAAAATTATAATGACCTTCGGTTTATCATACGTAGAGCTAACTGTGCGACGGCATAATCGGCATTTGAAATTCGATGACGTCAAATATGACATCAAATATGACGTCGAATATTACGTAGGGTACGGATGACGCAATATCTGTAAAACAAACCATTAGTGAAGAAATAGAGCTAGTTGCATACTTATGAGTAATTATGTTACATATGGTATAACTTATAAAGCTCTGTCCTTTGACGTAAGAGCGACGTTTAATATTTCTACTTTTTATTTATTTTATTTTGTAGAAACCTCAACTGTACGTTATTCTATACCAATAGTTCTTTTTATAAAATAACCTTGGCCATCTTGTTCAAATGTTGCCTCCCCGCTTCAGCAGTGGATCCGTTTTCTCTCCCACTAAAGAGTTTATGAACTCATTCTTAGGCATTGGCTGAACTATTCCAGGGCAACATTTCAACAAGTTATAAAGACATTTTATAAAATCAACTATTTCCAATAAATAAATAATTTATTTCCAATTTAAAACATTCATCTTTTTGGAGGTCAAGATCACCATCAACTAATGTGTTTATTTTTATCATAAGGTTTTAATATATTTTCGAGAGAAACCTTTTGAAGGTCGAGATGACTATTTTCAAGGTCAAGATCACCATTTATTAAAGCTTGACTGTTTAGGTACTCATAATATACAAGTTTACGAGTATACCTGTATGTACCTTCGCAGGCTCCAATCAGATTCCATAACCTTTCCTAACCATGTAAAATGTAAAAATTACACCGCGTAGGAATATGCACTAAATAGTAATAAAAGTCTTAGAAACTCCATATTGAAAATAAGCACGAACCTACGAAGGTCCATGTTCCAAGCGAATAACATTAGTAGCATAGGGATATAAATATATTTATCTCGTAAGTGTATATTATATCAGTAATATTTCAATGTTAAGTTAAAAGGAACCACCTATGGACTGCATTGTAAAGGATGATAAAATTAGCGAATAATAAGATTAGTCCATTAGAAAAGGGATAATAAAGCTAAAAAATTTTATTACGTAATTGAAGTTGTACTTAATTTTATTCTAAAGCTAAACCCTAACCAAATTTGAAGAAAACTCTTCAAATTTGTTTAGGGTTTAGCTTTATTATCCCATTTCTAATGGACTAATCTACTTATTCGCTAATTTTATCATCCAGTAATATTTCGCCTAACTGAAATAACACAATTGACTACAAAATACAGGGTGTTTTAAAAGGTTATGCAAAAATTTGAAGGAGTTGTAGGGGGTGAGTTGAGAAGTCTGCCTGATTTTTACGAATTTTCCTACGATGAGTTAATAGAGCGCTAGAGAGCTTGAAAGTGTGGCCTACTAGCCCCTGGAAGTAGGCTGCAACAAGCGCAAAACCAAGCAGCGGGGAAACGCGAACGTTGAGGTTTGGGTTCGTGCGATAGGTAAAAAAGGACTTTGTAAACAAATCGAGGTAACCCGCGTAAAAAGGTAAATTAAACAGTATTTAAAGTCCCTGCTGCTTGGTTTTGCCCTTGTTGCAGCCTACTTCCAGGTGCTAGTAGGTCACACTTTGAAGCTCTCTGGCGCTCTTTTAACTCATCGTAGGAAAATGGGGGGAAAACAGGCATACTTCTCAACTCACTCCCTACAACTCCTTAAAAATTTTGCATAACCTTTTGAAACACCCTGTATAAGTATCGCATTCGGGTCGAATCGGGGGGAGAAACTGCGCTTAGGCCTTTCGGGTCAACTTGTTCAAGAGTAATAGCCTTTGCTGGGTGCGCTATGTTGTTTTGTTCGCGCGCGAGAAACATTACTTGCGAAATTGACTCGAGACTTCTCTCGGTATATATATTGAATTTCAGATTGGCTCGCAAACTTTAAAGAGATTGGATTTCTAGAGATTTTTATCGCTCACTCACTCGGCCAGAGAAAAAATTGTACTCTCTCTCTCTCGAGTCTTCGGGCAGAGAAAACGTTTTATAAGTGCTCTCGTGTTTAAAGGGAGACACTCGTTCGTTATTGATCTCTCAGGTAGGAAGCTATTCTTCTATCCGTGATCTGTCACCTTCACTGTCCGCGCCACAACTCCCGCCAACCAGTCCAGAATACCGAGCACCGCTAAACGTTTTCACAGTATACAGTGTTTGTTTCTCACTTTTTGTCTCGCTTTCAGATGAGCCGCAGTGTAGTCGCTTTTATCGTGACGCGTCTACTTAAGTTACGACGTCGTAATGGCTCTTATTCGTAGCTCGCTCGTGTTCGTTGCCATAGTAACGCGTATAGGACGGCCATGACATTAAGACGCCCATGGTGGTCACGTGATTACTTCGCGGAATCGTGCGTCGTTTTGCCTCGTGATCTGTGACGTGAAATTAATGTCATGGCGGCCGTTCCAAGGTGGGTCTTAGTTATGACGTATGCTTACGACGCTACGAGCAAGCGCGCAATAGTTCTTTTTATAAAGTAACGTGGCCTTCTTGTCGAAATGTTGCTCTTACGTCACAGTCTCTTACTTTGACAAGCCTACGAGCGCGCGCTACAGTCGCGAGGAATATAGCTTTTTCTAGAGCGCATGCAAATCGCTCGTGCGAGGAATACACTAATAAAGCTGGGTCTTGTGACGTAAGAGCAACATTTTAACAAGTTGGGCAAGACCACTTTTTATTTTATAAAATCAACTATTAGTAACTCGTAAACGGATAACTCCTGACGCGCCTATTTCGGTGGTGGTCATTTCTCTCTTGGCAAAGGACCACGGCCAACTTGATCTCGCGCTATAGTTAGTCCGTATTTTCTTTGGTGGCTGTGAAACAATGTCTCATTTAAATTTTTAATATAGAGATGTTAAACAGAGGCACACTTATGAGTAATTATGTTACATGTGGTAATAGTACGAACGGCTTGCCAACACCATCCTACGCGGTTTAACCCGACCACCAGTAGTTGGCTTCACTAGTCACGAGTTGAATTAGGCCTTTGTGATTCGTTTGGGTATTAATCCAACCGAGTCGGAGGGACCCAATCAGAATCCGCGAATGATTGGATTTTTGTAATTATTAATAAATAATTTATCGCGTCGACCACCCTCAACCCATTCAAGTCGACAGAATCGGAGTAAAATGACGTCAAAAGGGCTCGTTTATTCCCATTCGACCGAAATCCCATTCGACCGAAAGAATTTTAAAATGTAGCCCAATTGGCGGGGTGATTTGGTATTTTATTTATAAGGTATGTACTATCGAAGATCCATGTTTAGGTTAGGTTAGGTTAGGTTAGAGTTGGTTAAGTTTACTATTTCAGTTTTGGTTCAGTTACTTTTCTTGACTAGGTGAAGATAAAAATATAATTCATGCTCATTCCATTTTGTTTTCAAATAAATGCATAGTACAAAGATATTAAAATGGCATCGCTAAATTCATAGCTACTGCATCTAGTAGAGAGAGTGCTACTTCATTTTGAGATTAAGACGGAATAAATAATTATTATTGATGTATAAATACCCTCCTTTATTAGCTATCCGCTCCATTGCAAACGACTTCAGTAACTAAATTGAAAACATAGCAAAAGCCAATTTATATAGCAGCGTTCGGTCGAATGGGACACATAAAAACCGCACGTTTCGGCGGAATTCGGTCGAATTAGACACCTCAAAAACCGCCTTCGGTCGAATGGGATTTCGGTCGAATGCGACTAAAGCAAAAGGGCTACCTCGAAATCCCGGAAAGTAAATTATTACGTGATTTATAATTTGAAGTTCCTCAAGCCATTTGATGTGTTATATCCTAGCTTATGTCCAATTTAATGGTCCTATTTGTATTAACTGGCGTTGCGAGTCCTAACTGAGGTACTATCTTGATTATCTAAGTTAATAGGACATCGATTTGAAAGGGTGTATTCTAGTCAAAAGGGAAAGGGATTTGAGCCTCATCCGCCAACCGAATCTCCTGAAACGCCAAAGACGGTTTGAGTTTATTTGACAATTACTTCACGAGACCTCGGACAAGATCGGTTCATATCATAAGTGTAACCTTGTGGACGTCGGGGAAAACGGTCTGTATACAATTGGGCGCGGCCAGAGCTATATCGTAAATCTCTAAGATAGAAGTATCCATTTAATACTTGAATGAATGAATCTTATTAAACCATGAATATTCAAACGGAATAACCTAGGTCACTTCCGGCGACGCGTGAGGCGGAGCTAATTTGTAGTGACGTAGTCGAAGTAGAACTCGGCTGTTATTTATAAGCAGTCGAAGCGTTAGTTATGGTTAGGTATAGATTTATTGATTATATTAGAATAGTTATTATTATAGTATAAATTTAACAGAGCAATATTTATTTAATAATAATAAAAATATGGCAAACACTGACTCAGGTTTCTTCCAAAGTATCACCGAGACCTAGCTTTTCAGATATAGTTTGTATCTTTAAATTGTTAAAAACCTCACAGTCCTTCGATAGAATCGCTTCCAAAAGACCGTAGTTACATTGGTATCTTCTCATTGCGCCGAATCCCATTCGACCTAATCCCCATTAGACCGAATTCCGCCAATGTTTTTGATGAAATTAGCCCAAAGGCGGGTTTTGTATTTTTCTAATCGACCGACGCAATATTCACAATTGAGCGACAGCAAAAACAAATATTTTTTCTTTCTACTCCTTTAGGTTAGGTTAGGTTAGGTGAGGTGAGGTGAGGTGAGGTTAGGTTAGGTTAGGTAACACTGCATGCTGTTCTGACAGATGCTAAAACGGATAAAACCGAATCCTAAACCCGGAGAAGTGCGGGTTTTTCGGTCGAATGGGACAATCCCATTGGACCGAATCCTAAACCCGGAGAAGTGCGGGTTTTTCGGTCGAATGGGACAATCCCATTCGACCGAATCCTAAATCTGCCCAAGTGCGGCTTTTTCGGTCGAATGGGATTGGGTTCGGTCGAATGAGATTCGGCGCAATAGAACAGATTCGTTACATTCCTTCATATTGTTATTTAATTCTAGAAATATTTATAACTATAAACCTTATTTTTAAGAAGATAACGCGAACCGTCCGTGAGAAGTCATATCGCGAATTCGCGCGAATTCTGCTCTCGTAAACAATCTCGTCCTAAAATGACATCATTTATGAATTCGTTCTTATTCACTAGGAGTATACCGTGGCTAATGATAGAGTTGAATATTCACGGGTTAAATAGATTCATACCTATACCGCTTGAACTCTCGCTGATTTTAGAAAAAATGCTTTTCGAAAGAAAAAATAGTTAAAAATATTTCAAAGCAATTGGCGGCTTTATCAAAGTATTTTAATGGTACGATAGATGGCGTTTTTATCAGTTCGTCCAATCAATATTCTGTTCGATTGGTTGAGATTTCCAAAGCTTACGAAATTGGACCAGAACATTTCTCGATAATTGTAACGATGCACTTCCCGTATTGAAGTACCAGTTTGTCGAATTTAACTCTTTCTCATAACCGAGGCTTAGCGGCAATTTTTTAATCGTATTAACTTGTGACTTCGCCTTGTAAGCTTATCGGCCGAAGTACAGCGTATCGGTTTTAAATAAATAAATTTTAGTTTAGACAAAACGTTGTTGGGCTTTTTACCTTTTCGGCGTTGTTTGAAATTTGAATCGTAAATTATAATAAAAATTATTTCGATTAAACAATAATCAGTTAAATTATGAAAAGGTACATACCTAAATTATGATTATGAACAGAGATTGTAGTAGATTAAGTATTTTTTTTAAATAGTTACGGATAATTTATTTACGAGTCAAACCGAGAAATATTAATTTATTTCGCACTGCGGCAACGATAGGGGGAGACACTTTACGGGGCTTTTTTAGTGTAATACGGAAAAGCATCAAAGGGGTTGTCTTTGGAGCCGCCATTTGCTTTAATATAAATAATTGTTTAAAAAATGTATTATATTATTATTTTAAAAAGACTTAATATCCCAACGAATTTTAACTCCTTCATTTGACATCGCTAGGCGCAGTAATACAAGCAAGAGGTTGGCCGTATTGTTACTGTGTATGTTTCCGCGGCTTAGCGTGTAAAATTGCACCCATTGAAAGGTGAATATGTGAAGAAAAAATATCCATTCGCATCCCATTACCGTTTAAATATTTATCTTCCAAACCATTTCCATTCCGTTTGACGTAACCTTTCTCATTTTTGCCCATTCACACGTTTTCCCGAAAATGCCATTCCAGAAACTATCTTTCCAGAAATTCCAATTCCCAAAATTATCTTTCCAGAAATTCCAATTCCCAAAATTATCTTTCCAGAAATTCCAATTCCCGAAATTATCTTTCCAGAAAATCTCATTTCCAAGATTGTCTTTCCAGAAAATCACATTCCCGAAATTCTTTTTCCAGAAATTCCCATTCCCGAAATTATCTTTCCAGAAATTCCAATTCCCAAAATTATCTTTCCAGAAATTCCAATTCCCGAAATTATCTTTCCAGAAATTCCAATTCTTAAAATTATCTTTCCAGAAAATCCTATCCCCGAAATTATCTTTCCAGAAAATCCTATCCCCGAAATTCTTTTTCCAGACAATCCCATTCCCAAAAATTATCTTTCCAGAAAATCCCATTCCCCAAAATTATCTTTCCAGAAAATCTTATCCCCGAAATTATCTTTCCAGAAAATCTTATCCCCGAAATTATCTTTCCAGAAAATCCTATCCCCGAAATTCTTTTTCCAGACAATCCCATTCCCCAAAATTATCTTTCCAGAAAATCCTATCCCCGAAATTCTTTTTCCAGACAATCCCATTCCCCAAAATTAATTTTCCAGAAAATCCTATCCCCGAAATTATCTTTCCAGACAATCCCATTCCCCAAAATTATCTTTCCAGAAAATCCTATCCCCGAAATTATCTTTCCAGAAAATCCTATCCCCGAAATTCTTTTTCCAGACAATCCCATTCCCCAAAATTATCTTTCCAGAAAATCCTATCCCCGAAATTCTTTTTCCAGACAATCCCATTCCCCAAAATTATCTTTCCAGAAAATCCTATCCCCGAAATTCTTTTTCCAGACAATCCCATTCCCCAAAATTATCTTTCCAGAAAATCCCATCCCCGAAATTATCTTTCCAGACAATCCCATTCCCCAAAATTATCTTTCCAGAAAATCCTATCCCCGAAATTATCTTTCCAGAAATTACAATTCCCGTTTCAAAGTTTTGCGACCAGATGAGAAAATCCATTATATTTTCCATCCATTCCCTAACCGAAATTAAAATATAAATCCGCTTATTAATTCTCGCGGTATTGCCAGGCTTCCTGTTGTAAATGGTAAAAAGCCTTTTCAAGTCATTCCTATAGCTTAGATGGATACTTCTTTAGCGTGAGAAAATTTATGTACTTCTGGTACGGCATAAACTCCATCAACAAAAGGCTTAGAATGAATGTATATTTACTTGTCGGAGTGTCTGTCGTTTGGGCTGTATTTATAACGCTCATACTTAACTAATCGGGCCCGAGTAATTATCCCAGGGCACCTGCGGCGATGGACTGCGAGCGAAACTAATCCGTTGTCTCCACGCGTTTTATGAGCCTTCGCCCCGATATTAATGACCGCGCCTAGTGCCATTACCAACTCCTCTTGGACAATTAGATTCCTTTGCCCTACTAATTGCGGAGACATAGGACTTTACAGGACAAACAAGCGCCGTAAGACCCGAAGGTGCGCCAAATATAGTGTAGGAACGAGGGTAAAGAATACGTCATCAAAATTTAAAATTTTTGCCACACTAGCGCCACCATGTTCGGCGTTTCAAAATGTATCTATTCATGATAGTAAAACATCCCTTTAAATAGATAATTTAAAAAAAATATTCTATAGACTTTCTATAAACTAAGTCTAAATTTATCGCTTTGTCGAAAGACCATAGAAAATTGACCTAACCTTCTATACATGGATAAATACTATAGCAATTTTTGGCTTTTTTTATATAGGGCTCTAATTTGAGTTCTATACGAATCCTATAATAATCCTAAAATAATTTCTAAATTTATCAGTTTGTCTAAAAGTCACAGAAAATTGAGCCACAATTCTATTGATTCTATAAAAAATTGGTGCTTTATTCTATAGTACTCTGATTACAATTCTATACGATTTCTATATGATATTTATTCTTCGTGCTTTCTGTTAAAGGGAGTGAAATTCGAATGAAAACTCACCTCCTAACACGTGCTATGAATATTTTTTAACGTAACTAGCGCTAAAACCTGTTGGAAAAAATGTTACATTTTTTGATCCACCATAAATATTCAACATCCCTTTAAAACAGAACCCTTATTTTGTCCATTGCTCCACCCATTTGCCAGATAACATTTTCAGTTTTATTTCATTATTTTGGTTATATTTTTCTTTTAAACCCCCCCTGAAGCAAAAAACAAATTTTCCGCCAAGTTAAAACCGCTTACCCTTAATAACAAAACGGATTATATTGGGCGGAAAATTCAAATTTTGGTTCCCCCAAAAATACGTCGCTTTGTATGACGGTAAAAATGCCGTTTCGTTTTAATAGGGCAGAATAAATTCGCTCTTAAGCTAGCGCGAAGCCTCCTATAAAACGCCAAGAATATATTCAGGTGAGCAGAGAATATGTAGCCACAACGGTGTTCCTCTTTTTTTCATGATACACGAAAGATATTCTCCGGCAGAAGGGGGAAAGTTTACGCCATGAAAGGCAGAGAGGAGAGCCTTATAGGAGCAACAAATACAAGGAGCACGCAGCTAGCCTTTAAACACGCTAACGCAGTGTTGCGTACAAATTTCATTGGACGAGCCTTTACGCTGAACGTTTTACGGAAAGGGGAGAAGACAATTTCCGAATGTTCCCCTTCCGACGGCAGCAGGCGCTAAAGCGTCTAACCACGGACTATAGTCCGTCGTCTAACCAATGAAAACTGTACACAAGAACATGCACGACTTTGCGTGGGGTGCTGTGTTTGTTGCTCGTAGCTGCCATCTAGAAGCAACAAACACAGCACCCCACTCAAGGAGAACGCAAACTGTCAAAAGTCGTGAATTTTCTTGTCTACATTTTTCATTGGTTAGACGTTTTAGCGCCTGCTGCCGTCGGAAGGGGAAAATTCGAAAATTGTCTTCCCCCTTTCCGTAAAACGTGCAGCGTAAAGGTTCGCCCAATGAAATTTGTACACAACACTGCTTTAGCGTGTTTAAAGGCTAGCTGCGTGCTCCTTGTGTTTGTTGCTCCTAGCTGCCATCTTAACGTCTTCCCCCCGTAATGAGAGGAAAGGAGAAACATTACGCCAGGAAAGGCGGAGGGGCGTGGTTTTTCTTCCGGGAATCAAGAGGCGGCGAGGGTGGAGGCTAGCTATTCTCTGTTAAACCTGAACTTCTTCTTGACAGCGGTTCTAAATTGTAGACACCAGCAGCTGTTTTTAAAGATAACGTTACATCCCATGAAAATGAAAATCTAACACGCGTTGCGGTCGTTTTAAACCCTAAAACGAGTGAATTCGCATATTCGTAACCAAACCACTATCTACTTTCAGTTCGAAACATTTCCTTTTTCTGACCTCTTAAAAATTATGATATTTTTAGAAATAAATATATTCATGCGTAAGAAAAAATAAGGGGGTGGGGGATTTAGTACAAAAATTATCTATCGAATTTCTCTGAAATCTCATAGAAATCTGTAGCAGATCTTTAGAGAGTATAGACTATATATGTATATAGAAATTGCCTAGAAATTTCTAGGTTTCTCCAATGCCTATAGAAAATTACCTAAATGTCTTTAGATTTTACCCAAATTTCTATAGATTTTTACTTACACTTTTATAGATTTTTAACCAAATTTCTATATATTTGTAACTTAATTTGTTAATCATATCAATTTTTTTTTATAGATTTTAAGAACAATTTCTATAGATTTTTAACCAAAATATCTATTGATTTTAAGAACAATTTCTATATATTTTAAGCACAATTTCTATAGATTTTAAGCATAATTTTTATAGATTTTAAGCACAATTTCTATAGATTTTTACCCAAAATGTCTATAGATTTTTACCAAAAATGTCTATAGATTGGTACTCAAATGTCTATAAATTTTTATCACAATTACTAAAGATTGTTAAACGATTATAGATTTTCCCCCAATTTTCTTTTGGGGATCATAAAGCCCGGGGCCCCGGTTTTGGACCCTTCCCCCAAGTCTCACGCCGTAAACGTATAGTACCATCAGCGTTTATATAATAGAATAAATAGAATTCTATAAACCCTGGTAATAATGTAATATAATATAGCGTAGTCTAGTTCTCTAATATCGGTTCTCTCGGGGGCCGGCGTTACCGATCTTGCAGGGCCCGGGCCCGCTCTGAGTTGATCGAAAAGAGCCTTGCTTAATCCAATGTCATAAATTTCGCTTCCGTAAACCTACCCGCTTCCGTCCTTCGCTTCGAGCCGATTGCTAAAAAAGCTTTTGCGCGTCAGCCGACGCCACTCACAGGTGTCCCAAATGCATCCTCTACATATCGGATAAATAACGTTCTATTTTTTTTTTTACTTTTCTTTGTCTTCCGCTCGCCATTCTTCGTTCTTCGGCGATGTCGCATCAGCTGCCGAGCGCCAATCGCCAGTTTCGACTGCATGGAGGACGGAATGCTCTCGACGGACAGCTCGCTGACCCCCAACCCGCCCAGTCGCCAGCTGTCCCTCTGCTATCCGCAAGGGATCAAGTATAAGTAAGCGACTCTCATTCCGTTCCTTTCCCTCGAGACGATTATTAAAAGGACTTCCGCTAGTCCCTTTGGCGAACTGTTGATGTTTCCGTATAATTAGTCGATAAATGGACATTTATCTTGATTTCTCCGGGGGCGTTTGGCCTAATTGCGGTGACCCGGGGGGAATTATCGCGATTTAATTCCATTTAGACACGGTTTCTAGATTATTTAGGAGGAGGTTGGAGGTCTTGTTCGTTTCCTAACATTGTTTTATTCGGTCAAGTTTTATTTATTTCGAACAAAGATAATATAAACCTCGTACCCTAGATTTGAAATAACTGCCTCGAACGTCAATAGCGTTTGCCCACTTCCCGTCGGAACTCTGAAAAAATTAGCTCCATAGTTACCATGGTAACCAGCTATAAATAAGAGTAAGACCTCGGCCAACTTTGATGACGGGCTGTTCGCCTGACAGCGCGTCATCAAAGTTGGCCTTGATAGGACTATAGCAGCTAGGAGCAACAAACACAAGGAGAACGCAGCTAGCCTTTAAACACGCTATCGCAGTGTTGTGTACAAATTTCATTTACGCTGAACGTTTTTCGGAAAGGGGGAAGACAATTTCCGAATTTTCCCCTTCCGACGGCAGCAGGCGATGAAGCGTCTAACCAATGAAAATTGTACGCAAGAAAATGCACGACTTTTGACGGGTTGCGTTCTCCTGGTGTGGGGTGCTGTGTTTGTTGCTCCTAGATGGCAGCGACCGATGGAGGTCGATTTTTCGGAGGTCACGTGCCGGAAGTGGGTAATCCCTACGTAACAAACCCGTCAATCAGAAAGCTCACTGAATTCGAATTGATGTTTCCGGGTCTTAGACATGATTTCTAAATCTTTGAAGCGAAGCGAGCGAAACTTCCTTAACTCAAATGGCAACATTTCGCCGTCATAAAATTTTAACGGAATTGAATGATATTTCGCGAGATTTTACGAAACATTCCAAGCGCACTGATTGACGTCACGTGAAAAATGAGCTTTTTTCCAAATGAAGAGTAATTTGGCCTAGTATCCTCTAGTATCATTAGTTCTTTTACCAAAGATTAATTAAATTACAAATAAATAAACAATATCAATTTCCAACTTCAATATCATAATCTACCTCGTAACTTTCGTAATCAATATTATTTGGCACATTAAGCCAATGCTAGAAAACGTGAACTACGAAATTTATAAGGCTGTAGCCACGTAGCTTTCAAATTTACGCTCCCACAAGTTCGCTCTGCACGTTTTCGAGGGTATACCTTAATCGGTGTTTTTTCTATCCGAAGTAATTTAAAACAAACTTTTTTTTTTTAATAAAGTGTGTTTTTTTTAATGTCTCACGTATTTTCTAAACGGGAGTTTGCTTTATCATAAGTATATAAAATATATCTAGCGAGATAAGTACCTTCCCGCTGATTTTTTTCAAAATATTTTCCGAATGAAAAAAATTATGCAGGACTAAATACGCTATATCTAAACCAAGAATGCATTCGGGTAACTGAGAATATGGGACTGCAGAGATTCCAAACCACGCCTTAGCGTAATTTGGAGCGAAAGCTGTACTACTTTTGGTTTTTCTTGATACCAAAGATAATATAGAACTCGTACCCTAGATTTGAAATCACTGCCTCGCGAGTAGTCAATAGTGTTTACCCACTTTCTGCCAGAACTCCGAAAAATTTACCTCTATAGTTACCGTGGTAACCAACTATAGATAACACCCTACAGCAATCGATGGAGGTTGATTTTTCGGAAGTCACGCGCCGGAAGTGGGAAAACGCTTCGTTATAAAACCGTCAATCAAAAAGCTCTCACAATAAAAATAATAATAATAATAATCAGCTAGGCTAATACCCAAGGCACCACCTTAGGCCAAAGTCATCTAGTGACTTATAATGCCATTAAACAGGTGGCCGGGTTACAATGAGTAGGAGGGTGGTATACTTCTTGCCACGCGAGCCAACAGCTCCCTACACTAACTATTACCGTTACAATTCGAATCTATAGGGTACGCAGTTCTGTATTAACTTTTTTGAATCTCGTCCATCTATCTTTGGTATCTCAATTAAATGTTGTCGAACGCTATCCACGTCCGAAACGAGTGTAGGTGGCGTAACGGCGCTAGCTTCTCCGAGGTAGCGCCTAAGATCTAGCGTCTGCTACAGACAAATTAAAAAGTTATAAAAACGTTTGTTTTTAAATAAAATTATCAAAATATAGGCAAACGATGCAAAAATATGTTATAATTCAAGTATCAATATTTATAACGTCAAATTTACGAATAACGATGAGGAAAAACTAATAGCTTCTGCTTTAGGCGCTACCTATCTAGGTTTCAATGGCGAACCAAAGGGGGTGTAGCGATCGTTTACGGTCGCGAATTACATCAACAAAATGTTTTGTTAAGAATGTAGGCGGGTGAACAGAGATGACTTGTTTCCCGGAAATAATAAACCACGCCTCTCCGCCTTTTCAAGCGTAATCTTTCCCCCTTTCTATCAGCAAGGGTGGAAGCTACTAAGCTGTAGGATCGCAGTTTCTCTATCCCCTTGTAGGCGGAGACTATCAACGAGACATCATGGAAGCAGAGACTATATTTACGGTCGCATATTCTCTGCTTAGAAGAATAATTCTTGGTTTTATAAATTAGTAAATAGTTGTCGTTAGGCGGAGTAATACTATAGCGGTCAGTTGGATGGATACTTATTTTGTAAGAAATGTATTATTTGCTTCTGACCTCATTAACTTGACCCCTCCCCCCCCCCCTCTCCCCGATGAAGCCTTTTCTGCTTTTTTTTTGGTGGAAATTGCAACTTTGGCAATTTGTCTTTTACCAATTTTAACCTCATTCTTCAAACGCTTCTTTTTTAAAGTTTTTTCGTCATATTTTGACCTTTTGTCTAAAATATTTTTGAACCTCTTTTCCTAAATTGTTCGTTGTTTTGTAGAAATTTAGGAAAAACTGGACTTAGGATATCTAGTTTAGGATTAGGTGAGTTTCGTTTTGAATTTTGTACAAAAAAAGAACTCTAAAAAATTTTAAGATTTTGGTATTTTTTTTAATATCTTGTTTGACATTTTTCGATTTTTTTTTATACATGTTACTCTTTTTAAAATGTCTTTTCTTTTTTGTTTTATTCTCGACTATTGCAGGAACATGGGTCACTTTTGGATCTCAAATATCAGAAGAAGTAATTATCAGTTTCCTTCTCTTTTCCTTCTAAATAGACCGTTTTAGCATTACTTTAAGAATTATTAGTGTTGTTAATTTTCCGGAAAAATAAAATGCGGAAAATTTTCCGCAAATCGGAAAAAAAAAATTTAAACATAAATTACTTTTTAAGGGTTTTTAATGTTTTTAACTTTTTATCGATATAAAATGTCTAATAACAGTAAACATACTACAAAACATTAATAGTGTCACATTGTTAATCAGTTTAAAGCTAGTCTAGAGGCTTAGTTTTACTTTTAGATTCGAAAAAATGAGGTGAAAATGCCGCTTTATATAAATTTGCAAACAATATTAGACTAATCATGGAATGAATGCTTTAAATTTTATTTTTTTGGAAAAATACGGACACTAAAAATTATCAACCTTGTACATCCAAATCAAAAGGTAATGTTATAGAATTGGATAGTTTTTAAGAAGTCGAGCTTAATTAATATTAAGTTGAAATATTTAATGTTTAACGATATATTATAAATAAATTATATTATATTATATTATATTATATTATATTATATTATATTATATTATATTATATTATATTATATTATATTATATTATATTATATTATATTATATTATATTATATTATATTATATTATATTATATTATATTATATTATATTATATTATATTATATTATATTATATTATATTATATTATATTATATTATATTATATTATATTATATTATATTATATTATATTATATTATATTATATTATATTATATTATATTATATTATATTATATTATATTATATTATATTATATTATATTATATTATATTATATTATATTATATTATATTATATTATATTATATTATATTATATTATATTATATTATATTATATTATATTATATTATATTATATTATATTATATTATATTATATTATATTATATTATATTATATTATATTATATTATATTATATTATATTATATTATATTATATTATATTATATTATATTATATTATATTATATTATATTATATTATATTATATTATATTATATTATATTATATTATATTATATTATATTATATTATATTATATTATATTATATTATATTATATTATATTATATTATATTATATTATATTATATTATATTATATTATATTATATTATATTATATTATATTATATTATATTATATTATATTATATTATATTATATTATATTATATTATATTATATTATATTATATTATATTATATTATATTATATTATATTATATTATATTATATTATATTATATTATATTATATTATATTATATTATATTATATTATATTATATTATATTATATTATATTATATTATATTATATTATATTATATTATATTATATTATATTATATTATATTATATTATATTATATTATATTATATTATATTATATTATATTATATTATATTATATTATATTATATTATATTATATTATATTATATTATATTATATTATATTATATTATATTATATTATATTATATTATATTATATTATATTATATTATATTATATTATATTATATTATATTATATTATATTATATTATATTATATTATATTATATTATATTATATTATATTATATTATATTATATTATATTATATTATATTATATTATATTATATTATATTATATTATATTATATTATATTATATTATATTATATTATATTATATTATATTATATTATATTATATTATATTATATTATATTATATTATATTATATTATATTATATTATATTATATTATATTATATTATATTATATTATATTATATTATATTATATTATATTATATTATATTATATTATATTATATTATATTATATTATATTATATTATATTATATTATATTATATTATATTATATTATATTATATTATATTATATTATATTATATTATATTATATTATATTATATTATATTATATTATATTATATTATATTATATTATATTATATTATATTATATTATATTATATTATATTATATTATATTATATTATATTATATTATATTATATTATATTATATTATATTATATTATATTATATTATATTATATTATATTATATTATATTATATTATATTATATTATATTATATTATATTATATTATATTATATTATATTATATTATATTATATTATATTATATTATATTATATTATATTATATTATATTATATTATATTATATTATATTATATTATATTATATTATATTATATTATATTATATTATATTATATTATATTATATTATATTATATTATATTATATTATATTATATTATATTATATTATATTATATTATATTATATTATATTATATTATATTATATTATATTATATTATATTATATTATATTATATTATATTATATTATATTATATTATATTATATTATATTATATTATATTATATTATATTATATTATATTATATTATATTATATTATATTATATTATATTATATTATATTATATTATATTATATTATATTATATTATATTATATTATATTATATTTTAAAGGCATCTTAAAAATTTACATTAACGGGCAAATGATGGCGCCACCAAAATATATCCTGTCTTAAGTTGACGAACAAATTTAGTGTCGTTACGAGTTCCGTTGAATATATTTGTAAATGAAATAGCAAGCAACCTTAATCTAACATTTATTTGGGTAAAGCGAAACACGCGACAAAGAAATCAGACAAGCTTTTCTTTTAGTGGTCGGGTACCCTGCTTTACGAAAATGATACTGAAACACAGCTGATATTTGTTTAGACGTCCGACGTCGCAACAACTTGAACGATTTTGATAACCCTATCTCTATAGCAGACTATCTTTACGTGAAGTAACTCCAGACTAATATTTATTTCAGTAAAGAACGACACGCGAGAACCAAATTTCTTTAAAAAGCCTGACATTTCATCGGTTGGAGTTGGTAAATTTTCGTGAGATGCTATAGTCAGAGTTTTTCAACTTTAGCAGGTTGGATTACGGAAGCATTCGTACTAGTGTGCTCTTAAGTCACACTTGCTTTTAACAGATTCAAATTATTTTATCGGTATTTCTTAGGAGTTCCATCTAGGTTATTTACAGTAAAGATAGCCTTAATCTTAAATAAATATTTAGCGAAAATAGTTATTTCTTATTTTAAGTTATAAAAGTAAATTTGGGACGCGCGTTTCTAAATAGATTTCCTTTTACCCTTAAACAGTCCCAAGCGTATAAATATAATTGAATTTTACCCTTATACAGTCCCAAGCGTATAAATATAATTCAATTTTACCCTTATACAGTCCCAAGCGTATAAATATAATTCAATTTTACCCTTATACAGTCCCAAGCGTATAAATATAATTCAATTTTACCCTTATACAGTCCCAAGCGTATAAATATAATTTCCTTTTACCCTTTCTACAGTCCCAAGCGTATAAATATAATTTAATTTTACCCTTATACAGTCCCAAGCGTATAAATATAATTTCCTTTTACCCTTTCTACAGTCCCAAGTGTATAAATATAATTTCCTTTTACCCTTTCTACAGTCCCAAGTGTATAAATATAATTTCCCTTTACCCTTATACAGTCCCAAGCGTATAAATATAATTTAATTTTACCCTTATACAGTCCCAAGCGTATAAATATAATTTCCTTTTACCCTTTCTACAGTCCTAAGCGTATAAATATAATTTCCTTTTACTCTTATACAGTCCCAAGCGTATAAATATAATTTCCTTTTACCCTTTCTACAGTACCAAGCGTATAAATATAATTTCCTTTTACCCTTTCTACAGTTCTAAGCGTATTAATATAATTTCCTTTTACCCTTTCTACAGTCCCAAGCGTAGAAATATAATTTCCTTTTTACCCTTTCTACAGTCCCAAGCGTATAAGTATAATTTAATTTTACCCTTATACAGTCCCAAGCGTATAAATATAATTTCCTTTTACCCTTTCTACAGTCCCAAGCGTATAAATATAATTTAATTTTACCCTTATACAGTCCCAAGCGTATAAATATAATTTTCTTTTACCCTTTCTACAGTCCCAAGTGTATAAATATAATTTCATTTTACCCTTATACAGTCCCAAGCGTATAAATATAATTTACTTTTACCCTTTCTACAGTCCCAAGGTAATAATAAAATAATTTTCTTTTACCCTTATACAGTCCCAAGTGCATAAATATTATTTCCTTTTACCCTTTCTACAGTCCCAAGCGTATACATATAATTTCCTTTTACCCTTTTACAGTCCCAAGCGTATAAATATAATTTAATTTTACCCTAATACAGTCCCAAGCGTATAAATATAATTTCCTTTTACCCTTTCTACAGTCCCAAGCGTATAAATATAATTTAATTTTACCCTTATACAGTCCCAAGCGTATAAATATAATTTTCTTTTACCCTTTCTACAGTCCCAAGTGTATAAATATAATTTCATTTTACCCTTATACAGTCCCAAGCGTATAAATATAATTTCCTTTTACCCTTTCTACAGTCCCAAGCGTATAAATATAATTTTCTTTTACCCTTATACAGTCCCAAGTGCATAAATATTATTTCCTTTTACCCTTTCTACAGTCCCAAGCGTATACATATAATTTCCTTTTACCCTTTTACAGTCCCAAGCGTATAAATATAATTTCCTTTTACCCTTATACCGTCCCAAGCGTATAAATATAATTTCCTTTTAGCCTTACACATTCCAAGCGTATAAATATAATTTCCTTTTAGCCTTACACAGTCCCAAGCGTATAAATATAATTTCCTTTTAGCCTTACACAGTCCCAAGCGTATAAATATAATTTCCTTTTAGCCTTACACAGTCCCAAGCGTATAAATATAATTTCTTTTTGGCCAACCTCAATCTCGCGATCCCCATCAAATTGTTCGCGGCAGTATGTGTTACATCATTTTCAAAGATAACAAGTGATTGGGAAATGTAATCTTGGGTCTGATTCGTTGTTTTCCCAGCATAGCCCTTTTCGCGTAGACTTTAGTCGGCATCCTAGTTTTAAACAGACTACCGTCGCAACGTCGTAACGTCAAGGTCCCACGCTTGCGTAAAGACGATGTATCTTGAGGGGTTGAACCTTAAGTTACGTAATAAACATAAGTATGACACTGTACGATTTTTTTCAAGGAGGGGGCAATTTAAAGCGAACGTCCAAAAGGGGTTTGCTGACGTCATTTCCTACTTTCTTCGTTGACAAAATTACTGGCAGTTTAGTCTTATTATTATTATCAATTTCCTTCTCAAATTCGGTGAATAAGTAATTTTTTTAAATCCGATTCGATAATTTACCATTGTAAAATAATATAAAATAAAATATAATTTAAAATATAAAATAAAATATAAAATAAAATATAAAATAAAATATAAAATAAAAAATGAAATATAAAATGAAATATAAAATAAAACATGAAATAAAAAATGTAATATAAAATGAAATATAAAATGAAATATAAAATGAAATATAAAATAAAAATGAAATATAAAATAAGATATAAAATAAAATAAAATATAAAATAAAATATAAAATAAAATATAAAAAAATATAAAAAAATATAAAATAAAATATAAAAAAATATAAAAAAAATATAAAATAAAATATAAAATAAAAAAGAAATAAAATATTTTTACTGTTTCAATTTTCGATAAAATCAGTAACGTCGGTAGAATAGGAAATGACGTACTTATCTATTTTGTTACTTGTGTTTTTGGACGGAGCTACATTAGCGTGACGCTCAACCCAGTTATATCAGCAGAAGACTCCTGAAATCATTTCTCGATAAGCGGAAACCGCGTTGAGAAATGTTAAGTGGTTGTTTTGTAATTAAAGTTTAATATAATGAGGATAGCGCGACAGATGTTAAATTTCTGTAAATTTGAGGAACCATAACTAGCGTCCTCCTACTTCTGTCTGGCGCCATGGTAACCGGCCTAAAGCACGCGCGCCTCGGTATTAATTTGTATAAATAGTTTGTGGCTCTGCTGGTAGGTGAACCTTTATCCAATAAAATGGATGCCGATTTTTTACTTTTAATAAATAATAATAATTATTATTAATTAATTAGATTAATAATAATAAAATAATGAATCTTATCCCAAAATTACAATCTATGCTTTAATACTTCATTGTCGTGTGTCCTGCTTTATTAAAAAATGCAAGCACCGAATAAAGATTAATACTAGTTGCTTTGTAAGACCCGTGTGAACTTCTTCGAAGAAACTAGCATCGAAACCGTTTTCTATGGTTAGAACCGATTTAGTACGTCGTGTGACCGTGGCTTTTTAGAGTTATTGCGCAGCACAGAGCCACCTAGCGTCTATTTATTTTTATTATGCTACTTATGCCTATGTTTATATCAATTAATTAGACACATAATTAAAAAGATTTTACAAGATATTTCAAGAAATGAACACACTCTTGTAATAGAGTGGCGTCGACGTTACGAAGTTGCCGGTATCGTCTATACTTATGAGCCCCAGAGGGTAAACATTTTCTAGTTTGTTTTTTCTCCACTACGAGCCACTACTGTCATATTTCATCAGGATGCCGCCCGAGGAAAGATATTGAGAAAGAAGGGAAAGCCAGATTTAGAGGCGGAAAATATTTGAGGAAAACCAGAAAAAATTGGGAATTGCGTCTATAGTGAATGGAGGGAGAGAATGCCTTATCATAAAACTATATTGTCCCTTGTTTGTTGCCGCGGTTCCCCGTTAGATGGCGTCCTCCGAAGAATTGTCTGTTTATCAAGGGGCCCTGGTTTGGACCTATCATAAATAGAGAAACCCCTTGGAGCTATTTTGCGGGCTGCCCGGAAACATTCTTTCGATATCAGGACAAAACCTGGACCCTTTTTCTTAGACAATAACCGCATTGCATAAGATTGTCACCTAGGTAGCAACGCCATCTTTTGGGAGAACGGAACGCGTGCGCGAAATTAAATCGTCGCCTAGCTAGTAACGCCATCTCATATAGAAAAGTAGGGGACGCGAAATTAAATTGTCGCTTAGCTAGCAACGCCATCTTTCGGGGAAAGGAAAGCGACGCGAAATGAAATCGTCATTTAGCTAGCAACGCCATCTTTCGGGGAACAGAAGGTGACGAGAGATGAAATCGTCGCCTAGCTAGCAACGCCATCTTTTGAGGGAACGGAACGGGACGCGAAATGAAATCGTCACCTAGCTAGCAACGCCATCTTTTGAGGGAACAGAAGGGGACGCGAAATGAAATCGCCACTTAGCTAGCAACGCCATCTTTTATAGAAAAGTAGGGGACGCGAAATTAAATCGTCGCCTAGCTAGCAACGCCATCTTTTGAGGGAACAGAAGGGGACGCGAAATGAAATCGTCACCTAGCTAGCAACGCCATCTTTTGAGGGAACAGAAGGGGACGCGAAATGAAATCGCCACTTAGCTAGCAACGCCATCTTTTATAGAAAAGTAGGGGACGCGAAATTGAATTGTCGCCTAGCTAGTAACGCCATCTTTCGGGGAACAGAAAGGGACGTGAGATTAAACCGTCGCCAAGCTAGCAACGCCATCTTTTGAGGGAACAGAAGGGGACGCGAAATGAAATCGTCACCTAGCTAGCAACGCCATCTTTCGGGGAACAGAAGGGGCGCGAAATGAAATCGTCACTTAGCTAGCAACGCCATCTTTTGGGTGAACGAAATGTGATGCTAAATTAAATCGTCTAGAAGCTAGCAATTTCATCTTTCGGGGAACAGAAGGGGACGAGAAATTACACGCCACCACTGACACTTTCGACATTTCAGGTTTTTTCGGCGTGGGTGCTATATCTTCTCAGGAAATCCCCCCAAAAACTATAAAAAATTGGGAAAAGTTTTTATTGCTTTGTAGGAATTTATCCGCATTTGGGATTAGGAGTAAATCCGACTTGTCTCAAAAAGTGGATTTGTGGACGTTTGGAAATTTAGTTTTTTTTCCATTGTTATCATAAGTAATATAAGAGCAATAGGAACGACACCCGTAACACTTCTTTCTTACCACAACCTCATTCTACATTATATAACGTTCAAAACGGATATTTTAAAACTTAGACAACGATTTTGATAAACAGAGAACAAATGTTGGTTGATTTTGATAAACTCCACAAAAATCGCATTTATATCTGTAAGATTCCAAACTTTTGCCTCTGTAATAACCAATTTCGACAATAGGTGATATCATAAGTCGATAATATACGTACAAAGTACGTCTCTTTTGGGAAAACCTTTACTGAAAACTCTTCGCGGAGTGACGTCGTAACGGGAAGGAAATCTCCCCCTGGCGAGGCGCTGCTGAAGTAACGATTATCAATTTTGATTGGTCAATAACAAAACATAAACATTACCAAAAGACTGCAAAACACTAGGCCTAGCTAGTTTTCACAGAATCTGGAATAAACTCGATGACGTAACCCGCAACCAATTAAATTAGTTTACCTAGTCGACATCTACATTTACAAAATCAAACTACAGGCGGATTAACGAATTTCATATTTCTGCTACTAGGTTTAACTAGCGGTGTTTGGCAGTTGTTACGTTAAGAGGGAAGACTGCAGTGGCCATTGTTTACTTTCGCGCTATTTCAAGCTGAACTCTTTTAATTTTGTATTTTAACTTATAAAATTAATATTTAAGTGTATAACAGCCTCTTGTTTAGTGCTTAAAATAATTTTGACAATTTTAACTAAACAAGTTGGGAAAGCGCCCAAACTACCCTTTAGTTAGGAAATTATATCTCGTTAACTATTAATATCATAATTATCAAAATTATTTTAAGCACTAGAGGAAGGTTTAGCCTAATAAGAAAACTATAATTCAATTATGTAGTTGTTAAAACAGAAACGTTCAGCTTGAACGAAAAAGAGGATTTTACTGTATTCTTCCCCCTTAAGGCCTTAAAGAGCGTGTTAGCAGATGATTTTAAATTCTTCAATAGAAATCGTCATACTTATAGGAGATATTTGTAGACTTATGATTAACTTTATCTTAAATTTAACGTTTTCCGACACAAACGTATAAATGATATAACGTTGTAGACATTATATTTATTTAGGCCTATATTTACGTAGGATCAAATAATTTGTCCGGGGAATTCCAAACTTGTAATGCCATTAATCTTAAACAACGTACAATGGCTGTTTATATTCCTAGTCTTGAAATATCGTTCAAGTTCGCTTATACGGTCTTAAGTTGTCAGAATGAAAAATAGATGGCGTTTACTCTGTTTCTAACACGCCTTTCCCCCACCACGCGAGAACTTATAAAATACGTCTTAGCCGAGAAAAAAACCAACTGTGTTTGTAGGTCCCTTTTCAGTTAGACACATCATAGAACTCTCCGCATTATACTATGGTAAAGGGACTCATTTAATGTATTTCGTTTTGGTTGACACCATTGTTCAAAGTTGGAGCGGCTCTTGGATGTCTGCAAACTGGCTCCCTGAGTATAGAGGGAGAGTATATAGAGGGTTTCGTCGCTGTCTGTTCTAGCCTTCTAGGAATATGCAGCCCTCTATCAAGAGGGAATGGATTTTAAGAATGAAATAAATATTATATTAAATCTAGAAATAAAATTAATATTATATTTAATCTAGAAATGAAATTAATATTATATTTAATCTAGAAATGAAATTAATATTATATTTAATCTAGAAATGAAATTAATATTATATTAAATCTAGAAATTAAAATAATATTATATTAAAATTAGAAATTAAATTAATATTATATTATATTAAAATTAGAAATTAAATTAATATTATATTATATTAAAATTAGAAATTAAATTAATATTATATTAAAATTAGAAATTAAATTAATATTATATTAAAATTAGAAATTAAATTAATATTATATTAAAATTAGAAATTAAATTAATATTATATTAAAATTAGAAATTAAATTAATATTATATTAAAATTAGAAATTAAATTAATATTATATTAAAATTAGAAATTAAATTAATATTATATTAAAATTAGAAATTAAATTAATATTATATTAAAATTAGAAATTAAATTAATATTATATTAAAATTAGAAATTAAATTAATATTATATTAAAATTAGAAATTAAATTAATATTATATTAAAATTAGAAATTAAATTAATATTATATTAAAATTAGAAATTAAATTAATATTATATTAAAATTAGAAATTAAATTAATATTATATTAAAATTAGAAATTAAATTAATATTATATTAAAATTAGAAATTAAATTAATATTATATTAAAATTAGAAATTAAATTAATATTATATTAAAATTAGAAATTAAATTAATATTATATTAAAATTAGAAATTAAATTAATATTATATTAAAATTAGAAATTAAATTAATATTATTTTTTGATCAAGCAATATTGCATGAAACTCTGAAACTTAATTGCATTTTGTTAGATCAAACTTTGATAAAAATTTTGAAATGTGATCAAGCAATATTGGATGAAACTCTGAAACTTAATTGCATTTTGTTAGATCAAACTTTGATAAAAATTTTGAAATGTGATCAAACCCTTTTCGTAAACATAGTAATAATTGAACCTTCATTTTATTTCATTAAACAGACTGCGGAAGAAATTTTAACGGCCGCCTATGAGAGTGGGATCACGGTTTTCGATACGGCGGACGTCTACGCCGGCGGAAAGTACGTATATAAGACTAAGAAATTATATACATATATACTAGGAATGTCTAAAACAATGGTGGCCCTGATGATTTTCATATAGAGACGGGCGTTATTAGCACTTTGGCCTCGCAGAAAGAGGAGCCGGGTTCGATCCCAGCTTCTGGCACTGGGTAAAACTTGGAACAACTCCTTTTGCGTTGAGTTTAAGGGGTTTTCCCCCGAGCTCTTCGGTTTCCCCTTCCATAAAAACCTGTTGAGGTTAACGGTGATAGTGAGTGTAGAGAGCTGTTGGCTCGCGTGACATGCAGGGCTTGTCACCACCCTCCTACGCATTGTAATCCGGCCACCTGAATTTATGCATGACTTTAAAAGTCGCTTGATGACTTAGGCCTAAGGTGGTGCCTTGGCTATTAGCCTAGCTGATTATATAGAGCTGACCCCTACTAACTAAGAACTTAATGAATTCATGAAGTATTTCAGCGTGCAGGGTTTCTTAAATCTATATTCTGGTTTAAGTTTATTTTCCCAGTGAGCGTCTTCCACTTTTTTTCGGCGGCGGCGACGGCTTATTAGTCAATAAATTTGTAAATTGCGTCTTACATTGGCCCCAATTGAAGTCCCACCCATTTCGTCCTGTACACTGGCAACACTGCGCCAATGTAGCCTAAAGCATGGGCAGTAAATTAAGGGGACAGGTTTTCGAGACCCTTCCACAGTGCATTTTATTTCTCCCCGCGTATCAATCAGCTCGAGAGACTCCGAGGCAGTCTTGCAAGGTCGTTTGTACCACGTGATCTTAAAATTTCAAAATGGCAATCTAACGCGGTTGATATTGTTACGTAATTTTTTGCGCTTTATATTTTAGTAATTTTTAATTTTGGTTTTTTAATTCAATAAAAACTATCAACTGATATTTAGAATATCATATTTAATCTATAAAAACGTGAAAAAATACCTTTTGGCGTAAAAATGTACTTCGTGTTTATCTTTTTTCTTTTTTCGAACAGTATCGTCCACTCTTAGCGATACTTGTTTTTTTTTTTTTTTTTTCAAATAGCCTTGGCCGACTCCCTTAGTGTGATTGGTTTACGGGGGCTAAAAACCAGGCTTTTTACCGATCCTCTAATATCTACTATCCATGCCTAAAGTAACGTCCAGACAAGGTTATTGGTGGCAAATTAGTTATTTAATTCGTCACCCTACGCTGTTCACACTTTTCCACTAAAACAATGCGTTGATATTGAATTGTTGCGGGTCGCAATAGCACAACAATTGTGCATACGAGGACTAATGATACAATGGGGTTTTTTACCCAAATCATCTGCTATAATGTTTACTATATGAAATTTATAAATAAGGTTCAGCAAAATTTAAATAATTACCAAAAGTGTGTCAATCCAATATTTTTTGATGAATGTTATGTGCGAAGTGAAGGAGAGGGGAGGGTATACATTGGGGAGGGAAAGAAGTTAAAAAGTAGAAATAATGCCACCTGGTGGGGGCTTCGAGAACTAAGGAAGCACTAGAGAAAGCTAGCTGGCGTATCGATTTTTTGCCACTCTACGGAAACGCTACTGCCATCTATCTACCCTTTAATACGAAACACGGAATAACAAACCAGAAAAAGGTGCATCGTCCATCCTAGCCTAGCCTTTTATATGGTCTGTCTCGGAATTCTCGATATCAGGGCTACGTTCAGCAGCGCTCATCGGACTCAGCGATTAGTAATCCTACTGTACGCTTTGTCGCGTTTCCGGTTTTGACGTCACGATAGTCATCGGTTACTCACCGAAGTCATCGGCTGGAAGAGTCGGTTTTTCCGATGATTGACGTCATTACTGACGTAAAACTACTATAAAAGCTACGCCATTTTAAAAAACACCGATGACTGAATAAAAGCGTTCAGCAACTTACGACGTCATTATGACGAAAAAGCTCATCGGTTGAAAATATTAAATCCATCGGGTTTTTTCCGTTGACTGCTACTGAACGTACCCATGCATTCAGTAAATCTTTAGCATTGAAAAGTATAGGAACTTGCCTACTTTTGGTAATTATGTCACTTTTGGGTTCAGCTTGTCAAAATTATTTATGGTTGCTATTTCGATAATAGCAATTTTTTTTAGTAAGCAATCTGCAGATCAAATGTTTCAATGCTCCGGGGTCAGTGACGTCACGGAATAATTTAATTTAATTGGTTTAATTTCAAAAATAGTTGAGTACCCCAAACCAATTATACACATAAAAATCATGTTGGTTCACCATAACATGTACCAACGTTTGGTGCTCACACTGCTTAATTCATTGCCAATTAGTTGGACCAGTTTGGTGGCCAAACTAATTGTCCTTTAATAGTTGTATAGTCTAAACGTCCAAGTGTATATCTATATAATTTCCTGCTAAGATTTTCGGTCATATAATAATACATACGTTTATTTTTTTCGCCTTCAAGAGCCGAAATAGTGTTGGGCAATGTGTTGAAGAAGAAAGGTTGGAGGTATGTAGATTTTTAATTATACTTTAAAGCAAGTGTCGGCTCAATCCAAGCCTTTGATTCTAATTAGCTCTAATACGCGCTTCAAAATATTTTTAAAGTACCTAAGCTTCTGTCAAACCTGCTGAAAGAGATGTGAAGTTAGGTGATCAACCATAAATATGAAACGTTAACATAAATTACTTTAACCTTTCACCAAATTGGCTTATGTGGGTTATATAATATAGGTTAAAGTCCACTTAGTATATTTTATAGTTTTTATCCTTATTTTAGCAAAAATTAATATGCAAAATGAAGGAAAATAGCGCATTGATGTAGTGTTATCCAAACATAAATACTTATCGTCGTGTAACCCGCTTTACGACAGAAGTGTAGAACAAACAATAGGGAAAAGCAGCTCTAAGAAAGTAACAAAATAAAATAGAAAAGAACTTAAGTAAAACCGGTACCAAGAACGGAAAATTGTGAAATTATAGGAAAATTTGTTAAACTAAACTAATTTATAGGAAGATATGGAAATAATAGGAAGTGTATAGAACTTGTATAGAGCTGAGATTTGCTTTAAAAACAAAATCTACCTCAGACCACATCCAACGGGTGTCGTAAAAAGAAATTACCCTCGCTTATAATATCTTAAAATTCAAGTGACGCGACATCTGTTGTTAGTTTCTATAAGCTTTGAAGGTGCTTCGTAAAATAAAATTAAGTGAAAATATTAAATATTTTACGAATTACTATTAATAATTATAAGTAACCTTTTCAGTTTGCACATAATATCTAGGATTTTCGTGTCTCTAAGTAATTTGAAAATGCTAATTAAAAGGCAATCTAAAAATTTTCAACAGACAAATGATGGCACCTAGGAGGAACAAACAGCACCCCACACAAGGAGAACGCAACCTGTCAAAATTCGCGCATTTTCTTGTGTACAGTGTTCATTGGTTAGAAGCTTTAGCGCCTGCTGCCGACGGAAGGGGAAAATTCAGAAATTGTCTTCCCCCCGCCCGTAAAACGTTCCGGGTAAAGGTTCGTCCAATGAAATTTGTACACAACACTGCCTTAGCGTTTTTAAAGGCTAGCTGCGTCAGGTTCTACTTGTGTTTGTTGCTCCTAGATGGCACCGTAAAATTGTATCCGCTGTCCTAACCCGGCCACCGGAAAGGCTTCTCAAGTCACTAGTTGACTTAGGCCTGTGTGGTTCCTTGGGTATTAGCTTAGCGAATTATTAATTACAAGATGAACAATGTTTTTAGCGTGGCGTTTACGAATCCCGTTGAGGTTTGATTTAATGGAATACTTATTTCAATGTTTTTCTCCGCGAATCCTCAGAAGATCGAGCTACATCGTCAACACGAAGCTATTTTGGGGCAAGTAAGTACCGCGTGGACCATCCAAATTTGAGAATGCCTGATCTCTCTTGAGTAGAGCGTTGTTTTCTAAATATAGTTTTCTTTATAGACATTTTAGAAGGTAGAGAATCCAATTCTTTGTTTATTACACACACACTTTGAGATTGGGTAAATAATAAAACTATAAAATGCGTATAAACCATTGTAGGTTCATTTTCTTTCAAATTCTTTTCCAATCTATTAGTTGTAAGTTATATATATATAGGTTTCTCTAGAGACTTTGTTTCACGCCAAAGTTTGAAGGCTGACATTGCGTATTACCAGACGCTTATAGCATATCTCATACGAGAGAAGTATACACTTAGCCAACTGCAATGAAACATTTACTTTCGCTGGCTCGAGGTTCTTTTTCAATGGGAGGTAATTCCTTACGGAAAAACCAAAATTTTCTTCGGAAGGTATACTTTTAAAAACAGCGGAACCCGCGAAGCTATATAATTCAAACAAATAATATTGTCAGTATAGGGAGGTGGATACTTATCTCGCAACATATATATTATATACTTCTGATGTTGCCTTTAGTACGTTTAGTATATTCCTCCTATCACGAAATATGAGAGAGCTGTAATGTAGCTCGGTCTTTATTTGCCGTAATCTGGCTTTTTGTATTGCCAAATTGTGAACTTTCAAAATTTGTAAGAAAATGGAAGTAAGTCCCATATTTTGGCGTGAAACAATGTCTATATAAATAATTAATAAAACTTGACTTAAATTTAAATGGAAATTTTATAATACCCTGAATGAATTGTCGATATTGGACGTTATCGAATACGCGATATTCGACTTTAGAGAATAAACGATATTCTACCTTATCGAATATCCGATGTTCTACCTTATCGAATATCCAATGTTCTACCTTATCGAATATCCGATGTTTTACCTTATCGAATATCCGATGTTCGAACATATCGAATAAGTGATTTTCGACTTTATAGAATAAACGATATTCTACCTTATCGAATAAGTGATTTTCGACTTTATAGAATAAACGATATTCTACCTTATCGAATATCCGATGTTTTACCTTATCGAATATCCGATGTTCGATCGTATCGAATAACCGATATTCTACTTTATAGAATAAAAGATATTCGGTAATATCGAATAACCGATATTCTACTATATAGAATAAAAGATATTCGGTAATATCGAATAACCGATATTCTACTATGTAGAATAAAAGATATTCGGTAATATCGAATAACCGATATTCTACTATGTAGAATAAAAGATATTCGGTAATATCGAATAACCGATGTTCGATCGTATCGAATAACCGAAATTAGAAAATTATTCGAAAATAACGCCAATTATTTTTAAATAGATATTTAATATCGGAAACCGTATCATATAATTTAATGTCTGGATGTTTCTAAATATTTCTTAGCTTTCGGTAATATCTTACACGTAGGCCTTGGAGTCCAAAGCTGAAAACTAACTTTTTGTTATTTAGCGTTGTAGTAGTAGTAGTAGTAGTAGTAGTAGTAGTAGTAGTAGTAGTAGTAGTCGTGGTAGTAGTAATAGTCGAGAGTTTAGGTGTAAAAAGCCCCTCCCGCTTGAAATTTTTGATTTTACTATAACTATTTTGTCTGTATTTTCTGTAACTAGCAAACCAGATTCAGAACGAGGTCTTTCGAGAAAACACATAATAGAAGGCAAGTTTTGGTAAATGGCACTACTTTGATACACCTACGCTCGGTGTGTGTGAGCTACGCCAGTGTCTCTCTCCATCCTATTAATCTATCTCTCTAGTTTCTATACTCAGATGGAACTTTACAAACCTTTAAATTCTAGTACAGTTGGCGCAATATCATATGTCTATAATTACTTTACCATAAGTGTGTCCGTTGTGTGGCGAGGTGCCTCAAAGTTATTTCGGAAATGTAAAACTTGTTTCGACATTTTAGATAAGTGATTTAGAGATTTTAGATAATAGATTTAAAGATTTAGAGTACTGATTTCGAGATTTTAGATAATGGATTTAAAGATTTTAGAGTACTGATTTCGAGATTTTAGTTAATGGATCTAAATATTTTAGATAATGGATTTAAAGACTTTAGATAATGGATTTAAAGATTTTATAGTACTGATTTCGAGATCTTAGATAATGAATATAAAGATTTTTTAGTACTGATTTCGAGATTTTAGATAACGAATTTAAAGATTTTAGAGCACTGATTGGGAGATTTTAGAGTTCTGATTTAAAGATTGATTGATGTTAAGATTTTCCTAAAATCTTTATAAAAAGCTTTCCAAAATCGCTTTTCTTTAAAGTATACGGATCTTGAAAAATGTCCCACAAAATAAACAATTCATCTTAAATGATAAAATGTACCTAGAGTGAGTCCAGGGTAGTTACGGAACAAGTGGTACGAACATATCTTTGTCGAATCTTGCTTGGTTAAAAAATACCTTATTTCCAGACGACGTTTAATATCTTAACGCCATCTGTACCGGAATTTATAAGCTTCGAAGGTTGCATCTGATTATAATTTTTAACTCTATTCGATACGCAGCATGGCTCCGTCTCGACATAGACAGCAAATCGTTATCTTACGACGTTTTTGCACGTTCTAGTTCTTAGTCTACCATAACGCTTTGCATGACGTTGTTCTCGTCGGAACTAAAACGTAGTAACGACGGAAGAAAAATGTCGTTGAGTGTCGTGGGTTTTATTACCTTTTTGGCATGTTTTTTTTTTTTAATTTGATTCGCTTGGCTCGAGGATGGACGTTCGTAAGCCTTTGTTGTCTCCATTTGTTCCCCTAAATAGGTCTTCAGGCGTCCTTAGAACGACTACAGCTCAGCTATGTAGATATTGTATTTGCCAATAAAGCCGATCCCATGTGCCCTATGGAAGGTAATTTCTTATTGGATTTTTTGGTTTGGAAATTCTACACATATGCCCCACTAAATAGGCCTTCCTATAAAGTAAGCTACGCTGGCTGAACTTGTTTTTATGTAGCTAATTCGTCACCAAATACGTAGAAGTTCAGTTCAGTTTATGCATCCTCGTCGAATTTACTCATATGTCCTGGGCTTTTCGTAGTAAAACGTCGCCGATACGTCACCCGTGACGCAGCAGCAACATCAAAACAAGAAAGCCATTGTTAATTTATAGAAAGGCCTATTACAATAAAATATGAGAATTGGATAAAACCGGGTACCCGACGGCGAAACACCTGTGTTTGAACAACATTATTTTTTTATTACGGAAGGCAGAAAAGTACGTAACGATGGACGACCTAAAGGTTTATTTTTTAATATTTGGGCTTATCAACACTCCTCGATTGAAAAGGTCTCCGGTAACACTGCTGAAATTAATTATCCGATTCATCACGAGACGACGCTATGTATTTTTCGTCTGCTCGTTCAATTTAAAAAATTTACATTGCTAGTTGTCATCACTAGATCATAATATTAAGAACAACTGACAAGAGTCTATAAACAAGTCGCATCTCAAAAATCCCCTTTCGTATCTCAAATTCTGAAATGGATTTCCTTCATGAAAGTATTAAGTGACTTTTAGCATTTATAAATAAATTGTGAATCGGAAAAAGTATTGTCTAGACGAAATTTTCTTCTTCGGGTACTCGGCTCACTCAAAATGTCGGATCGTAAATATTATTGTCTAAACAAAACATTTCTTCGTCGGGTACTCGGCTTCATCAAAAAATACGAATCGGAAACATTATTTTCTAAACTAGACATTTCTTTGTCGGGTACTCGGCTAAAGCAAAATTGTTAATAGGAAATACTATTGTCGAAACACACGCATTTGCACGTCGGGTACTCGATTTCATTTAAAATATGGTGAATCGTAAATAGTATTGTAAGCATTTCGTCGTCACGTACCCGGTTTTATCTCATATTTTGAAATTTTAAAAGACATTGGGGCAGATATGGAGAACAGCCTTGAATTTTTCCAAAATTAAATTGGCTTGTTTCCATGATTGTTTTTATCGTGTCACGCGTCAGAAATTGTCCGTGCATTCACACACTGTATCAACCAAGGTTGGGCTATGTATTGGGGAACATCTCGATGGTCCGCAATGGATATCATGGTAGGCTCAACTCTATCGCTGTCCTCCACTTGGAGCTTCGTTTAAATATTTGTGATGTTGGAATTTTGTCAATAGGAATCGTATACAGTGGCCCGGCAATTCAACCTGATCCCGCCCGTCGTGGAACAAACCGAATATCATATGTTCCAACGCGAAAAAGTAGAACTCCACTTACCGGAGCTTTATCACAAAATTGGTAAGAAACTGTAAAGCGTATTTTAGATTGTGATATTTGTAATTTCCTTAACTTTAAAATTAACCAGGGGTCGGCACTATCACGTGGTCCCCTCAAGCCTTCGGGGTGCTCACCGGGAAATTCGACGAAGGTGTGCAACTTCTGTCCAGGGGATCTATCAGGGTAATCTAGTCTATTATATTTGCTTTTATATTACTATCAGTCATCGTGGTACCTAAAGAGGTTGTCAAGTTACTTCGAAGATTGGGTAGCTAGCTTTTGTTATAAACCAGGACATAGGAGGAGAAAAGTAGTGGACAGTACTATTCGTTGTCGTGTACCATGCTTTAGCTTTGAACGATATTTTTACTATTTCGTCGTCGTGTACTCTGCTTTACCATTGTATGATACTTCTGCTATTTCTTCGTCGTGTACCCTACTTTAGCATTAGACGATACTAATACAATTTCGTCGTCGTGTACCCCGCCTTAACAAAAAAAATAGTAATAAGCTATTATGATTAATAATATTTGTTGTTTAAGATTTGTGTTAATTATTTTAATTAGATATTGAAACCGTTTTCCATATCTAATTTGAAACTCGTTATTGAATCAATTTAGACGGTCATAGACCGTGGCTAATTAAGTCATCCACGGTTATAGTTGGGATTATATTCCCTTTAGCTCCATCTATTGGGAAAATCCGTTTATAAAGCAATACGCGTTTTTCAGGTGTTAATCTTTAATTTTGAATTTATTATAATAACTTAGCAACAAAGTATAACGGCTTGCCACGAGAAAATTAGCTCTGAGGAAAGCGGCCGAAGTCCACGGCACCAGTCCAAAATGCAAGAACTCAGCTATCTCGCCGACAAACTGGGATGCACGCCCACTCAACTAACCATAGGTGAGCCTTGGTCCCACTTCATAATATTGTTCTAGTTCGATGCGTTGCTTCTTAGTTTTGTCGTGGTGTCGTAAAACGATGCAGCGCCATGATGTTAAGCCTAAATGTTTAGACTTTAATCCAATGAGAAAGATGAAATAGAAAGACCAAACAATATCGTCCCGTATCTCTGTTTTTCGTGATATAGCATGGTGCTTGAAGAACGAGGGTGTTCAGTGTGTGCTGGTGGGAGCCTTTTCGGTGGAACAGTTGTACGATAATCTGCAGGCCTTGCAGGTATGTCCCGCTCGCATCATATTCTATCTCTCTCATTATATCTATCATCTTTTTGTCCAATTTTATTTACAATTCATCTTTATGCCTTGGACTTTATCCTTGCATGTCTCTCTACCTGTGCTTTGGCTATTGCTTATTCTTGCTCGTTTCGTGGCAGTTAGTGACATATAGATTTAAAGCGAGTCTCGGTTCTATCAAAAACAAGTTATCAAAAAAGGCAAAAATGTAGTCCGGCGCGTAACTCGTCATTACATCGATGAGTAATATTTTAATATTAATTTAATTTTAAAATTACGCTTTCAAGTTTAAGCCCCAGCCCCATTAGATAGAGCAGACAGCGACAAATCCGGAGGCCCTCAATATCATGTAAATAAGGGCTGCTCTTTGTTTTTATTTTTGGAAAAAACGAAAATGGTGTCGACTCGAGGCCTTAGACACCAACTCCAAGACCCGCTCTACCTTTGAATAATGGTGTCAACCAAAACGAAATTTATGAAATTTGTATAGCTCTGGTGCCATCTATGATGCGCTGTACTAAAAAAAAGTCAGAATGCATAATGCTTCTGGAATGTGCTTCTAGGTGGAAGCACCTTCCAGCAACTCCAAGTAAATTCTGCCATCTATTGGTGAGATACAGTGTCCATGGTGACATTGCATACTAAAATACAGAATATCCAAAATAATAAAAGCGTTAAAACCCCTTTGCAAAGTAGAGAGGTGCATGGAAATTATTTTGTACCATTTAAGAATAATCAAGAATAATCAGCTAAGCTAATACCCAAGGCACCACCTTAGGCCTATGTCACCAAGCGACTTTTAAAGCCATTAATTCGGGTGGCTGGGTTACGATGCGTATAGGAGGGTGGTGGCAAGCCATGCGAGCCAACCGCTCCCTACACTAACTATTACCGTTAACCCCAACAAGTTTTTATGGAAGGGGAAACCGAAGAGCTCGGGGGAAAACCCCTTTAACCAGTGGGGAGATAACTTGCAAACCGTCTGAATGTTTGGGAATCCGATTTAAATCTTATTTTCGATTTGGGAGTGCATGGGAAAGGTAATATTGAGTTCGGGTATGATCGGGAAGGGATTTTCAATCTCATCACAATATGCTGAATTGGTGATGCCAATTTCGAGAATGGGTGGGAATGAAAGAACTATGTTAAATAGAATGGGAATGGTTGGAAAACAAATATTTTAATGGAAATGGGAACGATAACAAATTAGTATAATAGCGATACAACCTAGTAAAGTGCCGACACTCGCTTTAATCTAGTAGACCTACAATTTTATGTTTTGTTAATTAGTAAGGGTCCCATATAGGTGTAAACCACCAAAAATGATCGTTGGTGTTTGGTCCAATATCCAAGACCAAAAAAAATCGTAGTTTAACTATCAGTAACACCATAAATAACATAATAGTATTAAGTTTGACACTTGTAACCTTGTCTATGTATTTTTTGTTTACTACCACGTTTCTTCGCCATTGACAAATTAGTAGACGGATTCTCAAATCCATAATACGGAAATTGAAGTGTTTTAAGAGACGAAGCTAATGTTAATTTTTAATAATCAATTTCATTTCTCGAATCAATAATTCATCATTATTTGGCCAAATGTTAGCTTCCATTTTGAAATTGTTTTAAATTTCGCTAGGCCTTAGCTTTAAATTATATTCCCGGAAGTCGTTACGGATTGGCGGTATTTATATATTTTTAAAGTAATTTACGTGGTAAAACCTTTAACCACGTGTCACCCTTATATGTAATACGTTACTTATGGTAACACGAGTTTCCATTATAGCCTATAACAGTCGAAAATTATTTATTTAATAATATGTTTTTATTTAATTATTTAGTTTCATAAAATATCTATATTTTGCATTTTGGTAATTTCGATACAATATATTTCCGTCGTGGCATGACTTAAACTTTGTACTTTTGCAACCATCCCATTTCTTTTAAACGCGCAATCCCCCTCGCCCGTGAAAAGGTCGCTTTTACGAGAAATAGACCACTCTTAAAAGATTAAATCCAACGGCTTCGGAAAAATAAATGTCTGGAAAGGAAAATCCTGTTCAAAATAAAAGGGAACTGCTATACGCCTTCCTTTCCCAGACTTTATAGCTGGCTTTTGAAATATTTATCGAAAACCGTTGTGCGGTAAATATTGTATGAGAAACAAAGTCCGGCGGCTTCGTGATCGTAAAATGAAACTTTGATGGAGTGGGAAAATGATGCCCCTGATAATTTTATTTGCACTACGCCACTGATGGGCGTATGCCCAGATTGGAGAGGTTTTTTTTGCCCTCGATTTCGGTTACAAGGGGCCGTTCCGAAATCATATCAAACCGATTTGGGAAAATGAAGTAAGCGTGGACTTTTTACCATTGACATAGTATCGTCTAAAAACCTTTTATGTACTTCGTGAGTCCGGTTTTATCACAGAAACTAGCGAGCCTAGCTTTCCGCCGAAACATGGTCGCAATACCGAACAAGTAATTTTGGCAACGAAACAAGTCATTAGACGATGCTACAACAATGGTAAAAAGGTTTATAAGAATGCTGTCCACGCTTATTAAAATTGTTTTGGAGCCCCACTCCTTACTTTTTCTACATGACCATACACATTAATTCTAGTTTATATCTGTTATTTTAACATTGAAAGAACTTCTTCTAATCTTTCCCGACTAAAAAAATGCGTAACTCAATCTGCGGTCGTGTAAAGGTATCACAAGGAGGCTATTAAAAGAAAAAACTGGAGTTCGGTATAATTGCGTCTACTAATTAAAAAAAACTGGAGTTCGGTATAATTGCGTTTACGAATTAAAAAAAACTGGAGTTCGGTATAATTGTGTATACGAATTTAAAAAAACTGGAGTTCGGTATATTTGCGTCTACGAATTAAAACAAACTGGAGTTCGGTATATTTGCGTCTACTAATTTAAAAAAACTGGAGTTCGGTATAATTGCGTCTACTAATTAAAAAAACTGGAGTTCGGTATAATTGCGTTTACGAATTAAAAAAAACTGGAGTTCGGTATAATTGTGTATACGAATTTAAAAAAACTGGAGTTCGGTATATTTGCGTCTACGAATTAAAACAAACTGGAGTTCGGTATATTTGCGTCTACTAATTTAAAAAAACTGGAGTTCGGTATAATTGCGTCTACAAATTTAAAAAAACTGGAGTTCGGTATAATTGCGTCTACAAATTTAAAAAAACTGGAGTTCAGTATATTTGCGTCTACTAATTTAAAAAAACTGGAGTTCGGTATATTTGCGTCTACAAATTAAAAAAAACTGGAGTTCGATATAATTGCGTCTACGAATTAAAAAAAACTGGAGTTCGGTATAATTGCGTTTACGAATTTAAAAAAACTGGAGTTCGGTATATTTGCGTCTACGAATTAAAACAAACTGGAGTTCGGTATATTTGCGTCTACTAATTTAAAAAAACTGGAGTTCGGTATAATTGCGTCTACAAATTTAAAAAAACTGGAGTTCAGTATATTTGCGTCTACTAATTTAAAAAAACTGGAGTTCGGTATATTTGCGTCTACAAATTAAAAAAAACTGGAGTTCGATATAATTGCGTCTACGAATTAAAAAAAACTGGAGTTCGGTATAATTGCGTTTACGAATTTAAAAAAACTGGAGTTCGGTATATTTGCGTCTACGAATTAAAACAAACTGGAGTTTTGGTATATTTGCGTCTACTAATTTAAAAAAACTGGAGTTCGGTATAATTGCGTCTACAAATTAAAAAAAACTGGAGTTCAGTATATTTGCGTCTACTAATTTAAAAAAACTGGAGTTCGGTATATTTGCGTCTACAAATTTTTTAATACTTCTAAACTTGCGCATTCACTATTACGCATATTTTCCCCGATAGAGGGATAAGAAGAAGTGTGTTTCGTGCTTAATAATTATGTCGCACCGAAATGTCCCCGTATTAATTATTCCAACTGGTTTAAACATATTTTTTGCTAGTGTTTCTCAAGAAGCCATTGGATTTACGTTGTGGCCATATTGGTTTTGATAGTTTTTTTTGCGATGTTGCTTACACTGGCAAATATTTTGAATGCACCTTTTGATATTTGGGCGGTTCTATACATCTGCCCCAAAGAATTTGGTGGAAAACCGTGGACCCGATGACGAGATACTTTCATTTGGACAAAGTTTTTTACATTAAGCAATATTCCATGAAACCGAGAAATACGTTGGTTTAAAAAATATTTTTTTCCAATTCAAATTAGTTTAATTAATATTATCAGGAAACTATATAGGTATACACTTGGAATGTCCAAGGAAGATTTTTACGGCCGTGATGAAACTCGTAGAAATGGGCGTGCTTTAAGCGGCAAAACTCACGAGAAAAACTCTCGCGCCTCGCTACCCTCATTCGACGAAAACTCGTCATTAAGCCTAGTCACGGTTATTATCTTATTAGCTTACCTGATTATCTCTTTTATAACCATACAAATACCGGAAATTAGGTATCACTACACTTCTTTCGCGAAGAACATTATAATTACTTCAAAATATTAAGTACGATAACAAATAAGGGTTTTTAAATCCATTGTTTTATAAGCGTTTTGCGCGGGAAGATCGCCTATTTATTACCATGACGACGCATTCTTTTCGCGTCAAACCTCGAGCCAATGAATTAGAAATGTCGTGTTACGTCTTACACTTGACGTAGTTAAGCCCCGCCTTTTTCTCGACGCGCTTTCGTATCACCGTCCCAATGGAACCTTAGACATTCCAAGTGTATACCTCTATAGTTTCCTGATATTATAAATAACTTATCGCATTTTGTTCGAAAGATATTTCTTGATGAGGTTGAAAATGCATTAAGGAAACAATGTCGTCCAAACGCTAGTGTTTTCTCGTCGGGTACCCCGTTTTATCAAATTGAAATATATGGGGGCAGATATTTGTTTTACGGAAGAAGGTAACTTATTAATTTTGGGTTTCTCCGTTGTGGCGTTCGCCGCGTTTTGGTTAGGTGGTTCCTAAGTTGACGACCAACATTCTGAACGAGGTGGAGAAGATCTTGGACAATAAGCCTGTCCGTCAGCCAGTGCAAAGGTGACTAGCGCTTCCCCGGGACTCATGGTCCAGGGGACGAACGGGCAGCCTGGCCGCTGACGTCAGCGAAGATACCCAAGACTCGAACGGAACCAAAAAGTCCTTGAACGAAGGATCCAACCTTCTAAACAACATAATGAATTCCTGCTCTATACAATGACTGACAAGGTTACTGCTCGCTAATAAATACATTCATCGGAATGACAATACATGAAACGAAAGACTCCCACTCTCCAATGAACACTCCGCACCTTCGAACAACTCGCTAATTTCCCAACAAATCTTTCTCACTAAATTCCCAACGAATCACGCGTTTCCTCCCCTAAGGACATTATATATAAAATCTTTACCAATTGAACTTTCGGGGGAAGAACTGAATACAACCATGTCATTTTCCACATAAATCCTTCTGAAAAATCACGCGTGTCCAACTCGTTTTCGACGGTATTCGTCATCGGGGTAGCGAAATTTGATAGCCTAACAAACCACTTATCTCCACTTAATACCCTCAATAGACCGATACACATTTGACAGGGATCACGCCATTATAGGGTCGATTTTTAAATATCCGAAGTTCTATCAGATGGCGCCAACAATCTCAAACGTAAATACTTTATATACTGACAAAAACTGTGAAAAAAATAATAATTTTTTTCGTGTTTCTTTGTTATTTATAGTTTATTACGTAAAATTTATTCCCGCACAAAACGTTTAAATTGGCGCCATCTAGTATGAATAAAAGCATTAAAATCGAACCTCTAGAAATGTTTGTTTCCCTGTAAGGAATTTTGTGATTCGGTCTAAAATCGTGGTTCGCTTTCTCTTTTAAACGCGTCATGAATTTGTAGGTTGTCTCCTTGGACACCTTCAATCTCTCGTGATTTATGTCCACATCATATTTCGTATCTGCACTCGAGGTGTCTGCGTCACGCGTATTTCGAGTCCTTAATTCTCGAATGATTAATTAACCAAAATTAGATTCAAGTGTCAACCAATTATTAATTGCAAAGGATATAAATTATTGATGTAAGCGTCTCCGATTAATCGTTTTGCATAGCTTGATCTTCTAAGTTCGACGACCAAATATGCTATTATATTAAATACGATTGCTAAAGCGCTAGTAATTTTGAACAAGGTTCGTTCTTAGATTAGCGAAGATGGTGCCACCGAAATAGAGATAAATCAATGTGCTTAAGAGATTTCTATGCATCCGAATATTTTAATTTTAGAGTTATAATTCTGTGTATTTAAATATCTTCACACTTCTTCGTTTTAGAATTTTAGTTTTTTCCAGGGTATATATCCTCTGTATTTGGCTATAATAACTACCGCCTCATAATCAGGTTGGAATTACAGTAGTGCTATAGTACCACCTATACATAAGTAGTATTCTACAAACGAACTAAAAATGAGTTTTGACAATGGTGATAAATATTTCCACTAAAATATATCCGATAATTTTAATAATATTTTTCATAAAGAGTGCTTAGTTGATTTAAAAAATTTAACCTTGTTTATCGCAACTTTGAAACCAATTTAAAATTAATGTTGTGGTTCAGTCTAAAGCTCGTTTTTGTCTCGTCACGAGTCCTACTAAATCACCAAGTTTCTGTTTTTCCTTAATTCTATAGTAAGAAAGAGGATTTCTAAAGCCTACAAACCTAATAAAAATGTGTCAGAACCACGAGTGGCAGAAAAATGAACACCAAATACTCGAGGTTATATTCCCTTAATGTAATGTAGATAATCCTTCAGATTGAACAATTTTTTAAGATTTATCATTTTCATAATTACTTAACGTCATCGGACCATAGCAATAATTAAGGTTTTAAGACTTCCACCGAGTCCATTAAAAACATAAAAGACGCTATTTATCATAAAAATCTTTAAAAGAACTTTAAAATCTAGATTTGGTCCACAAGTGTAATGGTTCCCAAACATTTTTCATGCTAGCTGACTGAATATCTGCGAAGCCCCACCAATCAGGGGATCCGAAAATCTGATTTTTTACTAATCGAAAATATTTGAACTTTTTCCAAAAAAACAAATAACTCAATTAGCCAATTTATTTATCACAATACTCAAACAACCTTAAACTAGAATAGACTAAAAACTAGATTCCTAGAATCACTGGATTTAAACGTTCATTCGACATTTATTTCGACTTTGATAAACATATTGGTACTAAAGAGCTCGCGAAATACGAAATAAAATGTTAAACTAAACTAAATGTAAAGCTCCAATCAAAATTGATGGAAATTTATACACAGGTTAATATAGCTAAACCGGTTATTAATACGTTATATTTTTAAAGAAATTAATCACTGTTTGGGAACCACTACCCTTGAGTACTATATTTTCGATAAATCCGATAAAATAATTGCTTTTAAACAATTTTTATTCAATGGCAGTTTAAAAATATGTGATACTTAATAACTAAGTTAGTCTTTAGGATTTTGTAGTTAAAATAAAAGTTTCATTTTGTCTTTAAATTTGCTTCCTATTTTGCCTCTAAATGTTATTTTCCAAAATTTGGTGGGAGCCTCGCTTTTAAAACCTTTTAAATTAACGCAACAAATAGAATACGCAATTTACATTACTTGTTCGAAAGATTTTTGCTTTAAGATTTTATTTTCTTACGCGAAATTGTTCTTAGAATGAAGTGGACTTTCTCGCCAGCTTGACGCAAAACCGTATTGGTACATCATATTCGAGATTAGCGAACCTAAATCCCCCAGCCCTCCTGTCGTGTTGATCTAATTAGCTTCTAACCCTAATCCGATTCAAGAAAAAAGTGGTTCTACTTCGCTTGTAATTTCGCTACCCCCTTAACGTTGTAAAAAAAGTAAATCCCTCGACCACGTTGTAAGGTTTCTTCTAAATCCATTTCTTCATACGTTTCCGCGGGGCTTCCTAGTATGGTCTAGCCTTAGCGACAAATCTAAAACGCCTTCAGAATATAATTACTATATAATAAACAATACACACAAAAATAAACATTGTAAATATTAATAACTGGAAATTAACATATAGTTATAGTTTTAATTTTTTGTTTTTTAAACGATTTAGGACTTAAAAACACACGACATATTTTTATCATTTCCGAATCATTAGCTTTATTAAAATATAGTCGTAAATTATGGGAAAAATAATATGTCCAAAAATAAAATTAAATATACATATTAAATATAATAATAATACTAACCGGAAAAAATGGATCTAGAATTAAAAAATTGTAATTTAAATTTATAAATATGTCCTCCATCATTGACGACGTAAACATTTCGTTTATAACGCGTCCATTTAATTTCGTTCGTCGGGGAAGACAACAAATTAAAATTGTATTTGTATATTTTAATTGTGTACAAAGGACAAAAACCTATATTTAATGTAAATATATAAAAAAAAACAGAACAACAGCACGCGGTTCGAATTCGAACGAAATTACGCTATCTTTGGAACATTTGAGTGCCATTTCGTACAACAGATGGCGTTCGACTTTCTACACACATCATTTTAATAATTTCACATTTTGAACTCGTACGAAAAATACATATAAGAATGCCTTCTGATATCATTATTTAAGAAAAGAAAACGAACACGGTGTTTAGGGGGAAAATAAATAAAACACTGACTATTTACGAACTGAAATTATATTCAAAATAGAGTATTAAATATGGTACAATGTCGGGAAAACCGTTGTGGAATGCGCTTTTTGATTTTGTGATAGAAGTACTGGAACTTAAGGAGAAAATGATCCTCCCGTTTGGTTTTAAGCCACCAACGACTAATGGTTTCAATTTTAATACTTGTCGGAATTTTTGTTACGAGGCGATAGATGGCGTTGTGGGCGTTTATTTCTAATGACGTCGTAAGGTTTTGGCCCCAACTTTATATTTCTAATGACGTCGTAAGATGCTCCCCAAACTTAATATTTTTATGACGTCGTAAGATATTTGCTCCAACTTTATATTTTCATGACGTCGTAAGATGTTCCCCCAACTTTATATTTTAATGATGTCATAAGATGTTCGGTCCAACTTTATATTTCTTATGACGTCGGAAGATGTTCCACCAACTTTATATTTTAATGATGTCATAAGATGTTCGCCCCAACTTTATATTTCTAATGACGTCGTAAGATTTACGCTCCAACTTTATATTTCTAATGACGTCGTAAGATGTTACCCCAACTTTATATTTTAATGATGTCATAAGATGTTCGGTCCAAATTTATATTTCTTGTAACGTCAGAAGATGCTCCCCAACTTTATATATCAATGACGTCATAAGATGTTAGCTCCAACTGTATATATAAAAGATGGCGACACGTGGGTAATTCACGCGCTCGATCTAACCGTCACCCGGTGGATCTGCAGTGGGTTATTTTTTATTCTATTACGAACACCCAAAACTCCACCTAAGGTCTCGTTTAGAATGGGTTAAAATTAAATTAAAAATACCCAGAATTCCTGGCATTATAAAAAAAGTCCCTCTTATTAGGTATAATTTAATTTTATAGGAATTAAAAATTGATAAAACGAATGAATTTAAAAAAGTTAAAAGTTGGCGTTAAATATATTTAGAGTTTTGAATATTCTGAAAAAAGTGCAGTTTTCTCGTAAGAGAGTTTATTCCGAAAATTACATACTCTCGACTTAGGCAAGAAAAAAATGGTGAGAATTTAGAATTTGAAAATAGAGAAAATAAAATCTCCAGGAAAACCCGAGTTAAGTTTTTTGGAATATTATATATATATAATATATTAGCTTATATATGCCTCGAATGAAAAAAATTGAATATTTAAATTCCTTAGACGAAAAATTAGTAGAAATAAATTATATCGTATCTTAGAGTTTAAATATAAAAATTAAATAAAAATCACCGGTAGGAGGTGAAAAGCAATTAACGGAGTTTTATACCCCCAGTTCGGGAAACGTAAAACATAAAAAGCCTTTAAAAAATTTAAACTCTTTATAAAAAAAAAACAAACATAAAATGTATGAAGAAAAAAAGATAAAACTTTTAAATATTTCTGAAAAAGAATGATACCGTAGTATGAATCAAATTTGGTATTTAATTAGTTTTGGATGAAATTAGCTTCATTATTTGAAAGAGGCAAAAACTTAAGCCTTGGCGAGTAGTCATGGATAATAGTTAAATCGCAGGTTTTCAATTATCTCCTAGCCTTTGGTCTTCATTTTCAGCGAAGGTTGATAAAAATACTTTTTTATAATTAATTAATTTAATTTTAATTAATTTAATTGTGCCAGGCTGTGATTATTGAAAAGGGCCTGCAAATGAGGCTTTACGCTTTAGCATATCAAAAGTAAATGACAAAATACCGGTAGTTTGAATTTTTATATAATCTAATGACAAAAATGTGGTTTTTTTGTAAATATCATCTCTTTTCATTTAAGTGTACGTGAGTTGAGGGTGAATCTGAATATGGGACGTTCCCAACTTGTTTTTTGGGAAACTTTTTCTTTTGGAAATCTTTCTCACTATTTGCCCACGTTACGATTACAATTTGAAAAAAAATGCCAATTGTTAATAACGTTATTTATATTTAAATAATTAAACAAATATAATCAACGGTTTCATAATGGTGCTATCGAACATTCTTAATCAATCGTTTTTTAAATAACGAATTAAATTTAAATTTCTGAACGTCTTTACATTTACAAAATATTCATTCACAAATTCACATTTACGTTTATTATTAAATGCAAACTCACCACCATGTTTCTAATAATATAAATTACGGCACTTTTTTCACTTAAAGGGAAACTATACCAAGAGAAAAGGTTACGTTAGTTCTTCTTTATTTATATTAACAAAAAAGATATAATCTTATCAAAAGAAACAAAACTAACATTTATTTTGAAACTAAGGTAACGTTTTCTCAGGGGGTAATTCCCCTTTAAACTTCCACATAAAGTTCCGCGGAAACAATTGAGTCCAGTACCATATTTAAAGATTCACCTTGAAAATATATCTATATTGGGGGAAAATGAAAAACAAATCCCGTGTTAAACAAAAATAAGCTTAAAAGTGGGAAAGCAGTAGTCTGACGGATAATTAAAGTTACTTATAAATAAAATAGCGTAAAAAGTAAATTGTAGTTAAATCTACTTAAGTGTAGTTACCGATATGTAAATTTGATATATAGATAGACGTTAGTAATACCACATATTTCTTCTATAGATACATTTTTTAAACAAAAGACATCATCTTTTACCATTTAAGTGAAATAAAAAATATACTTCTAGCACTCTTATATAAAAAGTAGGCCTACGACAATTTCGCCATCTATTAACGTAACGAGGAAATACCAAATAACGCTACATTTTTTACTAGATAGTAAGTCGATCCCACACCGTCATGCCATCCCTAAATTCATTGCTGAAATATAAATTAGCAAAGCTCTCCAGATCCTAGAAATAATTGGCAGTACTGTAATTACAAAGTTGCGTGCGTTAATTGATTATTCCACAACGGCTCAAGAGATGGCGTTAGTGAAATTGCAAAATTTCGTCCGCTAAATGTCGGTTCAGCAAGGGCTCTAGAGATGACGATAGTGAAATGACAAAATTTCGTCCGCTAAAAGATTCAGCAACGACTCTAGAGATGGAGTTAGTGTAATTACAAAATTTCGTCCGCTAAATGTCGGTTCAGCAAGGGCTCTAGAGATGACGATAGTGAAATGACAAAATTTCGTCCGCTAAAAGATTCAGCAACGACTCTAGAGATGGAGTTAGTGTAATTACAAAATTTCGTCCGCTAAATGGTGATTCAGCAAGGACTCTAGAGATGGCGGTAGTGTAATTACAAAATTTCGCCTGTTATGACGGGAATTTACAGTAGGTTGAATATCTAGTATATTTTTACCAACCTAGGCAGTGGGATCGCCTTATGTGTAGATATCTTCTTGACAAAAACCCTCAGATATCTTAATGTTTTTCCTCCATATGAAGCTTCAAATTTTTTTATATATATATTAGATATGGAAGTACCATTTATAAGTACGATAATATTTGAAAATGAAATGATGGTTAATTTATACATTGTACATACTGTATATTTTTCAACCTGGGTTACGCTGTGTTTTTTTATTTACGAAACTTGTTAATATTAAAACGATATTGTAAAAGAAAATATTAAATAATAATTGCGAAGGCAACTAAAGTCATTACAGCGAGGGGCAATATAAATTTGTATACTAATTCTGTTTATATAAAACGCAAAGACGCGTAGGAAACTGGTTTTACTTTTAAAAATAAATTACTCAAACCTTTTAATTTACGACGAAAATAAGATTGGAAAGAAAATGGTCTTATTTGCTCAATTTCCTTTTGGTTGTGAGGAAATCCGTATAAGAATTATAATTAATTAAATTAAAATATTAACTTTAAAGGGATAGACTGATTCAAAAGGAAACAATAATGCGTTTATTTGAACCAGATGGCGCCATAACCAACCAACCATTTGTTGAAAAATTCATAACAATAATAAACGCATGTCATTTAAAATTTCAAATTGGTGGCGCCATCTAGTAAAAATTAGTGTATTTAAAAGTCGAACTTTTATGGCTTCATGGAAGGGGGAAAGGCGTGTTGTGCAACAATTTCAATGAGTCACCCTGTCAGGGCTACCTGGTGATTGGAGACTAAAAAAAAGGGGGTCGACACCTGTTCTTCTTTTGGCAGTTGACGTCATCACGGCGCTTCACTTGCGAAAAGAAGAACCAGTGCTTAACCCCTTTTCTGTCAGCCCCCAATCTAACAGGGGGCATGAATTTGAAGCGTTTCAATTGTTTTACAGCACGACTCCGTACAGTTTTCTCCATGATGTGAAATTTTGCGAGAATATATCGGTTTATTCGCGTGATAAAAATGAAATAAGTTGTCATTTAATATGTCGGGTGCTCGAACCAGTTGTGACTTTTTTTTTGTAATCATGGAATCGACGTTTGGATATTTATTGATCACGTCAATAAGACTCGTATAATAAGTAATAATAAAAATAATAATAATTACAATACTTGAGTATGCAAACACGCTTTTCAAACGTTTGCTCAATTTATCATTGGGCCTGGTTGTGAGATCGTCTCAATTAAAAACAAAATGCTAATTTTCGCTTTGGTATAATTTGTCAATTATGGAAAACGGATTGATGGTCTTCACACAAAACAAAATATAATGTATTTGCAAAACAAAATGGCGGATAAAAAACTAAACTATATAATTGTGCACCGACTGTCGTTTTAACAAAAAAATATATTACTTGTTGAGTTGCTCAGACTTTTTAAGTGCCTTCCAGCCTTCCAGTTTGCTAACTATGCGTGTAACAGTAATAAATGTGTCATCACGAGAAAAAAAAAATCAATTTTACGCCGCGAAAAATAAAAAAACTTCCACAAATAAAATACAAAAAATGTGCACTTAAATGTTTAAGAAAAAAATTCCCCAAAAAATGTAAATTTGGTTACGTTTGTATCGTAAAAATATATCTTTCAATTTTCCGTTGAATTTAATGTTTATAATCATTTTGTTTTAGACGGTTTGTTTGTGAAATGTTTCTGCAAAATTAAATCTAAATTTACGTGTTTTGATTGGCTCTGAATCAAAATGATAGAGCCACAATGTAGTTTGTTGGTTGGGAAAAGCTAATCACGCACCTAGCTGATTCATGAAAGTTAACCACGCTCCCAGTGGATCCAGTAAGATAACAGCGCCCCTAGGAAATCCAGTAAAGTTAACCACGCCCCTAGCTGATCCAGTCAGATAACTTTGGCCCGCCGCTAGCTAAATCATTAAAGTTATCCACGCCCCTAGCAGAACGAGTAAAGTTAACCACGCCCCTAGGCAATCCAGTTAAATTAACCACGCTCCTAGCTGATTCATTTAAGTTAACCACGCCCCATCAGAACGAGTAAAGTTAACTACGCCTCTAGTGGATCCAGTGAGATAACCGCGCCACCCCTATCTGAATCATTAAAGTTAACAACGCCCCTAGCAGAACGAGTAAAGTTAACCACGCCCTAGGCAATCCAGTTAAATTAACCACGCTCCTAGCTGATTCATTTAAGTTAACCACGCCCTATCAGAACGAGTAAAGTTAACTACGCCTCTAGTGGATCCAGTGAGATAACCGCGCCACCCCTATCTGAATCATTAAAGTTAACAACGCCCCTAGCAGAACGAGTAAAGTTAACCACGCCCTTAGATAATCTAGTAAACCTAACCACGTCCGTAGGGGAATCCAGTAACATAACCGCGCCCTTAGGTAATCCAGTAAACCTAACCACGCCCCTAGGGGAAACCAGTAAGATAACCGCGCCCCCAGGGAAATCCAGTAAGATAACCGCGCACTTAGGTAATCCAGTAAACCTAACCACGCCCCTAGAGGAATCCAGTAAGATAACCGCGCCCTTAGGTAATCCAGTAAACCTAACCACGCCCCTAGGGGAAACCAGTAAGATAACCGCGCCCTTAGGTTATCCAGTAAAGTTATCCACGTCCCTAGGGGAAACCAGTAAGATAACCGCGCCCTTAGGTTATCCAGTAAAGTTATCCACGTCCGTCGCAGATCCATTTAAGTTAACCACGCCCCTAGCATAACGAGTAAAGTTAACCACGCCCCTAGCATAACGAGTAAAGTTAACCACGCCCTTAGCTGATTCATTAAAGTTAACCATTATACTAGCGGATAAATTAAACCACTCCCCTATAGTTAATCAAGATACGTATTTACATGACTTCATTGTTTTCACTTTAATTTCACAAACAACCACTAAAATGAACTGATGACGGAAAATAAATAAAAAATTTCCAATATAATCCTGCTATCACAATAACGAATGAATATTAGTGGATAAATTTTCCGAACACCCATCCCTGTTACAATGAAGTTAGCGGTGCACAACGAATGTACATACAAACATAATTATGACAAAGAAAAATTAAGAAAATATAATAAGCAATTAGCGCATTTCCCCCTATTTGCATGTCACCTCTTCCCGTGCACATAACCTTCCCCCCAAAAAAGGCTAAATAATTTCAAAAATTAAAAGAAAAAAATCACATGTTCTTCAAAATAATGTTAACATACTATTGTTATGGCAAAAACCCGTTTTTTGAGGGTCTTATGCTTTATGTAATAATTATTAAACAACACTTCATGTATTAAAAATGAAGACCAAAAAAAAACTTTTGTATTTTTCACGCCAGTTTCCTAACCCGAAACTGGTTACATTTACGCATCAAGGAAATAAAATGTTTCTTCTTCAACTTATTATTACACACATACCCGTAAGTCCATTGTTAACCTCTCCTTTGCCAAAAAGCGTTTTGCGTGGGGATCCCGTCTAGAAGCACAATTAGTAGGCCTACCCCTGTGAGTCAACTTCTCCCTAAACACTGGCGTAAATTAATATTCCTTCATTCATTCATTCAGCTCCTTTGAAACAGTTTAACAGGCACTCGTATTGTCAGGTTTATTCAACTTTATCAGGTTTATTCAACTTTATCAGGTTTATTCAACTTTATTAGGTTTATTCAACTTTATCAGGTTTATTCAACTTTATCAGGTTTATTCAACTTTATCAGGTTTATTCAACTTTATCAGGTTTATTCAACTTTATCAGGTTTATTCAACTTTATCAGGTTTATTCAACTTTATTAGGTTTATTCAACTTTATCAGGTTTATTCAACTTTATCAGGTTTATTCAACATTATCAGGTTTATTCAACTTTATCAGGTTCAAGTTGGATGGATTACGACTCTATACCAGTAACAATCACATCAACAGGCGCTTGGAATGCTTATCCTGTCGTATCGCGTATGGTTAACATCTTAAATTATAGGAAACAATTTCCAGACGTTCAATGCTACGAAGAGCTACTACTAGCGACATCGCGTATAGGGATCCTGAACTTATCTTCAATTACTGTATGGTCCAAAAACCGTGTACGAAATTTTAACTTTACGGGAATAGGAAGAAACGCGAACATGTTAAAAATTGAAATAGCAGACGTATAACACATTTTCTTATCTCTGAAAATAGCTTCCGCAGTGCTACCAGCCGCTTTTCAAGAAATGGGTTGAGTTTTATCTCCTTATCTCTACTCCATGGCATTAGCTCCCACTAAAATTTACAAATGTGAAATGGGAACGCCTAAAGAGAGTATAAAGTAGGGAGTTTTATGGTTGATCAAGGAATTGCAGGATTTTGTTACAAGTATCATCATTTATAAAGTCAAATTTACGAATAACGATGAGGAAAAACTATAATAGCGTATGCTTTAGCCGCTACCTAACTAGGTTTCAATGGCGAACGAAAGGGGGCGTAGCAATAGTTTTAGGCTACGTTCAGCAGCAGTCAACGGAAAAAAACCCGATGATTTGATATTTTCCACCGATGAGCTTTTTCGTCATAATGACGTCGTAAGTTGCTGAACGCTTTTATTCAGGGTACGTTCAGTAACGCTCATCAAAAACATCGCTGAGTAATCGATGGCAACATTTTGTTACTGTACGATTTTTCACGTTTCCGATTTGACGTCACGATAGGCATCCGATGCTCATCAAAAAAATCATCTTGGCGAGAAGGTTTTTTTGATGACTTGACGTCAAACGCGTCGGTGTTAACATTTATAGCCGCGATCTTTAAAAACAGCGCTGACTAAAATAACACCGTTCAGTAACTTCCTACGTCACTATGACGATGAGCGGTCATCAAGCAAACATCAAGTAAAAACTGATTTTTCCCAGATTCGCGTTACTGAACGTACCCTCAGTCATCGGTGTTTTTTAAAATGCCGTAGCTTTTATAGTAGTTTTACGTCAGAAATGACGTCAGTCATCGGAAAAACCGACTCCTCCAGCCGATGACTTCGGTGAGTAACCGATGACTATCGTGACATCAAAACCGGAAACGCGACAAAGCGTACAGTAGGAAACCGATGTCACCGATTACTAATCGGTGAGTCCGATGAGCTCTGCTGAACGTACCCCTAGGGTACGTTCAGTAGAGCTCATCGACTAAAAAGCGCTGTTTCTTTAAAACTGTAACCGCTGAGCTCTGTCGTCATAATGACGTAGAAATTTGTTGAACGGGTATTGTTTAGTAATCGATTCTTTTTAAAATGGCGGCAAATAATTTTTCCGGGCAAGAAAATCGAAAAAAACGAAAACTTCTGTATTTGATCGTAAATGAACTTGTTACCGATGAAATAATTGAAAATGGTGGTGTTAATATTTGTTACACTCCTAACTATTCTAAAAAAACTAAAAATTGCGCCGCATTAATTGCAACAACATTCACTAATTCTAAGCCTCGGTCTAGACCTGTAAGAATAACAGACTATGTGGAAAGTGTAGTACCATATTATACAGAAAAAGATTTTAAATCTCATTTTCGAATGAGCAGGACCGCTGTTGATGAATAAAAGTAAACAAAACTAATTTCAATTTGTGCATTAGGAATTAATCAATATTTATGGAGGAGCTGTTGCTAATGAAAAAATGTGCGTTGCCATACCAATAGAGAAACGGGTGTTAGGTTCGTTGTGGCTTCTGTCAACACCTGAGTCATTCAGGAGCATTGGAGATCGTTTCGATCTATCAAAGGGAAACGCACATTATGTGTTCATTGAATTCGTTCGAATAGTGTCAAAATTAACACAACAATACATTACATGGCCTACTACAGAAAAAATGAACCAAACAATGACAGTCTGTGAAACAAAATATGGTTTCCCTATGACAGTTGGTGCAGTTGATGGCTGTCACATCGACATAAAGGAGCCAAATGAAGATAAAAATGCGTACTATAATCGTAAGAAGAGAACATCGATATTATTACAAGGTAATTTAATTTGGATGTGAACTTTTGTTAAAAATATTATAAATATTTATTTTTCATAGGCATTTGTAATGAAACATTAATATTCATTGATTGTTGCTGTGGATGGCCTGGTTCTGTCCACGATGCGAGAATGTGGCGTTTGAGTGCGATTTACCAGTTCCTCAAAAATGGCTTAAGGAGTGATGATAATGGGCACATTCTGGGTGACAGCGCGTACCCGCTAGACAAATTCGTAATGACTCCTTTCAAAGAAAATGGACATCGTACAATTCAGGAAAGAGCGTACAATACTTGCCATAGTTCAGCTCGCCAGATGATAGAAAGGGCATTTGCGTTGTTAAAGGGCCGTTTCCGCAGACTAAAATACTTAGACATGTCTTTAGTAGCTGAAATTTCAGAAGTGATTATGACTGCATGCATTTTGCATAATTTTATTTTGAGGCACGATGGAGATGATGATGTGGGTGATTATATAGATGAAAATTTTGAACATGTAACAGCTGAAATAATGGAAGAGGCTGATAATACTAATTCAGAAGCTGCAAAGATGAAAAGAAATGATATTGCAAGAAATATAAGGCTTCCCAGACAATTGCAAGACATTTAAAGCTGTCTTAACACCTATGTAAAATTTGGTTATGCATTTGCGAAATAAATTTTATTATTTCTTGAAGTTATTTGAGCTTTGTTAAAAATTACTTAATAAAGATAGTTATCATTTCTACATTTTCATTAACGAATCAACCATTTTAGACAAAACTTCATTTTTTTTATCTAATCTTTTCAAAAGTTCATTTTGAAAAGTTTGGGTTTGTATACCAATTGTTTTTGCTTGTTCTAAGCAAAATCTTGCAAAACTTTCGTCTAAAAAATAAAACAAAATTAATTATAACGTAGTTCCTTTCTACATCCATGATAAAATTAACCACGTGAAAGCATGCCCTATGACAGTAAACAATAACAAACGCCAAGGCTTAAAGATATACGATGGATTACATTAAAAAGACAAGTGTTATAATTAATATATCAAACAATAGAATACCTCTTAATATCCTTGCGTGATCTCCGGGTCTCACGGCAATCATATAACAATTTTTATCATTGTCAAGGAGCGCTACTTCAATTAACTGCTCTTCAGAAGAAGTCGCCATTTTCTTAGATTGGCTACGCGTTTTACGTCACACTAACTAAAAAACCGACTCTTCGAGCCGATGACTTGATGGCTCATCGATGAGCCATCGTGACGTCAAACTGGAAACGCAAAAAAGCGTACAGTGAAAAATCGATGTCAGCGCTTACTCATCGGTGTCAGCGCTGAGCTCTGCTGAACGTACCCCTAGTATCGCCACCTACCAATCGAGTTTTAAATCGCATATATTCAAGCTGTCTGCTCGTTCAAAATTCTCTCTGCACAACAGCTGGAAGTTTCTCATTGAAATTCAAAAGTTATCTGCTATTTCTTCACATATTTAATTGACGGATATGGACCGATTTCAAAATTACGTTTTTGCGCGTGACAGTACCTTTACATTGTGAGGTATTGCAGGCTTATTTCCCTGCTTTTATACCCTACATATGCAGTAGCGGCGCTAAGGGTGGGCTGAAGTGGGCTTTAGCCCCCCTGCATTTCTGAGAGGGGCCACATATTTATATTAAAAGGGCCACATATTTATAATTAAGAGGCCCCATATTTGAATTTATGAATTTTCTTTATCTCTAGAAATTTGTTTTATTGCCAAGAAAAATTTTTCTGGAAAAAATCAATTTGTTTACTCAATAAGATAGTAGACCATAAACAGATAGACGAGGGGCTGATCACTCCGCGTAATCGGTGTACAGAGCCGTACCTTTGACTGTACTAATGGGATTACGCGTAATCTTTGAAGTCCCTGCCTTTGGCAGTGCTAATCTAAGTGTAATCCGGTGTACAGACTTTCTAAGAGTGGTTAGCCCCTCGCAGATAGATTCGGGAGGAAGGGAGCGGAAATTGGGAGAAAGTTGAATGGACAATAGAAAGAAAAGAAAGGGAATTTAGAGAAATACCCCGGGCGTGCACGTGTCCCCTCCAGGTTGGATACAAGGTCATAGGGGGTCCAGTAAACGCGACGAGAGCCGCACCAAGAAAACGACCTTGCTCTTCTCGCTTCCTGGAAAATTTATAAGGGGCAGTGATGTTCCAGGCGGTACATTTGTACTTTTTTAATACATTTTTGATTTTGAAGTACAAAAATACATTTTGAGATTTTTAATACGTATTTAGTACATTTTGTAAATTTATGATACCAAAGTAAACTTTTAGATACGTATTTAGTACATTTTGAAAATATATGAAACGAAAATACATTTTTATATTTTTCACATATAGTAAGTACATTTTTTAATTTGGGGGATTGTTTTAAATTTAACCATCACAAATGTTCTCCGAATTTCCATTGTAAACCCCCGCTCTCCCACCCTCCCGACCTCAGCCACCTGCATAGATAGCGAAATAGGTGTTTTTACAAAAGATCGGTGGTCACGTGTTTTCAGTAAGTTTGCGTCACTACGGTCAAATGAAATCTCGAAGTTGGCCGATAATTTAGTGTCGTCCGCTATTTAAGACAAGGCTTACCTGTCGTTTAGTTTAACAGTAAAGTGAAAGTTCTAACTGCTATAGAAGATTATTTATTTTTGCTGAGAATTTTATATCTTTCAAGGTTAGTAAATAAAAAATAACTAAAACCAGACTACCTTATAATATACATAACACATAAAAAGATATTTTTAATACAACCCTAGCCTTATCTATTTATCTATTTGTAACGCGGTTAATATTTAAAACTAAAATTGTCTATACGCGGGCCTTAGTATCAGCAGCCGGATCTTAGCAGACGATGCCTTGCTCAAACATACTGAATTCCCATGAGCCTCTATAGCAAAAATCTTTTGTAGAACCACCTATTCCGCTCATAGCTCCGACTTACTGGAATACTGGTTTTCAAGGGCAGCTGCGTTTTAAAGGCAGTTAATATTTCGGACTTCTTCTTTTGACCGTTCATCAGTATCAATAGGGGTCCACCTCTTTTGCAGACATAGAGCAGCTTTAAATGCAGGAAATGAAGTGAATAGTGAAATCTACTTGACTGCTCTGAATCACTCGCGGGGTAACAGGTGTACATTTGTTTTGTGGAATGTTTTGTGTACTTACTACTTTTATGGTTTATTTTCGGGTTTTCACCACACAATAGATGGGGTGGGTTTTAGAAAACTTTGGACAAATATTAAAATTTGAGCAAATTTTTGTTTCCACTCATTTCTTGTATTTACAATTTTCGCGTCCATCATCTAATTTTGTGTAATGTAACATCTACCTAGGAACATCTGCGTTATTACAGTTTGTTCTTTTATTATAGCATATGTAACATAATTACTGATAAGTATGGCTCTGTATAATATTTCCATTGAAAAAAAAATCAATGAGACCTTGTTTCACGCGGAACATACATTGAGCGGAGCCAAAAATGCAGAAATGCTTATAATCCTTGCGCTATTGAAAAGGTTACCATGAAAATGAAATCATGTGATCGCGAGGCACGAACTAAACTTGACATGGGCAAAGCCAGAAACGCGCGAGGAATTCTCACTAACTTCCGTTTCCAATCAGTAAAGTTGATGACGCGTATTTCGTCACGGAATTGTAAGTGACGTAATTTAGGTCATATCCCGTGAACAAGGTTTCATTAGCGAAAATGCTTTTTTGGCATACTTTTAAGTGATTATGTTACATATGATTATAGCAATAAAAAAGTTAAAAAACTAGAAACGTTTGGAAATTTCCCGCGCTTTTTGGTAAAAAAACTCATAGAGGGCGCGCGCCGCTCAGCTTATAAACGAAAAGTACATTTTATCCTCCAAAAGTACATTTTGACCTAGGGGAAAGTACATTCCTAAATCACGCCGGAACATCACTGATAAGGGGTCACTCCATGGTTGTAAGGGCCACAAAATTTTTAGGGGTCACAAAATAATTAGCCCACCTGTGAAAAAACCTTAGCGCCGCTACTGTACATATGGCGGCGAATGTTCACGCGCAAAAGGAATTTTAAGATCCCCCAATTGAGGAACTTTTATTTCTTAGCCTCGAAGCCTATTCCAAATTTCCTAACGCATTATACAAAATCCATACCCGGGTGATTTAGCAAGCTTAAAATTTTGGTCACATTTATCGTCAGTTTTAAATTGAATGTGTGAAAGCTTTCTGCTCGTTCAAAATTAGGTACAAACAAAATAATCGTGAACAGCTTAAATTTTCAGCCTAGAAAAATTTAAATCCAAAAGTTGTCTGCTATTTCTGCACACATTTATTTGACACGTCTATTAAAGGGAATATAACCTGCAATGGAAAACCCCTTCAATTTTCCAAATTTCCCTGTACAGTGGCGCCAAACATTTTTAAAGACAAAGGCAAGAGCGGGCAGAGCTGCAAACGTTGGTGTTCCAAACCAAATACCGAGGTTATATTCCCTTTAAGGCAAATGAAGCCTATTGTTTAGGGGCTGTTTACGAAACGCAAAACACACAGCATCCCCTCGCCTCTACCCCCTACATTAACCAATTATTAATTATAATTTATATCACCACAAACTTTAAAATTATTAAATTTCTTTCAAAATCAAGAAAATTTATTATGTTACCTCTAGAAAATTAAGCATACCTTTATAAATGAGAAAAATAAGTTATTAATTGCTAGTGTACCTAGAAATAATTGTTAATCCCTTCCCCTGTAACGTTTGGCTACAAACCCTTTCTTCCCCCTTTACTACTCTAGTAATTTGTGATCGGCCCCTTATTCCCTTAAAGGGAGTATGAACTAAATCAAAAATCGTTTGTTAACACGACGTGCGCTATGTCTTTTGTTTATAATAGTGCCAATTATCCGTAGGTTGTTGAACCTGGTAGCAGAAATGGGAAATTCATTAATCCGCCATACCAAATTGGCCATACTATCTTCAAAAAAAATTCTGGTTCTATGTAATATGAAAAGGGTAAATTAGCTTGCACCTAGACTTTTCTATGACCAAAAGTATATAATAAATCTCTTCTTATTCGATTGAAGCAAAGATAATACAGACCTTTTATACTAAATTCAATTGACTGGTTCTTAATGAAGCAATAGGCCCTTCAATAAAATATCATCAAGGAAATCACCAAGAAGTAATATATCCGGGAGCCAGGAATTGCAAGTTACTGTTTAATTGATTCTTGTTGAAATAATGAAAACTTTTCACTTGTACGGTATGCAACAAGGATTTCCTTTTAACCAGGTAACATTTTTGACATATTAATGCTTAGCAAAAAAAGGACGTTCTGTTTACAGGTGGATAGTATTCATTATTTCATCAAGCACTAAATAAGAGAAACTTGATATATATCCCTACACAGTATAATTTTTACATTTTGCATAATAAAGAACACGAGGTAAATTTGGAGCATTTACACATCCGTGGTTTGGCTGGAAGTTCAAATGCATTGGATACTGCTAAAGTATACATTTCATTTTAATGACTTAAATATATAAGTATCTCGTAAGATATGTATTGCAATAAAATTAAAAACAAAGAATATTTTTAAACTACATTATTATAAAAATTTATGAAAAATAAGAAATGATATTTTTTTATTTAAAGAACCATAAATTGACATATTTTTACAAATACTTATAAATTAGTCCACAAAATAGAAGTAAAAATTTAACTAATCTTATATTTAATATCACAAAACAATGGACTAGTTTCGTTTTTTATTGGCGTAAAATTGACCTTTCAATTGCTCTAAACTGCTGACATTGTCCTCGGAAATTATTAGATCCACAATTGCCTTCACAACTTGGCCAGTTTGACTTCTTTCGTTAAAAAGCCAATCATTGTCATCTGGATGCTCTACTTTGTATTGAAGCAACTTGTCTAACTCTTGCCGAAGTTTCTATTTTTTACAAAAAATAATCTTTCCATAACTCTTTTGCATTTAATACTTATTAATTTAATCTAACTACATTACCATAACAATGGATGCAGTTTTTTTTGGGCAGTTAAAAATGATCCAGTTATCAACAGCGACAGTTTCCCTTTTATCTTTATCAATACCAGTTGTTAGTTTGCCACCGAAGAAAAGCAAAGCGTACGGATTCACCATTGTAGTATCGTGTAAGTAAATCTGCGTAAGATGGTATGTTTATGCCCAATGTACAATTTATCTACTGAATAAAAAGTTACTTACGCTGGTACTTTTTATTTTTCTATAGTAAACAACCCATTCTGATGGAAAAAGTCTTTCATTACAGTTAATGGACTTCGGATGAAGTTTCACAACACCATCATCCTGGGTGATAGCTGATGGGGGACCTCTGCCGGGGAAAACTTTTGATTTTAGCTTTCCAACATTGGGGTACAAACCAGCACAGATTGCGGCTTTCACAACCATTTCATTACCTAAAAGAAAATAGGCATTAAATTTTAAGCTTATTTTTATTTACCAATAGAGTTTTCCGTTTGACCCCTCTCAAACACTCAAGATCAACATATCATGTTCTATTTGCATGCTCAGATCTGCTCCAATTAATTTTTGCAAGTTCCATTTACTGCTCTTGTGTGAGCTGAGATCGTTTGAAATCATTCTTCTGATTCAAGATCTTAACTGATTGATATTGCTCTCAGTGTAGGTTCAAAAATGCTTGATCCACTCTGAGCAAATTTCAGTTTGAAATAAATGCTTCGAATCTTCCTCAATCGGGGATAGACAGTTTCGTAGCAAATCAAGAGCAGTCAAATTGAAAACGGTAGCAATATGGTTACATACCAGAATATCTATTAAAATCAAGATTTTTTGGGTCTTTGTTTGGCAGAAAATGCAAATCGTATAGATTGGTTGCAAATTGATTTTTCAATTTGGCTAACATCTGTAAAAAAATTTATATTAACCCAGATTTCCAAAATCAGCACAAAACCTAGGCACTAAGTCGACCCGATGTCGTTGCAACTATGGCTAATGTCGAACCGACTCAATGCTAACTTTGTGCTGATGTGGTTTGCATAAAAAGTTTTAAAAATCTTTACAGTGAGCGTATGAAACGAAAGAAAATTATCTCTACAGAATCTCCTATCCTCACGTAATTTACAGGCTTCTTCCCATTCCTAAGAAGAAATATTTGAAGAAATTATTTACCTTAGACAAGATACTAAACAACCAATTGAAATCTTACATAGAATGCTTTAGCTAACATCAAATGATCGCTTCTGGTTTCACCCGCTAATTCTTTCTTACACATGTCAACCATTTTCTCTTTCCCCTTTAATTGATGCAATTTTGTTTAAAATTAGCCAATTAATAAGTTACATCATGAGTAATATAAGTTTGAACATAAGCCTATAATATTGTTCCATAAGTTTGTCATTTTGGGGATATTTTACTTAGAGCTAGGAGCAACAAACACAAAGAGAACACAGCTAGCCTTTAAACACGCTAACATATTAACGCATATAGCCTTTAAACACCCTAACGCAGAGTTGTGTACAAATTTCATTGGACGAGCCTTTACACTGAACGGTTTATGGAAAGGGGGAAGACAATTTCGGACTTTTCCCCTTCCGACGGCAGCAGGCGCTAAAGCGTCTAACCAATGAAAATTGTCCACAAGAAAATGCATGACTTTTGACGGGTTATGTTCTCCTTGTGTGGTGTGCTGTGTTTTTGGCTCCTAGCTGAGAGCTAGTAACGGATCGACATCATCACAAGAGAATCACCCCCTAGCTAGGCACTGTCAAAGGCTACCTCTGTCTAGTAAATCTTTTGCATGTGAAGAATAGGAAGTGTCACACTTATGTTACAATATTATACACTTATGGTTTTAAGTATGACACATTCTATTCTAATTTAATTAAATGATAAGATGTTTTGCCAATTATGTGGCTAATTATAAACAGCTCTCCATGATTTTCTACGAAGGCTTGGAACTGACAGTTAATGATGCCCATGAAATCTCTGCTGTCAGTCATTTTTATGGTGAAGCTTTGTGCTTAAAACTGATTTTAATTAATAAAAGTTATTCATATCATTTGGATAGTTATCTTTCATCTACAAAATACAAATCCAGAAAACCTAAGTTATCTCTTTAGCCAATATAGTTTTGTGTCATACTTAATATAATTATGGTTACGTTTAATATTTACCAAAGGTACAACAAAAGCATCCTTGAAACTCAAACTAGCTGCTACTGTTAGAATAGGATCTAAGCAGGAGAAAATAGCTCCAAAGAGAATCATGCGACCAGTTAATGGGTCCATAGGAAGACGAGCCAAGTGAAACCCAAGGGGCGTTAATGATTCTTCATCATTTAACGCATTCTGTCAAAGATACATTAGTTTTAATCAAAATTTTTGAATAAATTATAAAGTTTAAGACTACCGTACAATTTTCTTGAGTAGTTCTATTGATATATTAACGCTTTTGGGATTGGGTGGATTCATAGCTTTTTCCAGAAAACCTCCAATTTTTCCCAACTTTAGTATTTTAATTTTTAAACACAGTGTTTCAAGTCTCGTTCTTAACATTTCCGGTGATATATACTGCTCCATAGTCATCTCATGGTATTTAGTGTATAAATGATAACAAATCCCAGACGCCACTCTGTAAGTTTAAAATTGGCTATCAAAAATTGACATTCCTTCGATATGAGAACCCAATCGCTGTTTCTCTGACTTGAGATGAGTTTTAAGGTTTTTAACTTTTTATTTTATTAGAAATTAAATGAAATTTTATAAGTTAAAAATATTAATATATAGGTTTTTAATACTTAATTAGATTTGAATATTTTTTTAGAAATAACTTTAAAGATAATTTTTTATCAGAATGCATTTCTTAACCATAGAAATAACCAAGAGTTCGTGGCACCAAATTTGGAAGTTAAAGTTTTGGATCATAAGTGCAGATTTTAACACACCATCACCTAAAATTCACCCACTGAAACGTATGGTCGTACGTACAAATCTTTATTTTTTTACTTTTTTTTTCAACGGTGATTAACCAACTTTTAACAAAATTTTTATTTACCTTCCTGCCCTGCCACGTCTCTGTCTTGCATTTGCCAATGAAATGGCTTCAGCTTGTAGAGTTTCAATGTTATTTTCGACATCAAAATTGCTCATTTTTGCCAAACCAGAGTCAATGACGAAAACAACGTCATCGATTGTGATGCTACAATATTATATATATTAATCATCATTTTATAATTAACTTTACGATTAAGTGAACCTAGTTTCTGCAATATTTGTAGCTAAAATAATTTTCCTCCAGCCATGAGGTGGAGCTTGAAAAATATCACGTTGGTTGACAGTTGGCATCATTGAGTGAAGTGGTAATATCATAAATTTCCCTGCGAGATAAAAATAATTCAGTTTTTTTGTGTCTATATATTTTATGGCGTTTTCCATTTGACTGCTCTCGAGCGCTCTACGGTGCTCCGCTATCGCAAAAAACTGATCTACCGATTTCAACAGATTAACAGATGGAGATTGAAATATGAGGAAATTTTTGCGTGTTCCTTTTTGATTTTTTGGCAAAATGGCAGACCAAGACCCAAAACTTAAAATTACTAGCAGACGAAAAACAAAAAAGTGCGGGAATATGTTAATGGAATGTTCCATTTGTGGTTTTATTCTAGTCGATTGGGGTGAGTTGTATGACGTCAGAGACAGATTTAGAGTGAATCTCAAGCAATCAAATAGAAAACGATATAAGATAACATTTACCATTTGCAAAAAGTGGGTCGGAATGCAGTCTAGTATTTATTTTACTGATTTCGTCCCATCCAGGTAAAAATACCAAAATTGCCCCATTCTATTTGAAAAAATTACATTAACATTGTTTTGAGCTTTAGGAGACCCATTTTTATAAGAAGGAATATTACAAAGTAAATATAACACTGAATAAGTTTGCGTAGTGATAGTCTGTGAGAGAGTGATTGCAAAACACATTTCAGACTTAAATTCAAAAATAGATTTTTTAATTTAAGTAAATGTTAATCAGTGTTCCGATGTGGAAAAAGCCTGGTGGACAATAGTGGAAAATTCCGGCCTGGACTAAAGGGAATTTAGTGCCAATAAATATTTTTACTACAGAAAATTATAAAATAATAAGAAAAAAATATTTTAACACGGATATTTCCGATTTGAGCTACTTAAGGCAAATATACAGGGTGTAAACAAAAAACGATTAAGTGCTAATAACTCTAAATGTGTTTTAACTACGAATTTGAAATTTTCAGGAGATATAGAACATGCAGGGGGTAGCTTAACCATGTCTTCAAGGTCATTCAAAATTAATATTGAGAATCATTAACGATTCGAAGTTGGTTTCAATTAGAAAAGTGTTCCCCTTCACATTTTAAGTCTAGACAGCTTTGACCATACCTAATTCGACAAATTTTAGACAAAACAAGAAGATTGTGATGAAAATAATGTACCAGAGACCAGGTAATAATAATAAAGGGTGTGCGAGTCCTATTTTTTGAAAATCGAGTAGAGTCTCAAGTCTTGGAAACTTGGACTCGCCAATCCTCGAGTCCAAATATTAAGGACTTGATCGAGTCCTCGAGTCCTAAAGAATTAGGTTTAAAGCTTTCGAGTCCAATACGAGTCCGGAATGTTTTTAACGAGTCCAATTTGAGTCCTAATTTTTATCGAGTTCAATTTGAGTCCTAAGTTATCATGGTAAAAACGTCTGAAATTTATTTGTCGCTGTTTAAATAATCGCCGAGAAATAATGGACTTGCCCAATAATAATGGACTCGCCGAGTAATATTAGACTCGCCGGGTAATTTTCAAATTATCTATTTACTCGAGTCCACTTCGAGTAATTATGTACCCTTTTCGTGGGAATCGGGTACCCGTGCGAGTAATAAAATTACGTATTCCGAGTCCGAGTACTCGGACTCTGACTCGATAACGAGTACTCGCACACCACTAATAATAATAATTATAATAATAATAATCCGCTAGGCTAATACCCAAGGCACCCCCTTAGGCCCAAGTCATCGAGTGACTTTTAATGAACTATGTCTTCAAGGTCATTTAAAAAAATTAGCTACATGACCTGAAAATTTCCAATCCATACTAAAATTAAATTTTGACTTATTAGCACTGGATCGTGTTTTTGTTTACACCCTGTATCTGCATAGGAATGATTATATTCTGATTAACAATTTTTTTGGAATTAATTCTAACATACTAAGTTCAGTGTAATCTAAGACATTTTTAAAATAAACTTCTTAAAAATTTAATTCCAATTACTTTTTTAGCTGTTAAATTTAATTTTCCTCTATTAGCCACTGGCTTGGACTTTCTCCAAAAAGGTCACTTTTTAGGAACATTGATGTTAATAATAATAAATTTTATGTTCTGATTCAATAAATCATCAGTTTGCAAGAGTATAAGCATTATTTAAATGTAAGTGGCTTCAGCCATGTTATGATTTATATGGTCATTAGCGAAATAAACTATCGATATACCTTCTCTTTAAGGGAAATATGCCGTAAAACTTCGACAATCAGATCTAAATTAATGATTGTTTCATCCCAATCTCTGACTGTTTTAATAGTTCTTGGGGAATATCTGAAAATTATTTAAAAACATAAATATGCGTACGTAAATAAAGGACTTAGTTGTGTTTAACTAACTTTCCGACTAAAGATCGGAAAAACGGTTCTGGGTCATTTTCTACATCCATAGTCTTATTCCGTCTGGTTTTCCATTTTTGTTGTTTTGAATAGTGTTGAACAGTTCGAGGGTCTGGTACAAAACTGCATTTAAATTAAAAGTTATTTACATACATCCATAAAAAAAAGATTAATTTAATGTACCCAGTTTTTTCTATCAAATCTTCGAGATAAAATTCCTGAACTGGAAATGTATATCCCGGAATGTTGATCATGGGGCAACCATCTGCGATTTAAGTTTTTAAGAATAAAATCAAGGGTATAGAAATAGGGAAAACCTACGGAAGTATTTGGAGAACATATCAGCGTTTAATGTAGCGCTCATTAAAATTAGCTTCAAATCAGGTCTTTGTTGCATAAGATCTTTCAATATTATCATGAGAAAATCGCTGTCCAAATCTCTTTCGTGAATTTCGTCCAAAATAATGTGCGAAATATTGGCCAAGAAACTATCATTTTTTAACCATTGAAGCATGACCCCCGTTGTGCAATATAAAATTGAACCATAGTCTCTCGGAGGTTTCCTTAGTGAAAAAATTTACTTTGTTCCATGAAAATGGGAGAGAAAATATTAGTCTACTCTAAGATATTATACTTCTCTAATCGAATCTGCCAACCAACGCTGCTATTTTCTCCACATTTTTCAACCCTTTCCTCGGCTACTCTTTCTGCCACCTATAAAGAAAGGAGTCCAGTATATTACACAATAATGTAATTGAATGTTTGACATATTTTTACAGATATTGCACTGATACGTCTCGGTTGCGTGCAAATTATTTTGCACACAGATCCTTTTCCAGAAGAAATGTAGGAATCCAAAATAAACTGAGACACCTGGGTAGTTTTTCCACAGCCTGTTTCTCCGCTCAAAACTACCACTCGATTGTCTTCAATTAAATTCACTATTTGCTGATAAAAGTGAAATGTAAAAATACTTCCAAAAGATATATCAGAAGTTAATCTTACATCTTGCATTTGAAAGGATGGGAGTTTTTTACGAAACTGAAGCATCCTTTGATATTGCGCCATTTTCTGAAGGTTCCTAAACTCTCTTTCTAATTTATCATTGATGAATGTGTTACTTTGAAGAGTATGCTCTTCTGGTGAAAAAACCTCCATAAACCCGTCATTTCTCAATTTGCTCTCATCAAGGTAGGAAGTGTAAGCTTGATGAAATGAATCATTCTTCAAAAGATTTTTTGTTTCAGATGTACCAGCAGCTGAATCAGTGGAATCAATTTCATCTAACAAATAATTAAAATGATCTTGCCATTCAGTATTTAGCTGAACGTTAGAGCGCTATGAAAATGTACAAAAGCATTAGGATTGAACAACGCTATTTTTCTAATGAAAGAGAATAACAAATGGTTACTTCTTCTTTACGATTTTTCTGATTTTCTTTACTACGATTGGCATAAAACATTCCAATTGCTTTTCCACGCAAATTGGGTGGATGACGCTGATCCTTGGAACCAGAACTTTTTTGATCCTTGTAGCTATCATCTTTATGGTCTGAAGATCTCTTTGAGCCCCTTGAGAACCCTGTAAACCATTCCTCTTAATGTGTAATTTATAAATTAATTAGTAATTAACTTTACCTCTAGCAAAGCCCCGTCCTTTACTAGCCATTTTTTCAAGAATATTAATTACTGACATTCCATTTCGAATGGTAATGATCAACGCACGTGTTATAATACAGTTTCCGTTTCACTACAAGAGACTTTAAATTAATCACTGTCAGATTAATAGTAAGGTGACCAAATAGATGTCGCGTTAAAAGTAGACCTCGATCAAGATCCGTCGAGAATAATACACGACCACGGTCAGGAATCCATATTTCTACTTGGAATGCTTTACTTGCCGTATAGCGTATGGTAAGATCACTCTGACGGCTTTGGCCCCGCCTACGACAGAAAATATACCCTCTGCGCGCGCTCCCCTCTCACGTTGTGGGTTTGTTAAATCGTTAAGAGTTAACGTAGAGTCGTCAAAAAAACCGTCAGCCATATCGAGACGAAAATCTGCCACGATAAGCATTCCAAATAGATCTAGGGATTCCTGCCACAGTTTATAAATTTACCCCGTGTAGGTCAAAGCCATAGAAATCTCATAGGTAACTAGAATGCTGCCGTGTAACTGGAAAATGGGCCAAACGCCGTGGCAGACGACAGCCTAATCTCAGCCAATCAGAGCTCAAAGAGTGGTTCTGCCAAGAATTTAATGTCACCAGAGAGAATGACGTTACCTATCTCCCGCTATAGTAGCGGATCCAAGGAGGATTATTATCCTCCTTGGCGGAACCACTCTACGGCCTCTCATTGGCTGAAGGTTCAAGGCGAACTGGCGTCAAGCTCGGCCGTAGGCGGCAGCATTCTAGTTACCTATGAGATTTCTATGGTCAAAGCTAAGCAGCGTTGCCAAACAGTACGATAATTCAGGATAAATAAGCGATTAGGCAGGAACTTTGTTTTAATTTAGCTCGCGAAAGATCAGTACCAGTGATGTTCCAGGCGGTACATTTGTACTTTTTTAATACATTTTTGATTTTGAAGTACAAAAATACATTTTGAGATTTTTAATACGTATTTAGTACATTTTGTAAATTTATGATACCAAAGTAAACTTTTAGATACGTATTTAGTACATTTTGAAAATATATGAAACGAAAATACATTTTTATATTTTTCACATATAGTAAGTACATTTTTTAATTTGGGGGATTGTTTTAAATTTAACCATCACAAATGTTCTCCGAATTTCCATTGTAAACCCCCGCTCTCCCACCCTCCCGACCTCAGCCACCTGCATAGATAGCGAAATAGGTGTTTTTACAAAAGATCGGTGGTCACGTGTTTTCAGTAAGTTTGCGTCACTACGGTCAAATGAAATCTCGAAGTTGGCCGATAATTTAGTGTCGTCCGCTATTTAAGACAAGGCTTACCTGTCGTTTAGTTTAACAGTAAAGTGAAAGTTCTAACTGCTATAGAAGATTATTTATTTTTGCTGAGAATTTTATATCTTTCAAGGTTAGTAAATAAAAAATAACTAAAACCAGACTACCTTATAATATACATAACACATAAAAAGATATTTTTAATACAACCCTAGCCTTATCTATTTATCTATTTGTAACGCGGTTAATATTTAAAACTAAAATTGTCTATACGCGGGCCTTAGTATCAGCAGCCGGATCTTAGCAGACGATGCCTTGCTCAAACATACTGAATTCCCATGAGCCTCTATAGCAAAAATCTTTTGTAGAACCACCTATTCCGCTCATAGCTCCGACTTACTGGAATACTGGTTTTCAAGGGCAGCTGCGTTTTAAAGGCAGTTAATATTTCGGACTTCTTCTTTTGACCGTTCATCAGTATCAATAGGGGTCCACCTCTTTTGCAGACATAGAGCAGCTTTAAATGCAGGAAATGAAGTGAATAGTGAAATCTACTTGACTGCTCTGAATCACTCGCGGGGTAACAGGTGTACATTTGTTTTGTGGAATGTTTTGTGTACTTACTACTTTTATGGTTTATTTTCGGGTTTTCACCACACAATAGATGGGGTGGGTTTTAGAAAACTTTGGACAAATATTAAAATTTGAGCAAATTTTTGTTTCCACTCATTTCTTGTATTTACAATTTTCGCGTCCATCATCTAATTTTGTGTAATGTAACATCTACCTAGGAACATCTGCGTTATTACAGTTTGTTCTTTTATTATAGCATATGTAACATAATTACTGATAAGTATGGCTCTGTATAATATTTCCATTGAAAAAAAATCAATGAGACCTTGTTTCACGCGGAACATACATTGAGCGGACCCAAAAATGCAGAAATGCTTATAATCCTTGCGCTATTGAAAAGGTTACCATGAAAATGAAATCATGTGATCGCGAGGCACGAACTAAACTTGACATGGGCAAAGCCAGAAACGCGCGAGGAATTCTCACTAACTTCCGTTTCCAATCAGTAAAGTTGATGACGCGTATTTCGTCACGGAATTGTAAGTGACGTAATTTAGGTCATATCCCGTGAACAAGGTTTCATTAGCGAAAATGCTTTTTTGGCATACTTTTAAGTGATTATGTTACATATGATTATAGCAATAAAAAAGTTAAAAAACTAGAAACGTTTGGAAATTTCCCGCGCTTTTTGGTAAAAAAACTCATAGAGGGCGCGCGCCGCTCAGCTTATAAACGAAAAGTACATTTTATCCTCCAAAAGTACATTTTGACCTAGGGGAAAGTACATTCCTAAATCACGCCGGAACATCACTGATCAGTACTGGACAGTACTATTCGGAACCCACAGACATTTTTATAATCTTCAAACGCTTCATGCATAGGGTATGAGAAATAGCCTCATCATACTAGTATCCTAGATATTAATGCCTTATCGCTTTGCCTCTCCGTTTGAGCGACTATAATAATATTGATATTTGATATTCTCGTTGAGCTATTTTTAGAGATCGTTTTACAAGACGTCAAATATAATTAAAAATTTTAAGATATATCGTGTTTATTAGATTATTCCTAACAATATTAGGTGTTTTCTACCATACGATGACTATTACAAAAAATAAATAAATTTACGATAAGACAGTCAGCTATCCGTTCAGGGTGGCAACACTGAAGTGAAGAAAAAAAAAATTGTAGAGATGGAAAACTGCAAATAATTATTTTGATTTGATCACGAATGTAAATATGAATACACCATTTTCTATTTTTGGTGTTTTGCGAACTTTCGCCCTGCCTAGATTTACTCAAATTAGGTATTTAGAGAAAAAACCATATATTAGAAGATATGGTTATGTAAATCCACTCATGGAAGAAGGTATTACGTCCAAAAATTGCAAACAAACATAAGGGGCTTGTGAATGTAAAAAAATAATATTTAAATAGGTTTGCTACCAAGGTTAAAAGATAAACCACTAGCATCACTACCCAGGTTCAAAGTCAAGAACGTTTGGGCTGAGAAAAGAGCTCTTTTTGGCCAAAATGATTATATAGGTATTTTTAGTTCCAATTTCAGTTTTAAGTTATGCCATAAGTAACAAAATAACAATACTGAACCTTGAACTAATTAATATAGGGACATTTCTTTAACAAGTGTAAAACACTTATTCCCATCCCTCTATGGGAAATTATATGAATAACAGTGACTGGGCAAGTGCGAATTTATCACAAGGAACTGCCATGTTTAAAAACAGACACTAAAATAACTTCTGTTTATTAAAAACAACTGCTTCTTGTGATACCTGTGCAGATGTGAGTTACGGAAGAAGTGTTTCTGCATTTTAGGGGAGGCAAAATGTCAATATATTAATTTGTACAAGATCAATGATTTTGTCTCTTAGTGTCTAAATATTTCCAAGGTATAATATACAATGTAATTCAGGCGAGAGTGTTAGTGTCAAAAAAAGGTTCAGCTAAGAAATTTGCATTAAAACAAAAGTGTTGATATTATGTTACTTATGACTACATTAAGAAATGTTATTATATATTTGTTGTACTAGATATTTTAGGTGATGGCAAAATTCACCCAACTAGAACAATGACCGATGTACCTTTCTGGCTAAGAGGGTTTAAAGGAAGTGAAATGCAAATGTTAATTAGGAAACGAAAAACATTCCACTTCTGGAAATGGTCGAGGCCTAAAGCATTTATGGAATTAAACAAGCGTGTAGGATATTTATATAGAAGACTAAATCGTAACACTAAAGACAATATTTTTGGTTGAAGTATGCCATTAACAGTTATTGATTTGGTGGTGTTAAGAAGAATAGAAAATCAAGGAATTTTCTGTAATAAGAAAAATAAATTTTTTATAGTAACCCTTATTTTTTAATGTTTTTTGGTGTTGAAATAAGTGTATTAACACTATTGTCTTAAGAAGAGCCAACACAGGCTTTAAACCTACACCCAATCAAGTTTCAGAAATGGTCATTGGCCCACAGGTAACATTGTGTGGAGGATTCACAAAACTCAATTAACTCTGGATATAGATGTGTTTATGGATAATGGAACAGAATTCCCCCCCCCTCTAGAAAAATCTCCCCGTCAAAATCCCCCAGGACCAAATCCCCCGCTGCCGTACAAAATGGTAATCTTTTTATAAGCTCTTTTATTGTTAAACAATGTCTAAGCAGTCTGTGATTTGGGAACATTTTAAGCAACTTTTACAAGAAAAATCCTGTGTGTACTGCAAAAACCTATAGCTTTCATTTAAAATTCAACGGTATCTAAAACAGGGGCATTTTCATAATACATACAAATAGTTTCCCCGACCCTGACTTTATTTTTCCGGGGATAGCCCCACTCCTACCCAGACTTTATTTTGACCCTGTGCGAATACTACTAGGAGTTCATTCATCTATGTCAATACCATCGATCCAAGTTCATTCCTGCACCCTCGATGAACAATTATTTAAATTTTGGGAGCTGGAAGAATTGGTGACCAAGAGGGCTCTAACGCCTGAATTGACACTGACAGTAAAGGCTATGTGAGAGTAGCTTCGAAGAAACGTACATTCGGCAACCGACAGCAATATTTATGGTTCATCTACCTATTAAGAACGACCCAGCCCAAACCGATCCGAAAATTATAGGACAACCTCCCCAATCGTCAGATCCGTTTAAGATCATTCCCAATTGTCCTGACGGCTGACATCGTGAAAATGTACCACCAGATTTTGGTACATCCAGATGACAGACTGGCAAAGAATCATTTGGTGACCAGATTCTTTAGCACTACTTGAAGAATATCGACTTCTAACTGTCACTTACTAAAACTCTCCAACAACTGTCACAGCATAATGGCCCTTAATGGGTCGCAGTTGGCTTTACCGGGGGAGTCGGGATCTGGCTCTTGTAACCCATAAGAGCGGTGGCGCACTGGGAGATGTTAACTGTGATCAAATGATCCTATTCTCACCTCCGACTTCGGTCAGGTATGGGCTGGAAACTGGGCTTCGGCTCAGGTTAACGGAGAGGGTCCAGGGATCCTGTTGCCTAGACGGATTTGGTAGCCTACTGTGGGGCGCGGATCTCCGTATGAGGCGCTGTGGCCCTTTTTCCCGGCCTTGTGGAGCCCATCGGAATCTCCAGTGTTACCTGTGCTGGGTTACGCTAGGTCGCAGTGTGCCCGTCGTTTCCGTAGGGCATAATGATGAAGGCCACTGGGCTATAAATCTGACACATGTCCCATCAGCGCATACTGATCACGAAGCGTCCAATCCTGTCTGACAAAGCAATGGTGTTCAATCCTCTTGGGTTATTGGCACCAGTTACTATTCTTGCAAAAATGCTGCTTCAAGAGAAGTGGCAAATCCAAATTGATTGGGACGAGCTACTATCCCTTCACCAGGTTTGCCAATGGCAATAGTTCAAAGAATCTCTGCCACAGATCGAGAAACTGGCGATATGAAAGTAGAGCTTGCATGGTTTCTGTGGGGCTTCGAAGAAAGCATTCGCTGTGGCGGTCTATCTAAGAACCGTTTCTACCGATGCATGGCCAAATCGTCATACAGTTGATTGTAGCGGAGGAAAGAAAACTACCTTACCAAAATTAGAACTCTGTGGAACTGTATCGCTTGTAAAATTAGTGAAACTAATTCAAGCTTTATTTAAGCACGCATCTCCTGACATTCATTGCTGGACCGATACGACCATTGTCTTGGCTTGAGTTACGTCACCATTGGCATCACGTATCGGGTGAACCAATACCGCCGAATGCAGTCTGTCGAGTGAATAACTCATCTGCACGGCGGTCCGCAACTTACTCCTCACTGCAGTCGTTCAATGACGTTTCTGGATCATGGGCGTACGAGACGCCGTTCGCTTTCTTGTCTGACGTTGCATTCAATGCGTTCGCCAACAAGCCACTTTGGCCAGTCAGCTAATGGGAAACCTATCATGTACAAGAGTTAATCTGGCAAGCGGTTTCGTCAACCGTGAAGTCGACTACGAGTACTGAAAGTGCGAGGTCAGAAAACATCTCTTTGCCCAAATATATATTTTGAAAGCGAAAGTACGATATTTCAAGATTGGAAGAATAGCTCCTTTTGTTTTTTTTAAACAAAATTTCATGTATTTTGTGAATGAAAAACTATTTTCACTTTATTTAGTAAACATCTGGCCTTATACATGCGTTGGTCATTGCTTCATCACAACCAAAATACTACATAAACAATATTTTTATGTAGATTCTTAATAATTTAAATTTACATTTAAAATAAAATTTTCTGGATTTCAAGCACCTAAGCTGGAAATATCAACGAAGTCTTAACAATAAATTACAAAGTCGTTGCCAAAGCTAATTACAATAAATTATTTTTCGGATTTGTTCGAAAAAACGTAAGAAAAATATGAATAAATTTAATGATTTCATTTATTGGCCACAAATATTTGGTATTAATTGTAGCGGGGGTTTAATTTGTTAAATCCAAAATTATATTTCTTTTTACTGTTAAATATGTGACTTTTAAGTATTAACTTTTAATCAGATCAATATAGGAGAGTAAAATAAAATGAATAATGTATGGTTAAAATACAAGCATAATCTTCGAATAATATAAATTTACGCTAAAAATACATTAACCTTAAACACGTTTTTGGGATATAACCATATTTACAAAATTGATCAGCACGCGCAAAATGGCGGCTATTTTTGTTATTTTAACACACATTTGATATGAATTTAAAATAAATAAACTATATATTTTTGTGTATGAGTGAAGAGTGAATATCACAAAAATTAAACCAATGAGGAGAGGGGGAGTGGTTAAGTGATCCTGGCACATAACCTATACATTTAATGACCTTTTTTTAGACTTAGAATGACCATTCTTGCATTTAAATGCAATATATTGTGCATGATTTTTTTCTAACATTCAAAACCTTTTAGAAATCTGTTGAAATAGTCTACATAGAGCGAGAGCGTTCTCATGTTGAAAGACACCCAATAAAATCTAAATTATTTTTCAGGTTCAATATAATATTGCCCTTAGTTTTTTCTTATATCATTCCAAACTTAAGACAAGCGTTTTATGCCATTTCTATATCTTTATATTTATACTTTTTTTTAAGATAAAAATTAAATTTTTCAATTTATATATAATAATTTATGACTAAATATTCATTTATTCTTAAATGTAAATGTCTTTATCGAAAATAATATAATATTACCTAAATATTGCGTGACTCTTTTTGTAGGTGAGCGTTATCAGAAATTATTCGCAACACCCCATAGAGCCCATACATCTACGGGTTAAAATATAATTTAATGAAAGCGTTTACTGGTACGCAACCGCAACCAAGCTCGGAATATTGGGTTTTTACAGAGTGTTTTATTTCCACACTTTCACATTTAGCTTGTTCAAAATCAAGTGATTTAACACTTCCGAACAGCTTGTGTGAATGTAAATTACCTATTGTTTTTACCTTAGACAAATTTGTCCAAGTTTTTACATATACCACTACAATTATAGATATCATTGCTGTTTTATCAAAATTCATTCTAAATCCCTTTTTCCTAATCTGTTATCTAAAATTATCTTATAAAAAATTCTTTGCCAAAATAGCAGCCTAAAACAATTCATTTAATTTTTTTTCATCATAAGTACAAAGCTAATTTGTCAGGTTTTTTTTTTGAAGACACAAGGAGCGACTGGTTTAAGGAATGTCTTGATAGCAACAGCAATAATACTGCCTTCTTTTTACTAAAATTAAAATATATTTTAAAAATATAAGAAACATAGCTATTTTGGTAATATCACTTTTTAGCCAAGTATAATTATAATTAAATAAGATTATTTTAAAACTATTTTCCTATAATAGGCAACTTTAGATGCTTAAGTTTAAACGTATATTGTATAAATAACCTACACAAAATAAAACATTTATAATATAATTAATTTATAAATTAATACCGTTGAATTGGTTGTTAAATTAATGGAAAACGTTCAAAATTCAACGCTATAGCTAGCTATATACAGTAATACACAGTATAGACTACTATACAAAAATTTGTAATTGGCTTTTTTAGTATTTTCAATTTCTTGTTTTTTTAATTTAAGTTTATTTTTAGCGAGCACAATGACCAATTAGTGCAAAGACAACATGAAACACCTATAAAGGCTTTCACCAATGTTGGTTTTCCTTAGATCTTCTTATTTTTTCCTTAATTTTTATATATTTTTAATAGTTCGGGACTAGGAAGATACATGTAAAATTTTTATCAACGTGTTTTTTTCTTTAAAGCACAATTAAGTCCCCAACAGTGAATTCTTAAATATTTTTGAGGGATAAATTAAATTTAATGAATTTAAATATGCTAATATCAGTCGAGTTTGAGTTAACATAAAATACATATATACAAGTAAAAAATTAGGAATGGGAGAATTGTACCATAATAATATAAACAAAAATTGACTAGAACAGCACCACAAAAGAAATGCAGATTTTTTAAAGTTTCTTTCAGGATGGGATAAAATTAAATTATCATAATCATTTGTTAATTTCATAAGCGTGATCAACTCGGATTTTTTTTTTTGGTTTTCATTTAATCAGTTTATATATATCTTAAATAATCTTCTGGGTATTTTTTCTTTAAATATATATAATGACACTAAATCTTTTAGGGATTTAACATGGGGAGCTGCGGTGGACACCGCCGAGACAATTTCGATCTGCAAATAATGAAAGAAATGGTTTCAATTGATTTTAATGGAAGTTGCAACCGAAGCCGCCCTATAAATGGGAGGCGGCGCAAACTCTCACCACAAAATCATAGCCATAGCCGCCCCTCCTGCTTCTACCGACTTTTATCCATAATGGCAAAGTCTAAATGAAGCAGAAAGGACACAATGAGCAGCTTAGCTCGCAAAATAAACTAACCTACAGTTTATAGAGAGATCAAAATTGCAAGCTTTCACTTATTCAGCCAATGCTAAAGAGCATCAACCTTAACTAGTTATTTATATATTATGGTTTAATTAACTTAAATTATGCAAATTAACATTAACATTAACGTAAAAATTTAATTATTAATTAAAGCAATGATTTAATGCTCGATTAAACGTATTTTCTCTGTAGCTTAAAAGCAGATGTGACATCTCTATTCAGTAGAGACTTAATGGTCTACCCTAAAACTTGTCCATTACGGTCTTATCTCATACTACTGGGCTTTAATAACACATTCTCAGCTATGCCAAAGCTGAGGTAGGGGAAGACATTCAAAAGCTATTGTATTAAAAGAAGAGACTATGATCTCACCTTATCTGTCCAGCTAGCAAAGGGTTAATTGCGTAGAGCCAATCATGAACTTCCTTATCACCGAGTGTCTGTAGCAAAAATCCACGATGCTTTGTTACCACCGAGAATGTATTAGGAACCTGCCACAAACAAGTGTTGCCATTTAAGACACAAAATTACTTACAATGACAAATGAAAAGTTGATTGTATAAAATTATAGCTCAAAGTTAAGAATGAAAAGTGAATATTTTTCAAAAACATAAGATGATGTGACGAAACAGTCAGAGACATAAGAAACACTATAATATATGAGAACGTACCAAACCTACCTTAAGCATAGCTTGCTGGTCTTCGCTATACTCTACGTGGGCTGTGGTTAAATTGATGAGCTGCCTTTCAACTGGGTCTTTCTCATTCTTGAATATAAAAACATATGGACGACGAACAACCTAGGTTAAAAATTACCAAAATTGAATATAACGGCCATATCTACCATAACATAAATTAAATTTGTTAGCGTGTTAAAATGATTACTTACGACCCATCGTTTAGTCCAGCCATTGGTTTTGTCATCGAGGCAGTTAAGATATCCCTTCCTAGAGACAACGGGACTGACTCTGATTTCTTCTACGTCAGCTACATACAGAGGTTTCCCGCTGCAGGGAGGGGAATTTCCTTGTTGCTGTCCAGATTTCATCATTTGAAGGGAAGCAATGAGTTGAGCTTCGGCTGGTTGGGAATGACCTTCGATCATTAAAGATTTAGGCCTATCGGGTGAAATTACACTGAAAATGATAAAAACAATTCCTCATTTACATTTTATAAACTCATATTTTTAAATAAATGGACACCTTATAAAATAAAACTTACTCAGAAGAGTTTGAGGCAATACTGGAATGCATGCTGGAAGAAGCCGAAGATATGATATCTCCATCTTCGGTCGGTGTGGTAACTGAATCTTGCTGCCAAATCAAGTCAACAAAAGACATGATGTTTCTCATATCTAACATTGAATAATATCTTCAAAGGACAATACTAACCTTTTTAATGGTCCCAGTTGGGGGAGGTTTCGAAGGAATGTGACTAAGTATTAAATCTACACATTTGGAGGCCAACTCTTGCTCTCTCTCTGTCATTTCCCATGGATCGTACACTGACTCGCTAATAGTACGGTTCCCTGAGGGAGGTGACGAAGGAGACTGCAACGTGACAGACGGAGGTCGGCTGCCTTCTCCAGTGGCCTTAGCAACTAAATTACACGCCTCCTTTTCCGATTTGCTGATATCTTGATGGTACCCTAAACCACGGTCTATTCCTAGTTTTTCCCTCAAAAGTAGCAAATGTCGGACTTTTTCAACCTCTTCCAAACGGGTCAGCTTCTCGAGCTCCCACTGGTGATCGAATATCAGAGAATCTCCTCTTGGACGCCATCCGTGAAGGTTTTCTTCGCCTCGAACATAAGTTGACGATGTGTCCAAAACGCGTCGCTGTCGTCTTTGAACGCCTATGAAAAAGAAATGAAAAAGAAAGAGAGGCAAAGCAACAAACGGCTTATAGTTTTAAAACAATATTGGTATTCTTTTTCAACTACTCTACAAAGAATCACTAACCAGGACTACCAGAGTCAGCTGCTCTCTTCAGAAGAAGTTCGTACACTCCACTGACGTGGTTGGCATCTGAATTTTTGTATGCTCCACTAAATAGGTGTTTGAGCGAACGGGCGTTTGGTGTCAGTCTACAAAATAACGGAAAATATAAGTAAATCCTCTCAACTTAAGAAATGTAATTTAATGTAAGTATGGTACCTTGGTGCTGTTCTTGCGTCTCGTCCATAAATGATGAGACACAAATCTTTGGTAACAATGGCAGGTTGGGCACAGTTCTCAAGCTGGATATTGTCACATGACATTAACATTATACAGTTTTAAATGAATATAAATATTACGTACTTCTAAATAGGCTGATATAGTCATATAGACTCTTTCACCTCCCGGTGTGACTCTGTTCAAAAGTAAAGAGTTGTGGAGAGAACTATCCCAGGCAGCCTCAAATCTGTAGAAACTCCTGTCGTCACCAGACATTTCTAGATATTCTCCAGGAAAAAGTCCCAATGATAACACAGATGAATCCGTATCAACCTCATCACTTTCTGGAGTTGTTCTGATTCGGCCTTTGGTTAGAAAAATCATTGGATTCCACAGGCCAAATAAGAAAGGCTTTGTTTCGAAAATATCATTTTGATTATTCGTATGCTTACCTACTACAAGTTCTCTAATTTCTTTCCACAAAACATCTTGGCCAGTTTCATGGACAATTGTTAGTCTGATTCTTCTCTGAATACCCTGATGTAACAAAAATGTGCCCCGATAAGCACTGTCATCGTTGTGGTCCACAACAGTGGGGATATATCTAAAATGAATGTCAACTACATTAAACTGCCTGTAATCATTTTTGGAGAACAGAAAAAAAATAAATACGTACTCTCCATTGGGAGCCAATTCACAAATTTCAACCCAAACAAGAATGTCATACTTGGCATGAATGTGAGTGGTGCTACAGGAAGGTACCAGTAATGATTCATCAATTGATATGGCAGAGCTTCGAAGCAAATAAAACGACAACATGTAACGAAAACTGAACTACACTAAAAATCAACTACAAAAGTGCCATGAACAAATAAATAGCTGTTGATTTAATGCTCTCAGAATGGTTGAATAAAATGAATGTTAGCTTGGAAGACAAAAGTAGTACGAAAAAGACAGAATAGTATCTAATCAACAAAAATAACTCAAATAATACCTTGGTGACTGTAGAACGCCAAACTTTGGTGATCGAACAGGCTGAGAGATAGGTATTGACTGCGGGAACATGCGTCTTGGAGGTTGTCGAACGCTACAGAAAAAATTAATTATTTGGTAAAGAAGGATTGAATACTATTAAGAGGATACTCACAATTGCTGTTGGGTTGAGTCTCGAGAGTCACGGTGAAGAGGGTGTTGTTGGTAGTGCCCGAATACTTCAAACACAATAGGTTGACTTTTTAAGTACTCTAAAAATGAACGGGTGACAGTCACTGTAACATTTTGGACGTGGAAAAATCCAGGTGGCGGACCCTTTCCAGTGTTTTTTAAGGGTTCTGTTGAAAACGCTTCATCATGACGATGTAAAAAGCTATACCATGGATGAAAACCATTATTATTTTAGTAAATTCAATTGAACTTAAGATAAACTTACTTGAATTGGCAAAATATATCCGCATATTCTCTAGAAATGCCAATCGCCTGCAGAACAGTCACTCTGAAGGTGAACTCTTTACCAATTTGTAAATGTTCTGGAAGTTTCTCATTTTCGGGGTCTTCACAGTTTTCGTGGAAAGGGCAAGAATCATCTTCGTTCAAAGTATGATCCGTTAATTCGTCTTGGAGATTAAAATTATTTTAGGGATTACATTAAAATGTGGCTTTATATTTGTATACCTTCGCCTTTGACCATGTCTAGCGTCTGTCCTTCCCCTTCAACAATTCTTTCCTCAGAAGAGCTAAATTCTTTATCAGACAATTCCAACATTTCTTTTTTTGAATTATTCTTTCTTTTTTGGAAGAGTTCATCACTAAAACTAATTCGGGCTGATTGTCTCACACCGCTACTGCACTCTGATGTTTCTTCATCTTCTGCAAATGTATGTATTTAAATTATGAGTAACAATATGTGAAAAAGATGAAATGGATTGGTAGTTTGGTACTCTTACCCATCACAGCTTGAACAGCAACACGGAGATACCCTTTCACATCACCCTTTTCATTAACAATGGCAACTTTCTGAACCAACGGCACAGGATAAAGAAGATTGCTCAGATAGACAAAGGCTCTGGGAATGTACAAATTCATCAGATTTACGTATGAGAGTGTTAAAGAATTTTTATTCTTAATTTACCTTCCTATTAATCGGAACCAAGGGAATCTGTCGTAAAATGGATCTCCACCTGTAATACTCTCAACATTGTAATCAGGAGATGTGGGAGATATTTCAGCTTCATTATGGTACATTTCCCTCATTAACTCCAGTCTTTGCCTATTTAAATAATAAAAATAAATTTGGCTGTTAGTTTCACAAATGGATCAAGGATTTGGAAGTGGTTGATCCAGAAATATGTTTTATAAATATAAGTTTCATGCTGTTATACAATCATTCCGCAATTTTTAGTACTGTGGTAAATAAGCAAAACCATCAAGTTATTTCTTACTAGCCCAGGTATTCATTAAACAACAAGTATCAGTGACTTAAAAGTTGATTATACATAACAGAACGATAAATCAGGTCACAGGTTTATAAAATATCTCTCATGAAATAAGTATCCATTTATGCTATTACAATGAAACATATACCTATGGAGTCTCGAGGTAGTTTTAAATTCACATCATGGCACAAAATTTATTGCCAGATGATGTGAAGTGTAAAAATTGCACAGTGTAATTTAGTAGTAGTTTACGAAAGTCACTATATATAAGTAATTAGTATGGGGTGAAGGTACATGTTATTTAGAAGTAAAGGGTGTGTATTATTCTGTTCCATTAATTTAATTTGCTTGTTTGTTGTTTGTTTGTACAACGTACCTCCTTGTAATGAAGCTTGTGCACAAGTTCTTTATGAGCGTTCCACTCTTGAATATTTTTTAATTTGATACTTCTCTCATAAGAGACATATTATAAACTTCTGATAACGTTAACCACTTCAATTACTAATATATTACTATTGAAACTACCAAAATAACAACTATAATGTTACAATTAAGTTATTTTATTATGCAAAATATTGTTAAATAAAATTACTGTATAATACTATAGGTGCAAAATGCAAGAAATCAAACAAATTTCAAGATGGAAAACATGGAAATCCTATCCAAAATTATAATAAGATCATAAGTAACATATAAGATGTCTGAGAAATTTCAATTTTTTGATAGCAGACAGACTTATTGAAAATTAAAATATTTAATAACACTTTTATTATTATGAAAATTCTGGAGGTAGTTATTACCAAAATTGAGGCCTTCAAGTGTTTTAGATGGTATTTATAGATATCCAAATAGTCAACGAGAGTTGGGAGTTTTCTCTGCGACAAACTGTCATTAACCTTAATTATTTTGAGCCATACTTATGTAATTATGTTACTTATGATAAGAGTATAAGAGAGAGAGAGAGAGCGATAGATAGATAGAGATAAAGTATATTTTGATGGATGCATTTTGAGGCCTAAATACACCTAAAATTAATTGGACTGAAAGGCTGATATATAAAGGTGTATCTCTATGCATCTCGTGGTTGAACATGACATGCTAGATGGTCACAGAAAAAGACAACTAAACTGTTCAGCAGACAGGTTATCACGGACATCCCTTTTTTTCGATTGAAAGACCAACCTGGCCTTGTCAGGGATCAAACTGCCGATGTTGAAGCCAGCAGAAAGGCGCTTGTTTGTGCAAACCGAGAGGCACTGCAGTAAGTCATCTTGGAACTCGGGGGTTCCGGGCGAGGACAAATCTTCATTGTAAATGCTACGCATAAGTTCCAGACGGTGTCTACAATACAGCGCCTCGTTAGCTCAGGCAACATGGGTTACTGGCTAATTCAGGCATTCCCAATAATTGGACACTTATAAAGCCTTAATTGTAGACAAAGTCAGGAGATTGGCAATTTTTTTTCCATTTTCCAATTTTTACCATCTGGAACTTGAGTATAAGTTTATAGTTATGTTCAGTAAGTGTGTTAGTTAGATGAAATAACTACCAATAAGCACCCCTAGTGAGAAATTGAAAAAAAAAAAAAATATTTATGGTGAATCAATGAATTTAAATTTTTGGCCACCATGTTGAACAAAAGCTAGGGGTGATTGGAGCTAGTTGCATTAAAAACAAGTTGTAACCTGTTTTAAGAGACAATTTTTGTTATTTGGTTCAAAACTCCCTTTAAAGATAAATTACAATTTGCCTGTCCTACGCTTTTCAGCTCTTACTAAGATCAATGACTTACAATGTTAGTTTGAAGTTCAACAAAAATGTGTGGATATTCTAGAAATTACTCTCAGTAAAAATTTAATATGCAGAACATACTGAACTAACACACTTATGTGAAACATTAATTATAAACTTATGGTGTAAAGCCCAAAACAGTTTACTAAAAAGAAAGAAAATTATCCTATATCCTAGTTTTTTTTTTAAAGATTTTGAGGGCCTTTCTGCTGGTTGAGTGTATAGTAGAAATTAAAATCATCAATTAGAAATTAACACAGGGTGAAGTGGTAGAGGTAGGATAAAATAACCGAACATTAAAAACAGAAAGGTAAAAGGAAAGCAGTTTTCCACTAGGATAAAAAATACTTTGTCTACAATTTAGGTGGAATGGGCGAAGGAAGTTAAATGTATGCTGAAAAACAATTTGCGAGTGACATGCCAAAAACTATATAAAAAAGGGTGAAATTTATCATGCCGGTTTGGATAAAAGAATAACTAAGGACTCACCGAAGTTTACTAAGTGTCCAATAATGAGTGGCTCCATTCTTAGTGTCTTGAACTTCGACGGCAACAATTGTTCTTGAATATGGCCTATCTTCGTCTAAATCTTCCGGAGGAAGCATATCAGAAGCCAAGGGAGAATATAGTGTGTCCGTTAATAGCATAAATTGAAATTGCACCTAAAAAAATTTCATAGATGAGTTAAAAAAGTTAAATTTAGAAATTTTTACAACGATTACTTTTTTTTTAAGCTCAACGCTAATTGCGTTTGCTTCTTTAAGGAAAATTGCATTTCCCCATAAGTCATCTCTGAGAGAAGTAAATTGGTGGTATTTCCATTTCAAGAAGGCCCAAGCCGCTAGTTGATATTCACGCTCAGTCCAGACTATTTCTGAAATTTTTTATAAGTTAGCGGTCTAATAGATAAAATTTTAGTGTTAGACAATATCATAATTTAACCCGTTTCTATACCAATTTTCAAGTTAAAAAACGCTGATACCATATTTATGTTATTATATTAATATGGCAAAAAAAAATCTTAGTTTCACACCAAAATATTTTTTGGACAAAAAACTATTGCCATGGTGTTGCTGTCCACATTACCACTGTTAGAATGGGCACAGAAAGTGAGAATTTGATACCTCTGAAACCGTTACGGTAATACATCCCCCACCCCCAAAGAAACAGTGTTACTGTTTTAATTTTAGCTAGCTTCTGTGTTGTGGCGGAGTGGTTAGCACTTTCGCCTCGCAGCAAGAGGAGCCGGGTTCGATCCCAACTTGTGGCAATAGGCGAAAACTCGGAATAACTCCTTCTGCGATGAGTTTGAAAGTTCTTTCCCCACTGGTTTAAGGGGTTTTCCCCCAAGCTCTTTGGTTTCCCCTTCCATAAAAACTTGTTGATGTTAACAATAATAGTTAGTGTATGGAGCTGTTGGCTCGCGTGGCATGCAGGGCTTGCCACCACCCTCCTACGCATTGTAACCCGGCCACCTGAATTGAAGGCTTCAAAAGTCGCTTGATGACTTAGGCCTAAAGTGGTGCCTTGGGTATTAGCCTAGCTGATTATTATTATTATTATTATTATTATTAAACTGGTAGGACTCATGCATTCTCATTAACCTAATTAGGTTCTTGAACTTACCAATGATGGGTTCTTCCTCCACCATATGCAATGGAATATCATCTACGGTACAGCTACTATACATGCTGGAAATCATCGAATGTTCTTCCACTTGTTTCTGCAGACTCTCAATCTTAGCCTCATAATTTTTCCTTTCTTCTGCAAAAAGCTGATCAGCTTCTTCCTTTTCTTTCTTATATTGCTCTTCAAGAGCAACCAATCTTTGAAAACGCAAGCATAATAGACCATTGTTTTATTTCTGATAAGAACAACAATGAGTAGATAGAAAAACAAAAGTAAAAACCTTACTTTTTTTCCATATCAACTTTCAAATCGATTCCTTGCTTCTCCAAAAGCTCCATTTGGGCGTAAGTCCAATCGACTGGTTCGCCGGTTTCATCTTTGTTCTTACCTGATGATTCAGTAGGACTCTTTCTCTCTCGATATTCGCGCGCTTTTGTAATTGTCACAAACGAATATTATAAACAGGTATTGGTTTAGAAGTGGGAAGAAGATCATCTAAAATTACCTTGTTCTGGATGTTGGAATCTAAAAACATGGTATTTTCCTAAAATTACTCGCGACCCTGTTTGTATTTCCGTCATTTCGATTATTTCTTTTCCATTTACAAAAACGAGTGAACCTTTGCAAGGCGTTATTGTGACTGAGCCTAAATAGACAAATAAATAGACATTAAAATAGTACACCCCAAATTTTTAATAAATGTATTCTATTACCGTCATGATTATTAAAACAGCAGTGTTCATTCAGAATTTGAGTTCCACTTAGTTTTATATCTTGGGGAACATTGGCGTCTGGCCTTCCCACTCTGGTTAAACCATCTTTTATATAATAAATTAGACACTCTGACATGAGTGGGTCTTCATTGAGATTCACAAGATGAGGAGTCTATACCCGAAATAATATTTAGTCAATTAAGAAAGGGTTATAACTATAAGTCAATATTATATTTCCATAAGTATGTCTTTTTAAGGAATATTTTACTGATAGAGTAATGCCATCAAAAATATAAAAATATGTAAAGGTTACATGATAAAAATTACAAAGAAGCCCACTATATAGTGTGTCATGAAAAGTTATCAATATAGATTTTGCAAGTAAAATATACCAATTGTCATACTTATAAGAACATTTATAGACTGCTAAGAGAAATTCAATTACTTTGACTTTTTTGGGCGAAAAAACACCTACAGTATCACCATCCTCTTTCAGTGCTACACCCATTTCTGCTAACACAGCCTCTCTAAATTAGATTAATTGAAATTGAAATCTTCACTTACCACACAACATCAAAAAATAAGTCTGAACGCACCTCTGTAATCTAATTGCTTCTGTTTTCTTAAGTTTTTCTTCCCACGTCTCATTGAGTTCTGCAATGAGTTTCTCAGATTCTTGTAGCTGTTCAATGGCATTTTCACCAGCTGGTGAAACGAGTTGATTCTTTTTACGATTGATTACATCTCCCTCAGAGTTCTCTTCTAAAATAATCGAATAAAAACGAAACATACAGTTATAGAAAAACGAGTTTCATAAATTTGAATACGTTGAAATGCCTCGCTTTACGATGAAATGAGGTGGCCTGGAATTTTCTGCACTCATCACAAACAACAATAAAGGAAAAAAAGCGCAACCGCACGAATGGATAAAATAGAAATTGCAACAGTTAGATACGAATCTTCAGAACACCACGTAGCAATTTGACAGAAAATTCCAACTGCCGAAGGATGAGAGACGAGAGCAGAGTAGCTCTAGTTGTATGATGTTTTGGTTTTACCAATTTTATCAAATGCCAAAGAAATTACTTTACTCTATTCATTGTTTAATGAATTTTCTTTTTAAGATGGTAAAATATTGAATACATGGAGATGGATGTTTACAGAGGCACGCGAAAGCCACATGACAATGGCAGGATGGGCGTTTATGATTTCTCTACTTTTGAGGTTTAGTAACTTACTAGGATTGTCACGGTTTTCTGCCTCTAAGGCCAGAAATCCAGGGCGGAACACACACACAGCCGAAAAAGAAAAGGTGCAAAAATATAGATTAAGTCAGAAACTACACCTAAAACTTAATGTCATTATAGTTAAAAGTAGAAGCTTATCCTAGCTTATAGTTCACTTTTCATTGGCCAAATATTTAAGAATATGCTTTAACAATCTAGTAAAAACAAAGCCAAATAGATGAACCAATTGTAAACGTACCGCTTATGTCAATTCCTTCGGATTTTAATAAAGCTCGGAGTCGCGATATCTCATCCTTGAGCTCTCTGATCAGCCTGCCATTGGCATCTTCATTGACCACTGCTTTGCACATGATCTGTTTCGCACGATCAGCGTACCTCAATGTGCTTAATGTTTCGTCATAGTTAATATCAGCTGGGCTAATAGCTGCTATCATGGCGGTTTTGGAATTTCCACCTTAACAAATATTCAGTTTATGAAATCAATTCATTTTATAAACTCAAAAACGTGTCATTATTTATACCTAAATTTTCCCTGAGTAGCCATGTTAGTACAGAATCTCGATACGGTATGAAATCACCTTTTCTTTTCTTTTTAGTAGCCTATTTTAAAGGTTATTGAAAAATAACTAAGTAAAAAGTCAATTTTGGTGTGCGTATGAATAAATAATACGCATTTCTACTCTACGTAAAATACTCACAGCCTATAACATAATCACAAAATTTTTCCCCAAAAATTTTAACAGAGGAGGCATAGCAAGGAGTTATAAAGGATGAATTTTAGAAAAGGAAGAAACAAACAAGGAACGAAACATTCAAACAAAATATTTAAAAAAAAACTCACAACTTCCGCTAACGCCGAGATGACTTTACCCAATGTTGTTAATGACTTGTTAATATTTGCACCTTCTTTCAACCTCATCCCCTGTGCCCCAGTGGAATCTGCTCGTTCGCTACCAGCTAAATCTACCAAACTAATTTTGCTGACCTGCGAAAGTTTACCAACATGAAATCACACAAAACACCAACAAAAAAGAAGATTTTACCTTTTCAGTGGCTAAATCAGTATCTTTGTCGTGCTTTCTTTGAGTAAATATAATTGTGAACACTGCATGAGATCGGCTACTAGTTTCATTCATGTTTGTGGCCGCTACTGTTCTGGCTTTATTCCCTTCGTCCATGAGATGGTTGATGTCTTTATAAGACGTAACTGCTAATTTGGATAGGTCCTCTACATAGGGACCTAATAAAGGATGCTCTCGCACACGTAAGTGGTTTTTTGTCTTGGGATTTAACAGATCTCTGACTCTTTCGCAGTAGATTTCCATGTAGCTCACCTATATTGAAGAAAAACATTAAACATCTTTAGTATAATAACCTCAATAAGGGAAGGGTTTTGAATTTAGCATACTTCAACTGAGTAAAGCATATCTTCATTTGGATCATCTTTGATCTTTTTAAACAGATCTTTGCAAATATGTGGTATAATCCCTTCTTGTCCTTCTTCTTGCTTCCCCATCATGGTGAAACTTTTACCAGCGCCAGTTTGGCCATATGCAAATATGCATACGTTATACCTTTACGTAGTACGAATCCATTATTAAGATAATATGTTTAAACACTCAAAGATCAATTGTAGTAAATACCCATCAAAAGCGTGCTGAAGCATTTCTTCACCAATGTCTTGGTGAACATGACGTTGAGTGGCAAATGAAGGGTCTGTGGGCTAAAGAACCATACCATTTATAAATACATTAATTAAAACTAAATAGATTACTATAAAAACCAACATCATGAGACCAATATGAGTAGTCGAAGGTGAAACTTTTAATAGATTCCTTACTGCCTGGTGGGGCTTTTGGATTTACAATAGCTGTAAAGAAATTGAAAATTAATGAGCACTGTAAATGTGTTTGTCTACTAGCTCTAGTCAGGTCAATTAATGTAGGGGTAAAGTCACTAAAGAGTTTTTAAAACCAGTTGCAATTCAGATCAAATATTCTTTCTTTAGACTGGAATAGGATGCTTTTTCAAAGACACACAACTTTTGAGTATATTATAATCTTAACACAATTCAAAAAGATGTAGAAGAACGTCATATACACCGCTCCACCCTTAAAGTTTATTTTCAAATAAGAAGCCTCTTTTCAACGCTCCCATACCCAACAAAGGACTGAACAAACAAATTAAAAGAAAAATACTGGCATAACTTTGCCATAAACTTAACTTTCTTCTTTGCAGACGTTGAGAGAATTTTAAATTTAACTTTATATCTCCGTAAAATAGCCACATTCTATCACCCAGAGAGCATATTAAAACCTTTTCAATTTTAAAAAGCATAAAAAACCAGGGTAGGAAAGAGAAAGATGAATGAAGAAAGGTGATGTAAAACGACGGAGAAGCCCAATTTTTATCGGTTCACTAAAAGGGAGTGAGTCATAAATTTAACAACTCTTATATTTAGCCCGCGTCGGCGATTCACCGATAAAAATTCTGCTTTTTCTTCTTATTCTGTTCTTTCATATGAACAGGCTAAGCGGAAGTGATTGGCAAAAGACGTGCGTGACTGGACGTAGAAAGAAAAACTTTCCACTACTCGCGAGTCCGGCTACAACGCGTTATTCGCCACAAAGACAGGGCGAGGGTAAAGTTTGCTGGTGTTCTTCTATTTGGAAACCGATCGCGGAGTTCGGTCTACTCTGTACTCGGCAATGTTAGCTTTACAATTTATAGAGAAAATCAATAGACTAGATATCGTCTTTACTGGCTCCTCTTGTGCGTGTATAGGAGAGAAAAAAAAGGAGATTATCTCTCCATCTCTGTATTGGGCTACTAATACGAAAATTTTATATTTGACGCCCTGCTATATAAAGGTATCGAGACGGCCAAGATTAAAAAAGAAGTGGACAAAATAGTCTGAACGATTTCTGTTGTTCGTTTTCAATCTCGCAAGTTAATAGTACCACCAATTTTCTGCTTCTTGGAATTTAACGCCAAAAGGGGACTGGTCAAAATCTTAGTGGACAGAGAGGGAGGGGTAGACTCTATTCGGTTTAGGAAATAAAATAATTCATATTTTGTACTCAAGTAATTCGATTTTATACTGTTTTCTATTTTTGACCTACAAATGCCTGTAAAAGTGTTCCACACGCGGAACTCCGGTGTGCTGGGAGAAGCGCGCCACAGGGGTTAGCTAGTTTTATGGCGTGTTTCTGAGGAGAGGGTTTGAAGATTGATATTCACCACAAGTTTCGTCTTTTAGTTAATTTTCAACTACAATATTTTAAATTTTAAATCGCCCTATGGTCAATACATTATATCGGAAAAAAATAAAATGAAACCAGAAGAATATCATATATTTCTTAGATAAGTATTCGTAACCCAATACTACTTACATAACACTCTCGTAGGTTCCCTCAAATTTTTCAAAAGAACAATACATATTGTAAAATGGGATTTATAAAATATTTAAATATCACTTTAGTAAAACTAAAGATAGGCTGGTTACTTAATCTTTTTTGTTAATATATTTTGTAAATTAAGCCCAAACTTAGCCTCTTATCAATACCGCAACCTATTTAAGAAACAGGAGGTTCACATGTTTATGATAAGTGGTTTTTATTATTAGGATGCCTTGCTATATGAGTTCGAGTTCAAGTTCAAGTTAATTTTTTTTCACAATTACAAGATACAATTTAGCGACTTATATTTCTAAATGCCCCTCCAATAAGTTTGACTGTCATATTATTAACTTTGCCATATTTAAAATTCAAACTACGTTACCTATTTTTCATTCATTTTAACTTATCATTCGATGAATTTTCGTACGTGGAATTTTTTACAATATTTTCCATAAGAAATGGTTTAATAAAGAAAATATAATAAGGACGAAATACTAAATTAATCTGAATATGTGTGATAAAAGGAAACCATTTCGGAAACCCACTGATAGGAATAAAACTAACTTCACGGCCACACAGATAAAAATCAATAACTAACAATTTTTTTAAGTAGTGTACCTGAACCCGCGGCGCACGAGACTACAAAGCGAACCAATAGTTAATGGTTTTTAACAAAAAGACTATACGAAATTTTGTCCAACTTTGACCACCGATAGTAGACAAACTATAGGAGCTAGGGAAAATTTGCAATGGACAATTTTGATCCTTTGAGCAAGCTTAACAAAATATTTAAATTTGAAATAAATCCGTAAAAAGCCATTTTCCACGGCAGAAGTCCTTTGTATTGTAATTTAGTTCAAAGTCACATTTGGTTCCGGGCAATTTTGGAGTATGATTTTGAAATCCAATTTGATCCACTCTAACAAGGAGACTAAACGAGGTGGTTATCACCGATTTTGTTGAAACTCGGGGGTTACGTATGCAAATTGCCAAAGGGAAAATTTTCCCATGGCAACCGAAAATGTTTTTGATCTCTCTCAAAACAAAAAAAATCTCAATTTAAAAAAGCATGGGATTTTCTCGGTTTCATAGGGTACTTACTTACTTAAAAAAATTATATTTTCAAAACTTACCCAAAAAGATAAATTTGACCTATTTTGGGTAAAATTGATCAATTTTGATTAAATTTTAACAAAATTTGGGTAACCGAGAAAATCCCATGCTTTTTTAAATGGAGAGGTCAAAACCTTTTCGGTTGCCATAGGAAAACTAAAGCCCATTGCAACTTTTCCCTTTGGAAAATTTCATACTACCATGTCTACTTAACCCCCGAGTTTCAACAAAATCGGTGATAACCACCTCGGGTAGTCTCCTTGTAAGCAGAGTTAGATTTACTGCCAACTACGAAAAGGAGCGAAGAAATCGAGGAATAGCCGTTTTATTGATTGGCAAAATCCGAATAGACGCATTAGAAAAGAGAGGGGACGTCACTAGGCACAGACACTTCGGTGCCTGGGCTGAGCCGCTGCGGCAAAAATAAAAACACTTCTAACACACGACGGGCAAATCCGATCTATAATTCCAACGTACTGCAGTCGTCTACGTTTTTGACCAGTGCGTCGACTTCAGTTTGATCAACTGGTAGCAATTAAAAGATCTTCTTCAAGCGGTAGGAAAATAAGTTAAATCCAACAAAAACAGGTAAATGAAATAGGTACACATCTATATAGGGAAATAGGTATAACTCTATATAGGGAAATAGGTATAACTCTATATAGGGAAATAGGTATAACTTTATATAGGGAAATAGGTATAACTTTATATAGGGAAATAGGTATAACTTTATATAGGGAAATAGGTATAACTCTATATAGGGAAATAGGTATAACTCTATATAGGGAAATATTTATAACTCTAAATACGGAAATAGGTTCAACTATACAGGGAAATAGGTTCAACTATACAGGGAAATAGGTTCAACTATACAGGGAAATAGGTTCAACTATACAGGGAAATAGGTTCAACTATACAGGGAAATATTTTCAACTATACAGGGAAATAGGTTCAACTATATAGGGAAATAGGTTCAACTATATAGGGAAATAGGTTCAACTATATAGGGAAATAGGTAAAATTAAAGGAAAATAGGTACATTTAAAAGGAAATAGGTACAATTAAAGGAAAACATGTAAAAGAAAATACGTACAATTAAGAGAAATAGTTAAAGAAAAATAGCTACAATTATAGGAATGAAGGTTTAACTAAAGAAAAAAAGTTAAACTATAGAAAAAAACCGTTATATAGAAAAATACGTTAAACTATATGAAAAATATGTTGAACTATACGAAAATATGTTGAACTATACGAAAATATGTTGAACTATACGAAAAATATGTTGAACTATACGAAAAATATGTTGAACTATACGAAAAATATGTTGAACTATACGAAAAATATGTTGAACTAAACGAAAAATATGTTGAACTATACGAAAAATATTTTGAACTATACGAAAAATATGTTGAACTATACGAAAAAAATATATGAAATGAAAGACATAAGATGAAGTAGAAAAAATAGGAAGATTGGCTGTCGAGGGAAGCAATCGGACCAGGCCTGTTTTATACGTGTGCGGAAATGATAGCACCGATAAACAAACATTATCGGCCAGAGGTGGAATAAAGTAGCCTTCGGCGGCTTAATACGTTGGTTAAAGATTGACTTTGCCGCGGAACAGAGGTGCACAGCGGCGGAGACGAAAATTGATTTCTTAGCGAGGCTTAACCGCGAAGCCAATAAAGGCAAATCTTATAAAACCGGTGAATGAATGACCCGGGAAATTTGCCTTGATGGGGAAGTTTACCTAAGGTGTTTTGGCTCTACCGATATATCTTTCACTTGGCGGATATACTCGCTAAAAGCCACCTTCTATTAAAAAAATGCTTACAAGGAAACGAACATTTAGAGGGAAGTCATTAGAGGTTCGATTTTAATGTTTTTATTCATACTAGATGGCACCACGATAAGCGTTCTCTTTGAAATTTAATAATTACGTAGTATATTGTTTACAAAAAAGCTAACTTCTAACACTATTGAAAAAATACTTATTGAGAAACATTGTAATCGTACCTCTTACGGCTTTCCTCTCAATGTTTTTATTCATACTAGATAGCGCTACGATAAGCGTTATCGTTGGTAGGGAAGAAATACGTAGTATTTTGTTTACAAAAAACTAACTTCTTACACATTGAAAAATTGCTTACTGAGAAATATTTAGAGGAAAGCCACATTTTATTCAAAATAGGCTTACAAGGAAACCATTTAGAGGTTTGATCAATAATGTTTTTTATTCATACTAAATTGAAAGGGAATAAATGCGTAATAATTGTTTTACAAAAATTCAACTCGGAATAAATTCCCAATAAAGAAAAAAAATAATTAAAAATAATTTTCGCAGGTTTTAGATAATAAAAAATTATTCGGACTATTGGTGCCCTCTGTTGGCCTAAAATGCAGTTAAGACAGTTTTGTAAGTTTTGAAACGAGCTTGAACTAGTTCTGACCAAGTCTTAGGGTTAAAAAACATCCCGATTTAAGCCAACTCAAGTTGCTCAATAAGTCGGCACAAATTATACTTTTGCGTAGTAAAATAACCCAAAATTGTTCCTAATTAATGGATCTATTTTCGAGGCCATTTCTATAGTGGCGTTCGTATCAACCCAGAAAAGTCAAATTAGAACATCAAACCAGCATTGCGAAAAGACACCAAAGAAATTAATTCTTGTTAATTTCTATTTCTATATAAAAATATTGCTGGTAGCAAAATACTAACCTAGATTTTAATTTTATAACATTAATAGCCAAATAAAATCGATTGAAATGTTTATTTTTCCCCAAATAAATAGGTACTCTGACAATAACAATAAGAGCAAGAACAAATGTAGGCTGCCAAGAACATCTACGGACGGGAGGAGGGACGTGGTGTAAATTCATCAACCTCGACATTTTAAAACTTTGTGACTGTGTTTCTCAATTATTACTATTAAATCTATAGCCATTTGAATGGCTCATTTTAAAAGTAATAAAGTTTGAGTTTATATTCGGGGCTCTTCCCATTCCGGACCGCCTTTATACATTTACAATCGCTTTAGCCCTGCCTAGCCCAATTGTAAAAAAAAACTAGACATTTTACTAAAAAGACGCGTTCTTAGGCCTTGGAGGAGAGAAGTATTCTGGAGTGGAAAAGTCGGGCGCCACCTGCGGCTTTGTAAAATTCCCATCATGCTCTTTTTGGTCGGACGTCATCAAGCCAGAATGATGGCAGATAAAGCTGACGTCCGACCAAAAACCGGTTTAACCGGGGTAGTCTGGGTAATTCTAACAGCAATAGGCGGGAAAGGACGTTCTTATTACCGCTATGGGATTTTCCACTCCAGAATACTTATCTCCTCCAAGCTTAGGCTGTTGATATAGATAATAGACGAGTGCCTACGGACGGGGACATTTACTAAAAAATCACGCCCTAGGGCTGTAGCCCCACGTACATAGCTCAATTGTAGAACCAAAACTATAAATTTTACTAAAAAGACACGTTCTTAGGCTGTTTATATAGATAATAGATTAAAGCCTACAGACGGGGACATTTACTAAAAAATCACGCCCTAAGGCTGTAGCCCCACATAGCCCAATTGTAGAACCAAAACTATAAATTTTACTAAAAAGACGCGTTCTTAGGCTGTTTATATAGATAATAGACGAAAGCCTATGGACGGGGAGATTTTAGAAATAAATGCATTCTTGATAAAACCTAATAATGTCTTTACAGTTGCTTCAATTGGGTAAGAAACTCCAATTAGTGTCAGTCAAGTAAGTAGGTTACCACTGGAGGCCTCGTTTACGCGACGAACACCAACAGCGTTTTCCAAATTGGCCTGGATTTTAAGCTAAAAAGGCACGCCACTCTTACTCCTAATTGGAGGTTGACGAACTGCCCGCTCAACACTTTAAAAATATAACATTTTAGACAACTAGAAATTTTGGAAATTAATTTACCGAAATCAGAATTGAATTATATTATCTATTACGACTTACGAGATAAGTTCTCATCGTGGCCAGGAAAAATGGAACGTGTCTACTGAAACTTAAAGCGAGTGTCGGCTCGACGTGAAGTAGCTCTTATTCCAACAGATGTCGCTAGCGTTGAAATCATAACAAAATAATTAAGCTACATTTTGATCCCAATGGAGGAACATAAAAGTACCCCTCCCGTTGGTTTGCTCGTTTGTAAATTTGTCGAATCTGTTCCATTGCGCCGAATCCCATTCGACCGAAAAAGACGCACTTTGGCGGATTTAGGATTCGGTCTAATGGGATTGTCCCATCCGACCGAAAACACCCCACTTCTCCGGGTTTAGGATTCGGTTTTATCCGTTTCAGCATCTGTCAGAACAGTATGCAGTGTTACCTAACCTAACCTAACCTAACCAGGCAAGAAAATTTTTTTTTTGCGGTCACTCAATTGTGAATATTGCGTCGGTCGATTAGAAAAATACAAAACCCGCCTTTGCGCTAATTTCATCAAAAACATTGACGGAATTCGATCTAATGGGAATTCGGTCGAATGGGATTCGGCGCAATGGGAAGATACCAATTTGTCAACAACTTGAATTATAGTAATTTATTATAGGGGATATATGATTAAGGTTAAAGTCCACTAATAAGGAGACGACCCGAGGTGATAATCACCGATTTTGTTCAAACTTGGGTATAATGTACACTTCCATGTAACTTGAAAAACCTGCAAGGTAAAAGTTGCGACGGGCTTTCGTTTTGCCATGGCAACCGAAAACGTTTTTGACAACATGATTTAGAAATTTCCCGTTGAAAATAACATGGGAATCTGAAGGATTTTAAGGGTCCCCCCCCCCTGTGAAACCTTTTAAAAAATGAAAAATTTTGAAAATTTCAAAAACGTTAAAAATACATTTAAATTGATTTTAAAAATTAAATTTAATCAAGTTTAAATGCAATTGGGTCAATTGGGGGGCTTTTAAAATTCTTCAGATTCCGATGTTATTTTCTTTGGAAATAATTCCAAATCATGTTGTCAAAAACGTTTTCGGTTGCCATGGCAAAACGAAAGCCCGTCGCAACTTTTCCCTTGCAGGTTTTTCAAGTTACATGGAGGTGTACATTATACCCGAGTTTGAACAAAATCGGTGATTATCACCTCGGGTCGTCTCCTTTGTAAGTAGAGTATAAGTTGTGTAATTATAATAATTATAAATCGTTCTCTGTTTCGCTATTTTGAATTTTAGATTCCTTTGCCATTAAAAGATGGCACCACGCTCTCCACTTAACGTCGTTTTTTAGAAAAATCCGATAGATTCATTGCTATCTCTAATAACAAGGTCCTTATCATTATACAGGTGGCAATGATAGAGCTGACAGTTGCTTTAAGAGACCGATCACACTTTATGTAACTTTCGGAAGTCACCTATAAGTCAGACTTGCTTTGGCACAAATTGCCCCTCTTTTATCGTTATTGCACGAGAGCGCCATCAAAGTAACTTATTTATTAACTTTATAATCATAACTTTAAATAAATATTTTTGATTTTTTTCTTAGTTAATTTAATTAACTATTATCATAATTAATAATTAATTTAATATTTTCAATGAGCTTCTATTTATCCACAATAGACAGCGCTGTTCACAAATCAATATAAAGATCCCCCTCTTTCACCCAGGTGGGGTGGGGGATAAAGTGAGACTTGGTGTCGGAAAAGCGTTTCTATTACTGGTATCGCGTCGGAATTCAACCTCCTTAAAGATCAATAACCCTGCCGGAACCTAAATGATCAATTATTTTAAGGTACACCATCAATTTAATACTTGATTTTTTTCTCATTTATAATAGTACGATTAGTTTTCTAGATTTAGAAAAATAAAAAATATATACCTAAATTATTTTAATGTAATTTAATCATTTTTGAGATTGCAGAGTTTTTATACTTGATCGGAGTTTCCGTTACGTTATTTAAAATGTGGGGTGTACTTTTCAATTCTTACGAAGGGGTCAGAAAGTCGATTTTTTAGCGTACATAATTCGTGAAAAATCAATTTGAGCTTACGAAGGCAGGCATATTTCGCGCATGGACCGGCGTCTATCAGACCAGCGTACGTCTACGTGAGACGTTATCGTTAAAAATAAAAGTCAGACTTGTGGTTGCGACAGATTTGTCCCGTTGGTTTGTGGGTAAAATTTAAAGTTTACAGCTAAAATGTTTAGAACGGAATAGACACAATTTATTAGTAATATAACTAAACGGTAATCTCTTCTAGTTTATTTTTACATTAATTTTTCTTTGTCTGACATTAGGTTTCCGTTTAGTTTGGTCTTTGCACGATAGATAGCGCCACGGTATGGGATAGATGTCGCTAGCATCGAAAAAAAAAACAAGATGCTTACGCTACATTTAGACCCAAAAGGCGGGACGTAGAAGTACTCCTCGCGTTGATTGGCTCATTTGCAAATTTGTCAATAACTTAAATTATACTTATTTTTAACATTATATTTTAAATGGGATATATAATTTAGATTAAAGTCCACTAAGTACAGTATAACATGTCTAATTACAAAAATTAAAAATGGTTATCTGACGACGTTATCGTTTCGCTTTAATAGATGGCACCACGCTCTCCAGTAAAATAGTTTTTTTTCGAAGAATTCGATAGATTCATGGCCATCTCTAATAACACGGGCCTTATCATAATACAGGTGGCCACGATAGAGCCAATAGTTGCTTTAAATAAACCTTAGTTTGAGTTTCGATAATGACTCGGTTATATCAGGATGGTACGTCATATTTTATATTGACCTACTTGACGTCAGCTTAGGCTAAATGCGTAGAAACGTTAAATGAACTAAATTATCTCATGCCTATATTTGCACGTGTGTTTAATATTTGGGTGGAAATTGTTCCAAAATCGAACAACCATGGCGCTGCTCTAAAAGCATCAAGCGCGCGAACTAGATTCGGGTCCAGTTATTTATTTGTCCAAGGTTGAATCAGGGGTGTCCAAATAGCGATCTTAATAAATGTCAATCTTCACCTTCAAAATGTTTATTTCAAAAACCTAATAAACTCCTTTAGTTAAAAAAATGGTATACACAAGGCGATATCAACCTTGAAAAATGGTCATCTTGACCTTGAAAATGCCGATCTTTGAAATTGAAAGTTTGGGCATCCCCTGTTCAATATTGATGAACTCCTGACAATAACTGATTTTTTTGTAGCCATTTCAAATTCCCTGACTTTTCGGGGCCATTTTCATTTGCAAATTTCCCGACCTTTTGGGGGCATTTTAAAATTTCCTGACTGTTTGGAACCATATTTTAATTTGATGACTTTTAGGGGCCATTTTCATTTGCAAATTTCCGGACCTTTTGTGGCCATTTTCAAATTCCCTGATTTTTCAGGAGCATTTCAAATTACCTGACTTTTCGGGGCCATTTTTAAAATTTCATGACTATTTGAGACCATTTTTAAATTTGATGACTTTTCCGGGCCATTTTAATTTGGAAATTTCCGGACCTTTTGGGGACATTTTCAAATTTCCTGACTGTTTGGAACAATTTAAAAATTTCCTGACTGTTTGGAACCATTTCTAAATATCCCGAATTTTAGGGGCCATTTTAAAATTTTCTGACTTTTCCCTAACCTTTTGGGGCAATTTTCAAATTCCCTGACTCTTCCCTAACTTTTGGGAACCATTTTCAAATTCCCTGACTCTTCCCTAACCTTTTAGGGCAATTTTAAAATTTCCTGACTTTTCCCTAACCTTTTAGGGCCATTTTAAAATTCCCTGACTCCTCCCTAACTTTTTGGAACCATTTTAAAATTCCCTGACTCCTCCCTAACTTTTTGGAACCATTTTAAAATTCCCTGACTCCTCCCTAACTTTTTGGAACCATTTTAAAATTCCCTGACTCCTCCCTAACTTTTTGGAACCATTTTCAAATTCCCTGACTTTGAGGGGTCATTTTCAAATTTACTGACTTTTCCCTAACCTTTTGGGGCCATTTTCAAATTTCCTGACTATTCCCTAACCTTTTGGGGCCATTTTAAAATTTCCTGACTCTTCCCCTAACTTTTTGGAACCATTTTCAATTTCCCTAACTTTTTGGGGCCATTATAATTTTGAAATTCGCTGACTTTTCCAGGTTTCCCAGGTCATGTACGAACCCTGTTGAAGTGAAAAGGCGTAATACTGAGCATCATTTTCGGTAGACGTCGCTCTCAATCGATTAATAATAATAACGATAAAATATAAAAGGGGTTGTTGGGGTCAATGAAATCGCCGCTTTGAGAGCTTTTTAAGCGGACGCGTGAGTGTGTGTGGGTGTGTTAGCCCTTTGTTATCGCGTGATTAGTTGACACACATCAGTTGGCCGCAATGTTGTGTGTTTTGTCGAATTAAGTCCGATTTCGACCGGTTTTAGCTGGCAGTTAAACCGAAGGCGAGGGAACGGGTGAAAGCCGCTTGTACATGACGCTAAGCCTGGCAGGGAAGTTCTCCGATTCGAAAAGGGGTCGACTTGTTACGCGGAGTGACGGAGTAAGAGTCTAATGGAAACTGACTTGTTGATTTGCCGCCCATGGAGATGATACATTTGGATTCTCTGCTTGTCTCTCGGTTGTTGAAGGGCCGAACCCGAACCGCTACTTTGACGGACGTCATCACCGCTTTCTGTCGCCTCTAATTATACGCTAGAACGTCGATAACGCCACCTGCAATCGAAATAAAATATTATTAGTTAAATAATTATTATACTTTATATTATATTAATTAAATAATAGGTATAATATTAATTAAATAACAGGTATAATATTAATTAAATAACAGGTATAATATTAATTAAATAACAGGTATAATATTAATTAAATAACAGGTATAATATTAATTAAATAATAGGTATAATATTAATTAAATAATAGGTATAATATTAATTAAATAATAGGTATAATATTAATTAAATAATAGGTATAATATTAATTAAATAATAGGTATAATATTAATTAAATAATAGGTATAATATTAATTAAATAATAGGTATAATATTAATTAAATAATAGGTATAATATTAATTAAATAATAGGTATAATATTAATTAAATAATAGGTATAATATTAATTAAATAATAGGTATAATATTAATTAAATAATAGGTATAATATTAATTAAATAATAGGTATAATATTAATTAAATAATAGGTATAATATTAATTAAATAATAGGTATAATATTAATTAAATAATAGGTATAATATTAATTAAATAATAGGTATAATATTAATTAAATAATAGGTATAATATTAATTAAATAATAGGTATAATATTAATTAAATAATAGGTATAATATTAATTAAATAATAGGTATAATATTAATTAAATAATAGGTATAATATTAATTAAATAATAGGTATAATATTAATTAAATAATAGGTATAATATTAATTAAATAATAGGTATAATATTAATTAAATAATAGGTATAATATTAATTAAATAATAGGTATAATATTAATTAAATAATAGGTATAATATTAATTAAATAATAGGTATAATATTAATTAAATAATAGGTATAATATTAATTAAATAATAGGTATAATATTAATTAAATAATAGGTATAATATTAATTAAATAATAGGTATAATATTAATTAAATAATAGGTATAATATTAATTAAATAATAGGTATAATATTAATTAAATAATAGGTATAATATTAATTAAATAATAGGTATAATATTAATTAAATAATAGGTATAATATTAATTAAATAATAGGTATAATATTAATTAAATAATAGGTATAATATTAATTAAATAATAGGTATAATATTAATTAAATAATAGGTATAATATTAATTAAATAATAGGTATAATATTAATTAAATAATAGGTATAATATTAATTAAATAATAGGTATAATATTAATTAAATAATAGGTATAATATTAATTAAATAATAGGTATAATATTAATTAAATAATAGGTATAATATTAATTAAATAATAGGTATAATATTAATTAAATAATAGGTATAATATTAATTAAATAATAGGTATAATATTAATTAAATAATAGGTATAATATTAATTAAATAATAGGTATAATATTAATTAAATAATAGGTATAATATTAATTAAATAATAGGTATAATATTAATTAAATAATAGGTATAATATTAATTAAATAATAGGTATAATATTAATTAAATAATAGGTATAATATTAATTAAATAATAGGTATAATATTAATTAAATAATAGGTATAATATTAATTAAATAATAGGTATAATATTAATTAAATAATAGGTATAATATTAATTAAATAATAGGTATAATATTAATTAAATAATAGGTATAATATTAATTAAATAATAGGTATAATATTAATTAAATAATAGGTATAATATTAATTAAATAATAGGTATAATATTAATTAAATAATAGGTATAATATTAATTAAATAATAGGTATAATATTAATTAAATAATAGGTATAATATTAATTAAATAATAGGTATAATATTAATTAAATAATAGGTATAATATTAATTAAATAATAGGTATAATATTAATTAAATAATAGGTATAATATTAATTAAATAATAGGTATAATATTAATTAAATAATAGGTATAATATTAATTAAATAATAGGTATAATATTAATTAAATAATAGGTATAATATTAATTAAATAATAGGTATAATATTAATTAAATAATAGGTATAATATTAATTAAATAATAGGTATAATATTAATTAAATAATAGGTATAATATTAATTAAATAATAGGTATAATATTAATTAAATAATAGGTATAATATTAATTAAATAATAGGTATAATATTAATTAAATAATAGGTATAATATTAATTAAATAATAGGTATATATTATAGGGATGCATCGATATGGATCCACCTTCTGAAGCAGGGGCGGATCCATAGGGGGGGCGATGGGGGCGATCGCCCCCCCCCTTAGAATACTTGAAAAAACATAACAATTTTTGAAGTTATTGAAATATATTTATAGAGACTTAAGTATACTAGACTTTCTAGTTGTAGAAAGTACTTCGTTTAAGCAAACGAAAATGAGAGCTCCACGTTACATTTTCACGCTCCATATAGGCTTCGAGCTTAGAAACGATAGCGCCATCTACTTTAATACCTGCCAACTAAATTTGTGAAGAAATAGCAGACGACTTTTGAATGCCCATGATCGGCCCTCCTTACTTGATGGCCTGGATCCGCTCCTGTTCTTATTTTTAAAAGTTTTTCCGTAAAATATTTTTCTAATAGAGTAGGAACTTTTAAAAGTATTTTCTTTACATCCTCCCCTGGGGTTGCTACAGATGTTTCAGATTCATTGACTTTGACAGGTTTCCCCTGACCATTTCCAGCTCTAGATTTGCTCTAAATTATTTATTGTCAATTTTTAGTAAAATTGTTCCATTTGCAACCAAAATGAAATTCCCTGGCGTTTTTACTAGTTCTTAAAATTCCCTGACTTTTAGATCCATTTTGAATTTCCATGACTTTACCAGGCGAAGTATTAAATTGCTCAACAACATTTTCCCCAGCCTGTGAACTTAGAAATATTATTTCAAAAGTATACCCTGTTGAAGAAAGCTAAACCTGCTAGGTCTTCAATGAGGTCTTAAAACTTCCAATAATTACACTATTTTACAATTTTGCGTACTTGGTCCGTTGAATAAACTTTCAATTACGTGTGTAATGCCCTCTAGTTCGTAATGCTTGATTAGCGAGATTGGCGTTTCAGTCAGACGTGAAATCCGGGAGTCATTGACTGTCAAAATAAATGCTGGTACTCTCGAAATAAATCATTCAAAGAGGTATCGAGGGTGACCAGCACCCCAATTTAAATGAAAAACGTTTGAGAATATATATAATAAATTATTTGCTTCTCCTGTCGTTTTTCTCTATATAATAATAATAATAATAATAATAATAATAATAATAATCAGCTAGGCTAATACCCAAGGCACCACCTTAGGCCTAAGTCATCAAGCGAGTTTTGAAGCCTTATTTCAGGTGGCCAGGTTACAATGCGTAGGAGGGTGGTGGCAAGCCCTGCATGCCACGTGAGCCAACAGCTCCCTACACTCACTATTACCGTTAACCTCATCAAGTTTAAACCAGTGGGGAAAGAACTTGCAAACTCAACGCAGGAGTTGTTCCGAGTTTTCACCCAGTTCCACAAGCTGGGATCGAACCCGGCTCCTCTGGCTGCGAGGCGAAAGTGCTAACCACTCCGCCACCCCACCATATTTATATAATTGTCACTCCCCCATGAGTCCGTTAACCTCATGAAAAATAGGCATGAGGGGGTGAAGGGCCCCAAGGACCCCCATCAAAAATACCACTATTTGTAAGTCTGGATTGGGTGGAGCCCCCACTTCCTAAAATTCTGTACACCGATTACAGCTAAATCATTAATCGATTACGTAATCACTTTAGTGCAGGCAAAGCTACGGGTTTGTACACCGATTACGGATAGTGGGCGGCCTCTCACTGGCTCCCAAAAGGATGTTGGGAGACCTTGAAAATTCGTTCATAATAGTCTTAGTCGATAGCTACGCCGCAAAATTTTCGTTTTGAAAACGAAAACATTTGAGAGAGTTGGCCGTTTTCGGTCTATCGAAATCTGGCAGCCTTGCCTGCCTTCCGGCCTGTATCTCCATACCGAAAATGGCCGACGATTACGCCGCCGAAAGTATTTTACTAAACTGAACGGCGGCGTTTTTGACCGTTATTTTGAACTATCGACTGACTATAGTTGATTTTATAAAATAAAAAGTGGTCTCGCGTTTTGCACGCGCGCTAGAAAAACCTATATTCCTGTAGCGCGCGCTCGTAGACTTGTAAAAGTAAGAGACTGTGACGTAAGAGCAACAATTAAACAAGAACGTTACTTTATAAAAACAACTATTGAAATTGAAGAAAATCCGCAAAATACCTTTGCATTTAAGCTGCTTCTGATACAATCTTAAATAAAATTACCGATAACTTTTAATAAATTATTTGCGGAAAGATCTACAAGAAAATTGAAAAGAAGAAATATTTTCGAGAGCCAGGACCTGCAAGTCTCTAATTATCTAATGCTTGTTGAAATAATGGAAACTTTTCACTTATATGGTATGCAACAAGTGATTCTTTTTTAACCAGGTAGCTTTTTTTGACGGGGTCTTCCATAAAGAATGCGTTGAGGTTGTATTAACTTTAACAAATTATTAAACCATATTTGTTTTTCAGGCACCACCTTAGGCCCAAGTCATCTACCGACTTTTAATGCCTTAAACAGGTGGCCGGGCTAGAACGCGTAGGAGGCTGGTGGCAAGCCTTTTATGCCACGCGAGCCAACAGCTCCCTACACTCACTATTACCTCTACAAATGTTTATGTAAAGGAGAAGCCGAAGAACTCAGGGGGAAAACCCCTTTAATCAGTGAAGAGAGAACTTGCAAACTCTACGCAGGAGTGGTTCCGAGTTTTCAGCCAGTGCCACCATCGAACCCGGCTCCTCTTGCTGCGAGGCGAAAGTGCTAACCACTCCGCCACCCCACCTACTTTAAAAACCATGGGTTTTCACCAACTGTAGTATTTGAAACCTTTTTCTTTCTGTAATCAAACCTATGCCTATATTTTCCTTCATTATTCAAAAAAATATTTCCTACAAAATTCTATAAATCGACAATATATTTCCTATTTTCATAATTTTTCCTAATAAAAAGGTTTTTATTTTTAGCTCTTCTGTAATCACCGTGGGCACGTCTGTAGCAACGCGTTTCTTGAAATTTCACCACGTATAAAAAATAAGAGCAAAGCGTGAGCTTGGGTGAAGTCTACAGTTTATCCTTAGAGGAATTTCAACGCAGGGAGGATACGTTGGGGAGTTTCTGTGTACGCTATTTGAATATATTTTATTCGAGGAATCCAGGAAGAAGTTGGGAAGAAAAATAACATTGGAGAAGCGAATTTCCGAAACGCTCAAAACAGGGTGGGTGACGTCAACGTAATGACGTCACCGGGGAAATGGGAATCGAAAGGGGACCACGCTCTGTCCACCCTTCCTGGGAATTCGGGGAGATTTAACCTCCCAGTAAAGCCGCAGTTTTGAAGCAGCGAGTTCATAAAATAAACCATCAGTGTGTCTGTTAGTGGAAATAATTACCGATAGCTACGTAGAATAGAAGCTTAAATAAAACCTATTCAGCGATTTGCCTAGAAGTAGTAATACAGAGAGTTAGGACATATTTGTAAAAGCGTTATCTTATTTCAAAGCGCACGCTGCACAGTGGAGTATTTCCTCACAATATCTGGTCAAAATTCAAAATTAAAGTTTATTCTAAATCTAATTTCCATACCCGCTTTTAAAATTTTGACTTTTGATTTAATAAATCCGTTAGCATTAAAACGATATCAGAACAGACAACTGTTTTTATAAATCGTTTTTTTAATATATCGCAGGTATAACACTCTTATTAGAAACGTTTACTGGGCGCCGCCATTATCGTACAGACAACCAATGAGCCAGCCCTCTACCGCAGAAATTTCATCCCCCCAAAACCGGTTTTTTCATCACCCTCCCCGAAGACTGTAAGGTCATGGCGGTCGATTTGGAAGGCGCGTTTAAGAGTCTATAGATAAAATAATACTAGTTTTTTTTCGAAAATAAGGGGTCGAAAAATTCATAAGTCAAGGTTGATCACAACCATCTCATCCGATAGTGCCACAGATACTCAGATATCTGATCGGATAAATTAAAAAAAACCATTTACCTCGGATATATATTGATCCGACTTTCAAACTGAAAAGGAAATCTGATCTGCGCAGATAATGAAATCAGATTGATCCAATTTCTGTTTAAAGCGCTATTCCCTCCCAAAAAAAATCGAATGAGCTCGGTAATAATAATAATGATAATCAGCTAGGCTAATACCCAAGGCACGACCTAAGGCCCAAGTTATCGAGCGACTTTAAACTGGCGGCCGGGTTACAATGCGTAGGAGGGTGGTGGCAAGCCCTTCGTGCCACGCGAGCCGACAGCTCCCTATCCTATAGAATTATACTTAACCTCAACAAGTTTTTATGTAAGGGGAAACCGAAGAACTCGAGGGAAAACCCCTTTAAACAGTGGAGAGATAACTCGCAACTAGGGGCCCGAAAAATATTTTAGAAATCTTGAAATTCCCGAAATCTGGGCGAAAATCAGTTACAAAATCTCAATATCAGTCTAAAAATCAAGACGAAAATCGTACTCTGAAATATTCATAATCAGTTCATGAAATCACTTTAGCCACGGTCACACTAGTGCTTAAATCTCAGTTTAGCTAGGTTTGAATGTCAGTAATATTATTGGACATTATTTAGAATTTTATTCCCATTATTTTGGAAAACACGAGCAATTTTACTTCCTCGCCTTGTCGTTTTGGTAGCGATTAGCCACGGTCACACTAGAGCTTAAAACCCAGTTTAGGTCGGTTTGAATGCCAGTTTTGACCGCCGACTTCAATCATGGACTGTAAATTTTAGAGGACGAGTAAAGCGTAGCCTTCCCCTGCAGAATTTTGGTTTCCCCGAGCATCAATCACTAAAATTTACAGTCCGTGCTGCAATTCTTGGTTCACACGTGCGAAATCGCTACACCCCGGTTCGCTTATAGCCAAGGCTTAACGCCATTTCAAATTATGACCAAACTTTTGCAAATACTAAAAAAATTTCCCAAAACAATTAGTGAACCATGTTTACTATACATACGGTAATATTATTTGACAATATTTAGAATTTTATTCCCATAATTTTGGAAAATACTAGCAATTTTACTTCGCCGCCTTGTCGATTTGAAAGCGATTCTAAGCGAACCGACTTGGACGAGTTGCTTCCCGAACCAACACGAAGCGATTTCTCACGCTGGTTTTGAAAACTAGTTATCTAAAACCAAGCGATTTTAGGGGTAAGTATGAACCTGGCTTATGAGACTCAAAATCCCGTACGCCAAATTTGCAATTGCAAATGTCGGACCCCACGACTTGCAACTCTACGCGGAAGATTGGTTCCCTAAACCTGACATCTACCGACTCGATTGAAACGCCTTTCGTCACGATTTGCCGTTCAGATATGAAATTTTCCGTTCATTTCTTTTATATTCATATCCGAAAATTATCCCAATAAAAACTTATTTGTTGCATATAAATATAATAGTCGCGAATAATATCCATACATAAACAATTAATCGAATTATTTATGATTAATTTAAATTTTGGCGGTTAATTTTTCCGTTTCCACGAGCTCTAGATGCGTTTCAATCGCGTATGAAAACGTCACTTTGGGGAACCAATGAGAAACCAGGATTTTTATAAGGAGGGAGGAGCTATGGATTAAATAACCTTATTATATATAAGGTTATTTAATCCATGGAGGAGCTTACTGTTTGAGCGTGACGGCTAGAAATCGTCTCGATTTAAGCAAATAATAGTTAAAAGGCCTACACTACGAACACAAAAATCCAGCAGATTAATACTTCTCACTTATTAGATATACTATATACTTTTGATATTCCTATTGGGCGGAAAACGCAATCCATTGATTTGAAAAGAAGACTTATTTATCTGGGCTGTCGTGCAATAATTCCCCAGAGAACGAAAATGTCTAATTTTAGACTCTCTATACAGGGGCAATTTCCGGCGTAAATTTCTACCGGAAAGAGAGAGACAGGGGCTATTTTGCGGGACATGGGCGAACCGATAACGTCCAAAATACGGCTATTTATAATTGGCAGAATTACAATTAAAACAATACTTGTTTGGATATGCTAATGACAACGTAACTAGTCATATCTGGGTCTTTTTGGCGTTTTGATTACTCGGAAATGGCATTATTTAAATTGAGCTTTCTGCTCTCGATAGAGAGACATCTAGCGGACGTTTATCTTCAGCGCCATTTGAGTAGGAAGTGTCGGCTGCTTGTACGACATCGTGGCCGCCATATTTTCACATTTAAATTCCCCGATTTTTCCTGGTTAGAGATTTATCCTTGACGTTTTGAAAGCCACAATTTGGAAAATTTTAGCTTAATATTTTTCTTTTATCAGAAGTTAGTAAATTAAGTTTAACTTATATTTTAGTATAAAGATTAGGCCTATGTTTTAATTAAAACACTTTAATTGGGACCCTAAAAAAATGAGCAGAGCTTTGAAGGTACTAAAAATGACCGAATAATTAATCACAGAATTAAAGTAATTTAAAAAAAGGACAAAATTATAACGTATAGCCAGAAGTATATAGAATAACTCAAACGAGATAAGCACTTATTTGGTATTACTTTTACAGGGTTGCCACAATATTTTCTGATTCAAATTCCCAGACTTTTCCCTGACTATATTTTTTTGGAGATTTTCCCCTGACTAAATTTTTTGGAGATTCTCCCCTAACTATATTTTTTTATAGATTTTCCCCTGACCATATTTTTGGAGATTTTCCGATAACTATATTTTTTGGGGATTTTCCCCTGACTACATTTTTTGGATTCAAAATTTATTTAAAAAAAATAAATATTTATTTACCCTGTTCAGATTTCCTAATTTACCCCTGGGCCAACCCTATTACAGGCTACTTATTTCAAAATATTTTTGATACATTACAATTTCAAATAATTAAGAAACAAAATACAATTAGATGTAGATAAAAATGTTTTTACTAATTTATAGAGTTTGAATAATATTTATAGAAATTAGTCAATTTAAGGAAATAATGATTGTTAACAGGAACAAATAACTAAAACATTTATTACCGGAAGGTTAGGTTAGATACTAATTATTAATCAGTTGGAACGGTGTTGGTCCATTTGATAGAAAAATATGTGATCGACAGTCGATCATTATACGTTGCAATTGATCGAAATTCCATTTGATCGAATCCCATTTGTCATTTGTTTCATAAGATCGAACCTTCAAATGATCGAATACTATTTGATCGAATTCAAAAGTATTTATAGTACCAGTTGGTATGTTTTATTTTACCAAATGTCAATATGAAGTGCAGAAGGAATAATGATGGAATAATTCATTGCTTAAGTGCAGAAGGAATAATTATGGTATAATTCATTGCTTTAACTGTATTAAGCCACAAAGATGAAGAGATTTTTACTTTATACACTATATGATGGAATTTTTTATGACATCGACGATAACGACCCGTTGTTTTTGATATATATAAATAGGGTCAGGTTAGGTTAGGTTAGGTTAGGTTGATGTACGCGCGCCGTAGGCGCGTATGCACCGTTGCCTTTTCGATTTACTCCCAAAAACTAGTAGTTTTACCCTACAGTAGCTTTCGATCAAATTTCGTTCGATCAAATGCAATTCGATCAAATGGAAATTCGATCAAATGGAAATTCGATCAAATGGAAATTCTATCAAATGGAAATTCTATCAAATGGAAATTCGATCAAATGGAAATTCTATATAATGGGACCCGTTCGATCATTTGGGAATCGATCAAATGGGACCCGTTCGATCATTTGGGAATCGATCAAATGGGACCCGTTCGATCATTTGGGAATCGATCAAATGGGACCCGTTCGATCATTTGGGAATCGATCAAATGGGACCCGTTCGATCATTTGGGAATCGATCAAATGGGACCCGTTCGATCATTTGGGAATCGATCAAATGGGACCCGTTCGATCATTTGGGAATCGATCAAATGGGACCCGTTCGATCATTTGGGAATCGATCAAATGGGACCCGTTCGATCATTTGGGAATCGATCAAATATACTCAAACCGTTGGAACAATGATATATCCAGAGATTTTCCCCCTGGCTATATCCATTTTGAAAATCTCTGACTTTTCCAGGTACTATGGCAACTCCGTAATATAGGAAAAGTTGGGAAAATATTATTTCGAAACGCCCAACCAAAAACCCCAAAGGAGCATTTCTAAACGTTGGTCAATTTTGACACAACGCGCTGGCCTCGTCAATTGGTAGATGCACGCCGGGGCATTGAGTATGGGCCGCCGAAAGGATTAGAGTTAATCCCCTAGACAAGGGATTTATGGGCGGCAGAGCCCCTTCCTTACTAATCTCTGGATTATCAGAGCTCGTAATTTTAGACCGCTCCCCCTCTCTTCTCTTCCCTGCACTGCACTCAACTCCAATCCTCTCCTCTCCACTACCTTCGTTATCGACGATTTATATGGGCTCTAGTGTAGTCACTGTAGTGGCACCTTGGACGATTAAACGCTATAAACATTGCGGCTGACTTGTTGGAGTTTGTTCGAAGGCCAAGGCGTAGCTATGTTCAGGTAAGAACCTATTTAGGTTACTAAGAGCGTACGAGTACATCTGGCAGGGACGGTGGCATGGAGCCATGCAGGGCACAAAAAGTCCCCGAGCGGGGGAAATTTTAAAGTCACTGAGCAGGGAAATTAAAACGGCAACGTGCGGGGCAAATTAAAAAGCCACTTTTAGTAACTGTATTTAGAAAAAGTGACTTTTAGTAACTGAATTTAGAAAAGGTGACTTTTAGTAACTGAATTTAGAAAAAGTGACTTTTAGTAACTGAATTTAGAAAAGGTGACTTTTAGTAACTGAATTTAGAAAAAGTGACTTTTAGTAACTGAATTTAGAAAAGGTGACTTTTAGTAACTGAATTTAGAAAAGGTTACTTTTAGTAACTGAATTTAGAAAAGGTGACTTTTAGTAACTGAATTTAGAAAAAGTGACTTTTAGTAACTGAATTTAGAAAAGGTGACTTTTAGTAACTGAATTTAGAAAAGGTGACTTTTAGTAACTGAATTTAGAAAAGGTGACTTTTAGTAACTGAATTTAGAAAAGGTGACTTTTAGTAACTGAATTTAGAAAAGGTGACTTTTAGTAACTGAATTTAGAAAAGGTGACTTTTAGTAACTGAATTTAGAAAAGGTGACTTTTAGTAACTGAATTTAGAAAAAGTGACTTTTAGTAACTGAATTTAGAAAAGGTGACTTTTAGTAACTGAATTTAGAAAAAGTGACTTTTAGTAACTGAATTTAGAAAAGGTGACTTTTAGTAACTGAATTTAGAAAAAGTGACTTTTAGTAACTGAATTTAGAAAAGGTGACTTTTAGTAACTGAATTTAGAAAAGGTTACTTTTAGTAACTGAATTTAGAAAAGGTGACTTTTAGTAACTGAATTTAGAAAAAGTGACTTTTAGTAACTGAATTTAGAAAAGGTGACTTTTAGTAACTGAATTTAGAAAAGGTGACTTTTAGTAACTGAATTTAGAAAAGGTGACTTTTAGTAACTGAATTTAGAAAAGGTGACTTTTAGTAACTGAATTTAGAAAAGGTGACTTTTAGTAACTGAATTTAGAAAAGGTGACTTTTAGTAACTGAATTTAGAAAAGGTGACTTTTAGTAACTGAATTTAGAAAAAGTGACTTTTAGTAACTGAATTTAGAAAAGGTGACTTTTAGTAACTGAATTTAGAAAAAGTGACTTTTAGTAACTGAATTTAGAAAAGGTGACTTTTAGTAACTGAATTTAGAAAAAGTGACTTTTAGTAACTGAATTTAGAAAAGGTGACTTTTAGTAACTGAATTTAGAAAAGGTTACTTTTAGTAACTGAATTTAGAAAAGGTGACTTTTAGTAACTGAATTTAGAAAAAGTGACTTTTAGTAACTGAATTTAGAAAAGGTGACTTTTAGTAACTGAATTTAGAAAAGGTGACTTTTAGTAACTGAATTTAGAAAAGGTGACTTTTAGTAACTGAATTTAGAAAAGGTGACTTTTAGTAACTGAATTTAGAAAAGGTGACTTTTAGTAACTGAATTTAGAAAAGGTGACTTTTAGTAACTGAATTTAGAAAAGGTGACTTTTAGTAACTGAATTTAGAAAAGGTGACTTTTAGTAACTGAATTTAGAAAAGGTGACTTTTAGTAACTGAATTTAGAAAAAGTGACTTTTAGTAACTGAATTTATAAAAAGTTACTTTTAGTAACTGAATTTATAAAAAGTTACTTTTAGTAACTGAATTTAGAAAAAGTTACTTTTAGTAACTGAATTTAGAAAAAGTGACTTTTAGTAACTGAATTTAGAAAAAGTGACTTTTAGTAACTGAATTTAGAAAAGGTGACTTTTAGTAACTGAATTTAGAAAACGTGACTTTTAGTAACTGAATTTAGAAAACGTGACTTTTAGTAACTGAATTTAGAAAAGGTGACTTTTAGTAACTGAATTTAGAAAACGTGACTTTTAGTAACTGAATTTAGAAAACGTGACTTTTAGTAACTGAATTTAGAAAAGGTGACTTTTAGTAACTGAATTTAGAAAAGGTGACTTTTAGTAACTGAATTTAGAAAAAGTGACTTTTAGTAACTGAATTTAGAAAAAGTGACTTTTAGTAACTGAATTTAGAAAAGATGACTTTTAGTAACTGAATTTAGAAAACGTGACTTTTAGTAACTGAATTTAGAAAAGGTGACTTTTAGTAACTGAATTTAGAAAACGTGACTTTTAGTAACTGAATTTAGAAAAGGTGACTTTTAGTAACTGAATTTAGAAAAGGTGACTTTTAGTAACTGAATTTAGAAAAAGTGACTTTTAGTAACTGAATTTAGAAAAAGTGGTTTTTAGTAACTGAATTTAGAAAAGGTGACTTTTAGTTACTGAATTTAGAAAAAGTGACTTTTAGTAACTGAATTTAGAAAAGGTGACTTTTAGTAACTGAATTTAGAAAAGGTGACTTTTAGTAACTGAATTTAGAAAACGTGACTTTTAGTAACTGAATTTAGAAAAAGTTACTTTTAGTAACTGAATTTAGAAAAAGTGACTTTTAGTAACTGAATTTAGAAAAAGTGACTTTTAGTAACTGAATTTAGAAAAGGTGACTTTTAGTAACTGAATTTAGAAAAGGTGACTTTTAGTAACTGAATTTAGAAAAGGTGACTTTTAGTAACTGAATTTAGAAAACGTGACTTTTAGTAACTGAATTTAGAAAACGTGACTTTTAGTAACTGAATTTAGAAAAGGTGACTTTTAGTAACTGAATTTAGAAAAGGTGACTTTTAGTAACTGAATTTAGAAAAAGTGACTTTTAGTAACTGAATTTAGAAAGTGACTTTTAGTAACTGAATTTAGAAAAAGTGACTTTTAGTAACTGAATTTAGAAAAGGTGACTTTTAGTAACTGAATTTAGAAAAAGTGACTTTTAGTAACTGAATTTAGAAAAGGTGACTTTTAGTAACTGAATTTAGAAAACGTGACTTTTAGTAACTGAATTTAGAAAAAGTGACTTTTAGTAACTGAATTTAGGAAAAGTGACTTTTAGTAACTGAATTTAGAAAAGGTGACTTTTAGTAACTGAATTTAGAAAAGGTGACTTTTAGTAACTGAATTTAGAAAAAGTGACTTTTAGTAACTGAATTTAGAAAAAGTGACTTTTAGTAACTGAATTTAGAAAAGGTGACTTTTAGTAACTGAATTTAGAAAAAGTGACTTTTAGTAACTGAATTTAGAAAAGGTGACTTTTAGTAACTGAATTTAGAAAACGTGACTTTTAGTAACTGAATTTAGAAAACGTGACTTTTAGTAACTGAATTTAGAAAAAGTTACTTTTAGTAACTGAATTTAGAAAAAGTGACTTTTAGTAACTGAATTTAGAAAAAGTGACTTTTAGTAACTGAATTTAGAAAAGGTGACTTTTAGTAACTGAATTTAGAAAACGTGACTTTTAGTAACTGAATTTAGAAAAAGTGACTTTTAGTAACTGAATTTAGGAAAAGTGACTTTTAGTAACTGAATTTAGAAAAGGTGACTTTTAGTAACTGAATTTAGAAAAGGTGACTTTTAGTAACTGAATTTAGAAAAGGTGACTTTTAGTAACTGAATTTAGAAAACGTGACTTTTAGTAACTGAATTTAGAAAACGTGACTTTTAGTAACTGAATTTAGAAAACGTGACTTTTAGTAACTGAATTTAGAAAAAGTTACTTTTAGTAACTGAATTTAGAAAAAGTTACTTTTAGTAACTGAATTTAGAAAACGTGACTTTTAGTAACTGAATTTAGAAAACGTGACTTTTAGTAACTGAATTTAGAAAACGTGACTTTTAGTAACTGAATTTAGAAAAAGTGACTTTTAGTAACTGAATTTAGAAAAAGTGACTTTTATTAACTTAATTTAGAAAACGTGACTTTTAGTAACTGAATTTAGAAAACGTGACTTTTAGTAACTGAATTTAGAAAACGTGACTTTAAGTAACTGAATTTAGAAAAAGTTACTTTTAGTAACTGAATTTAGAAAAAGTTACTTTTAGTAACTGAATTTAGAAAAAGTGACTTTTAGTAACTGAATTTAGAAAAGGTGACTTTTAGTAACTGAATTTAGAAAACGTGACTTTTAGTAACTGAATTTAGAAAAAGTGACTTTTAGTAACTGAATTTAGAAAACGTGACTTTTAGTAACTGAATTTAGAAAAAGTGACTTTTAGTAACTGAATTTAGAAAAAGTGACTTAGTAACTGAATTTAGAAAAAGTGACTTTTAGTAACTGAATTTAGAAAAAGTGACTTTTAGTAACTGAATTTAGAAAAAGTTACTTTTAGTAACTGAATTTAGAAAAAGTGACTTTTAGTAACTGAATTTAGAAAAGGTGACTTTTAGTAACTGAATTTAGAAAACGTGACTTTTAGTAACTGAATTTAGAAAACGTGACTTTTAGTAACTGAATTTAGAAAAAGTTACTTTTAGTAACTGAATTTAGAAAAAGTGACTTTTAGTAACTGAATTTAGAAAAAGTTACTTTTAGTAACTGAATTTAGAAAACGTGACTTTTAGTAACTGAATTTAGAAAAGGTGACTTTTAGTAACTGAATTTAGAAAACGTGACTTTTAGTAACTGAATTTAGAAAAAGTGACTTTTAGTAACTGAATTTAGGAAAAGTGACTTTTAGTAACTGAATTTAGAAAACGTGACTTTTAGTAACTGAATTTAGAAAAGGTGACTTTTAGTAACTGAATTTAGAAAACGTGACTTTTAGTAACTGAATTTAGAAAACGTGACTTTTAGTAACTGAATTTAGAAAACGTGACTTTTAGTAACTGAATTTCGAAAAAGTTACTTTTAGTAACTGAATTTAGAAAAAGTTACTTTTAGTAACTGAATTTGAAAAAGAAAATGATTTTCATTGAGAAAAGTGACTCAGTATCAGGACTGCATGCGGGGAAATACACCGTCAATTACCGCGGTGAAGGTGTTTTCAAGGTCAAAGAGAAGCACCTCTTTAAAAACAACATCGTTAGCGGCCATTTTTATCCACGCTTTCCCACTAATATTCTCTTCTTTTGGTCTAATATTCTTCATACAAACGGAATAAGGAAATCGATAACAGAAACTCCCCGACTCGAAAACAGATCGCGTACAGTCTGCGTCTCTTAATGCTCCGTAATGCCCGTAGCGGATTCCATTACGGGACGTTGTACCTGAAGGCAAAACCCGACCGACGAAATAAAAAAAACTCGAACGACAGTGGAGAAAACCGCGTTTATGACAAAACGGCGCTCTGGGAACGGTTCGCAGTTCCTCAAAGCGTATCGCAAAACAAGTTGGCAAAACGCAAAATGTTATTCGTTGCTTATGCCGCCATCTGCATTCGGGAAACCGAATATTTGGCGATAAAAGCACATTTGAATATGAACTTTATTTGTTATAAATTTAATTCGTATTTTTAATTTATTTGTTATTAATTTAATTCGTATTTTTAATTTATTTGTTATTAATTTAATTCGTATTTTTAATTTATTTGTTATTAATTTAATTCGTATTTTTAATTTATTTGTTATTAATTTAATTCGTAATTTTAATTTATTTGTTATTAATTTAATTCGTAATTTTAACTTATTTGATAAAAATTTAATTCGTAATTTTAGTTTATTTGATAAAAATTTAATTCGTAATTTTAATTTATTTGTTATTAATTTAATTAATAATTTTAATTTATTTGATATTAATTCAATTCGTAATTTTAATTTTAATTTATCTTAACTCGAAATTTTAATTTAATATTATCTCAATTCTTCATTCTAAATAAATATTATCTCAATTCTTCATTCTAAATAAATATTATCTCAATTCTTCATTCTAAATAAATATCTCAATTCTTCATTCTAAATAAATATTACCTCAATTCTTCATTCTAAATAAATATTATCTCAATTCTTCATTCTAAATAAATATTATCTCAATTCTTCATTCTAAATAAATATTATCTCAATTCTTCATTCTAAATAAATATTATCTCAATTCTTCATTCTAAATAAATATCTCAATTCTTCATTCTAAATAAATATTACCTCAATTCTTCATTCTAAATAAATATTATCTCAATTCTTCATTCTAAATAAATATTATCAAAATTCTTCATTCTAAATAAATTAGTGTTGTTAATTTTCCGGAAAAATAAAATGCGGAAAATTTTCCGCAAATCGGAAAAATAAAACATAAATTACCTTTTAAGGGTTTTTAATGTTTTTAACTTTTTATCGATATAAAATGTCTAATATCAGTAAACATACTACAAAACATTAATAGCGTTACATTGTTAATCAGTTTAAATTAGTCTAGAGGTTTAGTTTTACTTTCAGATTCGAAAAAATGAGGCGAAAATACCGTTTTATTTCAATTTGCAAACAATATATTAGACTAATTATGGAATGAAAACTTTTTTTTTTCGGAAAAATACGGAAAATTTTCCGGAAAAAAGGCCTCGGTCATTTTCCGGAAAATTTTCCAACTTACAACACTAAAATAAATATTATCTCAATTCTTCATTCTAAATAAATATTATCTCAATTCTTCATTCTAAATAAATATTAATTTAATTCGAAATATTAAATATTAATTTAATTCCTTATTTAAAATAATTGTACATTTAATTCCTAATTTTAAATAATTGTACATTTAATTCCTAATTTTAAATAATTGTACATTTCATTACTAATTTTAAATAATTGTACATTTAATTACCCATTTTAAATAAATATTAATTTAATTACCCATTTTAAATAAATATTAATTTAATTACAATTTAAAATATTAATTTAATTACAAATTTTAAATATTAATTTAATTACTAATTTTAAATATTAATTTCATTACTAATTTTAAATAAATATTAAATTAATTACTAATTTTAAATAAATATTAATTTCATTACCAATTTCAAATAAATATTAATTTCATTACTAATTTTAAATAAATATTAATTTCATTACTAATTTTAAATAAATATTAATTTCATTACTAATTTTAAATAAATATTAATTTCATTACTAATTTTAAATAAATATTAATTTCATTACTAATTTTAAATAAATATTAATTTCATTACTAATTTTAAATAAATATTAATTTCATTACTAATTTTAAATAAATATTAATTTCATTACTAATTTTAAATAAATATTAATTTCATTACTAATTTTAAATAAATATTAATTTCATTACTAATTTTAAATAAATATTAATTTCATTACTAATTTTAAATAAATATTAATTTCATTACTAATTTTAAATAAATATTAATTTCATTACTAATTTTAAATAAATATTAATTTCATTACTAATTTTAAATAAATATTATTTTCATTACTAATTTTTTAAATAAGTTCCCAGGCTAACTAGATAGAGGGCTCCCTACTCCTAGAACAGACAACGAAAACGCCTTCTATAAGTTTTTCCCTGTATACCCTGGGAGCCAATTTGTAGATATCCCAGGGCAACACTACCTTTGGCCATAGTGTCAACCAAAACGAAATTTGCCCCTTGTAAATCCGAGTATAATTCCTGCGCTATCTGCGAGGCGCCGGACCTAAGAAAAACAACCATCAATTTAACAACTTGTTTTTTTCTAGGCGTGAATATTTGAGATATTTTCGATACGGTGTCGTGACCTTTTACAAGATATTTACATAAATACTTAACTATATATTTACATAAATACGTGGAAACTTCGCGAGGACGGAGCAGTTTCGACTTTGCGCCGAGGGAATGATAAAAAAAGAGGCGTTGCATTTATTATGCAAATTTAAAATTTTCGTTATCGAAGGAAATAGGAAGAATTCGGAGGTACGAAGAGTCTCAGGAGAAGACTATAAATACTTTATCGTGAATACATTCCAGAGTACATTTTACTGGAAATAAAAGACAGCTTTCACAGGACAGAAAGAACCGTTAAGTCCAGACATTCCATACTCTATAAACTTTATCCCGTTACAAAAAAGGACCAAAATATAACGTATAGCCAGAAGTATATAGAATAACTCAAACAAGATAAGTACTTATTTGGTATTAGTTTTACAGGGTTGCCACCATATTTTCAGATTCAAATTATCTGATTTTCCCCTGACTACATTTCCCGGAGATTTTCCCCTGACTAAATTTCCCAGAGATTTTCCCCTGACTACATTTTCCGGAGATTTTCCCGTGACTACATTTTCCCGGAGATTTCCCCCTGACTACATTTCCCGGAGATTTTCCCCTCCCGGAGATTTTCCCCTGACTACATTTCCCGGAGATTTTTCCCTGTTTATTTGACATTTTTTAACTTTATATTTTACTTTTATCAGATTTCAAAAAAATGTATACTAAAATATCAATTGAATTAAATTTATGTTTTAACAAAAAAAATTATATTTTTTGAAACGTTTAGAAAAATTACCTTCCAAAACGTTTCAAAATAAAATTGAATTTCAAACGTTTCCCCGACTTGTGGCAACCCTGATATCGTATAAACAGAAGTATATACAATATTTAATACTAGATAACTATGCCGCTAGTTTTTCGTTTGACTTATTTGGTTTTAGTTTTTCGTCGCTATTCTGGAACACACCAAGGCCCAATAATATAATCAATAAGAGGCGAACATTTTAAAGCAGTTTAAATCGATTTGACAAATCGAATATTAGATTTGGTATCGACAGGGTTTTCTGATTTAAATCAAGTGATATTTAAAAAAATCATCAATTATACCAGAAGTAAATGAACCGAAGTTATAGGAGGGGGCCAAATTTTAAAAGGCATTTTCCTTAACGTGGGGAGATGAAAATTCATCGGAATTCCACCCCCTTTAGTTCCCGCCAAAATTGCACTAGGGAATTGTGGATATAGACATTCGATTTCCCCGTCATCACCTTCTAGTCGATAGATGGCGATAGTGGAGCCTTGACGGCGCGAAATTTTAAAACGTCGACTAAAGGGAGATCTCATATGGAAAATGCGCTTAGTATGAGAAATATAGCGGTCTAATACTTCGGTTCATTTACTTCTGATTATACTTCAATGTATTTACGAAAATGAAAAAAGCACGCTCTTTAGTGCGAACTCGGTGTACACTGTACTAATAAGAGTTTGTTAACTCTTTAAAATCCGTACCTTTAACAGTACTAAGTACGCGAACTCGGTGTACATGTCATCCGAGAGTGACTTACCCCTCGTGCAGGGTGACCAGAGAAAGGCTTTGAAAATGTTATAGGAAAAATAGGAATTTTTAGAGGCGAATTATAGGAAATTATAGGAATGGAAATAACCGAATTATAGAAAAATATAGGACACAAAATAGGAAAATATATTGTTGTTAATTTTCCGGAAAAATAAAATGCGGAAAATTTTCCGCAAATCGGAAAAATAAAAAATTGAAACATAAATTACCTTTTAAGGGTTTTTAATGTTTTTAACTTTTTATCGACATAAAATGTCTAATATCAGTAAACATACTACAAAACATTAATAGCGTTACATTGTTAATCAGTTTAAACTAGTCTAGAGGTTTAGTTTTACTTTTAGATTCGAAAAAATGAGGCGAAAATGCCGCTTTATTTCAATTTGCGAACAATATATTAGACTAATCATGGAATGAAAACTTTTTATTTTTTTGCGGAAAAATATGGAATATTTCCCGGAAAAAAAGGCCTCGGTCATTTTCGGAAAATTTTCCGACTTGCAACACTAGGAGAAAAACAAAGTAATTACTGCATATCGGTATACTTTGACTCGAATCACCTAGAATATTGATAATTTTTCACTTAGCGGATTTACAAAGCCCGTACATTTTGTTCGAAAGTGGCAGTGTTAGAACTAGATGTTCTATGACACGTACAAAAAAGTTCTTTCATTTTCAGAAGACCGTGAAATTATAGGAAGTTACGTAAAAATAAAGGAAATTATAGGAAGGCATTAAAAATATAGGGAAATATAGGAAGTCTGATCACCCTGTTAGTGATGTCAATTCCGAGCAAAGTAATTTAGATTTTAATTAGTAATTAAAATTAATTAAGAATAATGTAAATTTCATTTTACGTTACGGCTGAACTAGCATTTAATAACGAAAAATGAAATGAATTTTCTATTTTTAAATAAATCAAAAAGCAGGGTTGGTCGATAATTATCGATGGATAATTATCAATGATAATTATCCGATGAAAAACAGTTTTTAAAGTTTAATTTAATAATTTTGAAAGCAATATAGAGCAGGTCTAAGTATTTATGACATTTATGTAATGTTTACAACTATCCAAAATAAATTTTATCAAATTTTAAACTTTAAAATTTTGAAATTGTTTTGAAACTTGAAAAGACAATGTTGATTTGTTCGTAATCATTCATCGGAAACATCGTAAAATTTTACAACTTAAATTCCAAATATTCTTAATTATCAAAAAAATCCGATAATTATCCAAATAATCGGATAATTATAAAAAAAAATCCGATAATTATCTTATAAATCGGATTTTTCGGAAAAATAAAAAAATCCGATTTTTTGCCAACCCTGTCAAAAAATCACAGCCCTGTATAGAGCCTAATTCCGATATATCAAAATCGAGGGTAAACAGTCTACCCTCATCAAAACAAATGTTTTTTCAATTTCATTTTAACATTATTTCAAGTCAAAAAGTAAGGTCTGCATTTTTTTAGGGGTCCCAAATTGTATTTTGCACAATGCCCCCAATAGTGTTAATCCCGCCCTGGCATTACGTCATTACAAAACAAGCTGATAAAATAAATTGTCGTGAAAACCAGTGATGGGCGCGCTCGTATCTTTGGATACTTTTAGGATACGAGATGATACTTTATCCGAAAAATAAAAATAAAAATATACGATTTTGATATGATCTTCTACATTGCAAAATGATCGCGATAGAATTTTGAAGAAAAAAACTCGGCAGCGAACTATATTTGAAAAGATTCTTCTCTTACCTAGCCTAGCGAAAAAAAGAGCGGGAATAGAGCTAGTGCTTCCATTTGTTGTATTAGAAATTACACGATAGATTTTTTCTGGTTACTCTTCAATTTTGTTCGTATTTGAGAGGAAATATTTTAACGCCATCTAGATATGCCGATATACAATTATTTGAGCGGCGAACATCTCTCACGTGATACCGAAATATAGCCAAACCCGAAACACTGTTAAGTGATAGAAGGGAGAGGAGCGGTCAACGGTCGCGCGGTTTTTCTGCTGGGGGAGGGGGGATCATTCGCTCTATCACTAGGCAGACAGAAGAGGGAAAGCAAAGACTGATTCTAGCAATAAGAAGCTGCGCCGCGCAGCCTGAAAGGCGATTTCAAAACTAAAACCAAAACTCTCAAAAGTTATTGTTCCCACCGTCCCAACTCCCACGCAGTTAGAGTGTCACGTGTGTTGCAAACTGGCAGTGTGGGCTGTGGCGATGCAATAGCTTTATTTATTTTCCATAATCAAAATTAAAATCGATTCTAATCCATAAAATTAAAATCGATTCTAATCCATAAAATTAAAATCAAATGTTGGAGGGTTTACTACTAAATTAATAATCAAAAGATAAAAATTGAAATATTCATTTTAATACTTCGAACTTTTGATATGAAAATTTTTTATTCTACTTTCTCGTGAAACGTAGTTGAAATATTTTTAAATATACTTTTCAAAATAATGAAAACTAAAGAAGTATTTGAAATGATACTTATCTAAATCTTTAAAGATTTCTATTGATATTTTTCAGGCAAGGGCAAAAAAGAATTGAAAATAATTGAAACTCTCATATCTTAAAAAGAAATTTGAAAGATCGTGAAAAATCAAAGGGCCAAAACTAAATAAAATGAAAGATTGTGAATGATTTTGTCGAAATCTATGCTCAAAAATATCAAAAATAAAATGATATTTTATAGAAATTTCAGAGGGAAAAAATTGATAGTATAGTATAGCTGCTGCCATCTATGTAAAAAGATACGAAAAAGATAGATATAATTTTTTTTGTGCAACACTGGTGAAAACGAGGCAAAAGTAGCAATTCATTTCTATTTAATCGTTTTTCGCCGCTAAGCCTTGGTCGGAATACGCGGCGGGTTGAGAGACAGTGAGCTAGGCTAGGCTTAGATCAATTTTAAGAGCTTCCAAGAGAAGCCCACGCTCAAGGCGATAACTGCTTTCGGGGCTGCTCGCTCCACGGAAACCCTAAGCTTAATAAATTTTGTTGCCCTAGTAGTGAAAAATTTAAATTTCTAGTCCTAAAAACCGGACGAAATTCGATTAAGATATTTAAAACGCGTCTGAGCGTTTAACTTTTAAAAGCGAATTATATCAAATTTCATTTATGAAAACGAATTTGGGATTTCGTATGAAATTATCTGACGTTTTTAGGTAAATTATTACAGTATTCATTAGACCTTTCACGAAATTATTTAAATCCCTTACCTTCTTACAATATTAATTAAAGCCACCATTTTACGATATTAAATCCCTGAGGTTTTTGGGGTAGCTACATTTGTTCGAATTTCAATCGTCCGAACGGTGGAACAAATGTTCGAATTTCATTCGTCCGAACCGCCGAAATAACAAATGTTTCAATTGTTCGAATTGGACAACTTGTTTGTTTCATTCGTCCGAATCGGTAGCATCACTTGTCCGAATTCTGTCGCTAAATTAGTATTTATTGTTGCTGTTTTTTTTGGTTCGGATTTTTTTTAGTGCAAGAATTAAAAATGAAAAACTACATTGTAAATATCGTTGTTTGTTAGTAAGTGGGAATTGCGTTGAATGTTGTGGATATTTTAGGTTAGGTTAGGTTAGGTTCACGTTAATGTTACTATTTTCTTATATTAACAATATTTAAAAAAAAACAACCAATTCCTAATGTTCGAAAAAACGAACAAACGATTATTCGAACAAATGAAATTCGCCAGTAGAGTTAACATAAATTGAACGACTAAATCACCAACAAAAGTCGTGATAAATTTTTCGGGCAAATGAAATAAGTTTTCGGACATACGATCCTGTTTTCCGGGATTCGGACAAATGATCATTCGGACATTTGTACCACCGTTCGGACGAATGAAATTCGAACAAATGTACCCAAATCAAGTTCTTATGATAGTAAATCCCTGATGTTTTACGATATTAATTAAATTCCGAACTCTTCACTATATTATTTAAATTCCGAACTCTTCACTATATTATTTAAATCCCGGACTTATCCCTGACCTTTCCCCTCCATTTTGGACCTATCCTGGATTTCCAGGTTCCGCAACGAAAGGGGAATTTTCTCCTGGTTTCCAATTTTACTGAGAAAAAAGAAAAACTTTTACAAAAGCGCAGAAAAGGGGAGGGTTTTCTTGTAAGACGGCTCGAAAGTTTGTTTACCTCTGATACATCATTAAAGCGAGATAAAAAACAGGTGATGTTTCAATTCTTTTTTCTGAAAACGGCTTTCTCGGAAAATGATATATGATTAAAAACAACGAAGATTATACCGAGCTACTGCGAATGGGTACAATGTTTGGTTCTATCATCCTTGCTATATATTAGGTGAATTTACGAACCATTAAAAAATGCATTACACACAATAGACTCGACCAGAGGTAAATAATAAACAAGTGAAGTATCAGTATCTCTTACGGGTAAAATTACATTATGACGCGCTAGTGGAAAACAAACTTCACGGGGGAAATTACGCATCCGTATGCCTTACGAGGGAAATTGCGCATCCGTATCTCTTAAGAGGGAAATTGTGCATCCGTATCTCTTACGAGGGAAATTGTGCATCCGTATCTCTTAAGAGGGAAATTGCGCATCCGTATCTCTTAAGATGGAAATTGTGCATCCGTATCTCTTACGAGGGAAATTACGCATCCGTAGCTCTTACGAGGGAAATTGCGCATCCGTATCTCTTAAGAGGGAAATTGCGCATCCGTATCTCTTAAGAGGGAAATTGCGCATCCGTATCTCTTAAGAGGGAAATTGCGCATCCGTATCTCTTAAGAGGGAAATTGCGCATCCGTATCTCTTACGGGGGATAATATATCCGTATCTCTTACGGGGGAAATTGAGCATCAGTATCTCTTACGGGGGATAATATATCCGTATCTCTTACGGGGGAAATTGCGCATCCGTATCTCTTATAGGGGATAATATATCCGTATCTCTTACGGGGGAAATTACGCATCCGTATCTCTTACGAGGGAAATTGCGCATCCGTATCTCTTACGAGGGAAATTGCGCATCCGTATCTCTTACGGGGGATAATATATCCGTATCTCTTACGGGGGAAATTACGCATCCGTATCTCTTACGGGGGAAATTACGCATCCGTATCTCTTACGGGGGAAATTACGCATCCGTATCTCTTACGGGGGAAATTACGCATCCGTATCTCTTACGGGGGAAATTACGCATCCGTATCTCTTACGGGGGAAATTACGCATCCGTATCTCTTACGGGGGAAATTACGCATCCGTATCTCTTACGGGGGAAATTACGCATCCGTATCTCTTACGGGGGAAATTACGCATCCGTATTTCTTACGGGGGAAATTACGCATCCGTATCTCTTACGGGGGAAATTACGCATCCGTATCTCTTACGAGGGAAATTGCGCATCCGTATCTCTTAAGAGGGAAATTGCGCATCCGTATCTCTTACGGGGGAAATTACGCATCCGTATCTCTTAAGAGGGAAATTGCGCATCCGTATCTCTTACAGGGGATAATATATCCGTATCTCTTACGGGGGAAATTGCGCATCTGTATCTGTTACGGGGGAAATTGCGCATCCGTATCTCTTACAGGGGATAATATATCCGTATCTCTTACAGGGGATAATATATCCGTATCTCTTACAGGGGATAATATATCCGTATCTCTTACAGGGGATAATATATCCGTATCTCTTACAGGGGATAATATATCCGTATCTCTTACAGGGGATAATATATCCGTATCTCTTACAGGGGATAATATATCCGTATCTCTTACAGGGGATAATATATCCGTATCTCTTACAGGGGATAATATATCCGTATCTCTTACAGGGGATAATATATCCGTATCTCTTACAGGGGATAATATATCCGTATCTCTTACAGGGGATAATATATCCGTATCTCTTACAGGGGATAATATATCCGTATCTCTTACAGGGGATAATATATCCGTATCTCTTACGAGGGAAATTGCGCATCCGTATCTCTTACAGGGGATAATATATCCGTATCTATTAAGAGGGAAATTGCTCATCCGTATCTCTTACAGGGGATAATATATCCGTATCTATTAAGAGGGAAATTGCGCATCCGTATCTCTTACGGGGGATAATATATCCGTATCTCTTACGGGGGAAATTGCGCATCCGTATCTCTTATAGGGGATAATATATCCGTATCTCTTACGGGGGAAATTACGCATCCGTATCTCTTACGGGGGAAATTACGCATCCGTATCTCTTACGAGGGAAATTACGCATCCGTATCTCTTACGGGGGAAATTACGCATCCGTATCTCTTACGAGGGAAATTGCGCATCCGTATCTCTTACGGGGGAAATTGCGCATCCGTATCTCTTACGGGGGAAATTGCGCATCCGTATCTCTTACGGGGGAAATTGCGCATCCGTATCTCTTACGGGGGAAATTACGCATCCGTATCTCTTACGGGGGAAATTACGCATCCGTATCTCTTACGGGGGAAATTACGCATCCGTATCTCTTACGAGGGAAATTGCGCATCCGTATCTCTTACGGGGGAAATTGCGCATCCGTATCTCTTACGGGGGAAATTGCGCATCCGTATCTCTTACGGGGGAAATTGCGCATCCGTATCTCTTACGGGGGAAATTACGCATCCGTATCTCTTACGGGGGAAATTACGCATCCGTATCTCTTACGGGGGAAATTACGCATCCGTATCTCTTACGGGGGAAATTACGCATCCGTATCTCTTACGGGGGAAATTACGCATCCGTATCTCTTACGGGGGAAATTACGCATCCGTATCTCTTACGGGGGAAATTACGCATCCGTATCTCTTACGGGGGAAATTACGCATCCGTATCTCTTACGGGGGAAATTACGCATCCGTATCTCTTACGAGGGAAATTGCTCATCCGTATCTCTTACAGGGGATAATATATCCGTATCTATTAAGAGGGAAATTGCGCATCCGTATCTATTAAGAGGGAAATTGCGCATCCGTATCTCTTACAGGGGATAATATATCCGTATCTCTTACGGGGGAAATTACGCATCCGTATCTCTTACGAGGAAAATTGCGTATCCGTATCTCTTACGAGGGAAATTGCGCATCCGTATCTCTTAAGAGGGAAATTGCGCATCCGTATCTTTTACGAGGGAAATTGCGCATCCGTATCTCTTACGAGGGAAATTGCGCATCCGTATCTCTTACGAGGGAATAATATATCCGTATCTCTTACGAGGGAAATTGCGCATCCGTATCTCTTAAGAGGGAAAATGTGCATCCGTATCTCTTAAGAGGGAAAATGTGCATCCGTATCTCTTAAGAGGGAATTGCGCATCCGTATCTCTTACAGGGGATAATATATCCGTATCTCTTACAGGGGAAATTACGCATCCGTATGTCTTACGGGGAAAATTACGCAACCGTATCTCTTACGAGGGAAATTGCGCACCCGTATCTCTTAAGAGGGAATTGCGCACCCGTATCTCTTACAGGGGATAATATATCCGTATCTCTTACAGGGGAAATTACGCATCCGTATGTCTTACGGGGAAAATTACGCAATCGTAACTCTTACGAGGGAAATTGCGCACCCGTATCTCTTACGAGGGAAATTGCGCACCCGTATCTCTTACGAGGGAAACTACGCATCCGTATCTCTTAATCGCTTGAAATCAAAATTCTTTTTGGAAGAGTTTCCTTAACTATTACACCGAGAAAACATGGTTTTTAAATAATTGAATATCCTTACGTGGTGTAATTGCGTTTGACTGACTACGAAGGCACATTTTATATTTCTAAGGTCTAGGTGGATTATTGGATACTTATCTCGTAACGGTATATTATAAACTTCTGGTCATACATAAATTAAAAATTCTTCGAGGCTAATTAGATTAATTTCAAGAACTTTGGTCTATTTGTGACCTACAAACGCCTGTAGAAGTATTCCATACGCAATACATCGGTGAGTAATGTGAAGCTAGCCACCAGGGTAGCTCCGGCTGAAAACTCACTATAACATAAGAGAGGCTAAGCCCGCAGTAGAAAACGCGTATATAGAGAGGGTCTACGAGCGTAGACTGTACACATTAAAACTACGTCTACACTCCTACGCGTTCTCGCTACACGATTTCTAGCGCGGACTTAACCTCTCTATTATAAAGCAAACAGAACGATAAATCGTAATCCCTCTTATAGAAAACATATCGTTATCACTACCTTACAAGATAAAAACTTAGATAACGCGTCAACCCATATTGAAGGCGATAAAAATAGTATCACAACAAATTTCGCTTACATTTTTAGCAGCAAAGGCTTAGATAAACGTCAGTCATCCTTTTTCCCACCCGTATTTTAAATAAAATGTACCCAAAAAATGCCAATAAGTCGATCAATATTTTTGAAAACATTAACGACGTACGAAAAAGTGCGAATTTTTTCCCCACCGAGAGATTTTTTCCAAATTTCTTTTAAAGGAAAACGTAACGAAAATCCTAGTATGTGGTCCCTGGAACAAAACGCGGACTCTCCATCGACCGGGAAAGGGTTGGGAAAAATAATATTGTCCCCAGGTCGACGGCTTTACCGCACGACTCAGAACCTATAACAATGTTTGTTAAAATATAGATTATATTTTCCACTTTATTTTTCCCTCTCATATTTGCTACGGTTTAAACAATAAATTAATTTAAAATTCAATCACTTTTACGTATTAATATGAAAAGATAAATATAAATCAATGTTTGTTAAGATATGGATTATATTTTCCACCTTATTTTCTCGTGTTTTAATTTCACTCATATTTTGATATCGTTAAACAAATTAATTAAAAATCAAAATTTAAATTAACAAATATACCAATGGAAACGTTTAAAGATTAAGATTAAGAATAGAAACAATGTATAGCTTCCGACAGGAGTGATATAACTTACTTAAGAAAGAATTACGGATTATCTAGAAACGACCTTGTCCTGGGCAAAGTTTGAAAGCTTTATCGTTGGTCTCTGACTGGTTAGGCTAGTGACAAAACCATCTGGACCCTCGTAGACTCGGCGAAGGTTGGTCGCTTTAGCATTATGGATGACGGGCTTTTAATCTCTGGGAGAGTGCGTGTCTGGCTATTCCCAAATACCGTCCGGGATTTTAAAACCACTAGACTAAATTTATAAACACCGAGACAGCTCCGGAACGACGGATCAAATCCATGTTTATTTTAAATGTCGCCGTAAAAAGACGTAATTTTGGGGTTCCGCGCGATGGCCAAAATGTCGGCCCAAGCACTGCGGAGCGGAGAGCGACACAGGGGCCAGTTTACGTCATCCGGAGAGAGAGAGAGAGTTGCTCATTTTTCGGAAAAGGATCGATACTCGCGGAACCGCTCCGGGACGCCACTGAGAGGGTCACGTGTCTCCGAGCAACCAATCGTCGTCCTAGTCAAGCGATCCACTCGGGCGACGGTACGCGGTCTGGGTGTGTAACGCTCTTCGTAGGCGAGAGTTTCTGTCGAAAAGACTGAACGAAAAGCGAGGTAGGAGAAAGAGAGAGGTCGGGTATGGAATAACAAAAATGGACGGCGATGATGTCATCGCGTAGCCAGCCAATGAATGTTTAGAGTTATTACCAGACTGTGAACGTCGGGGGGTACGTTTTTATAGCGGCGCGAAGTGAGTAGGGTGACATCTAGAGGTTAAATAGGAAACTGTTCTTTTTTTTTCCTTTCTTATAGTCGGGGTTAACGGGCTGCGAGGGTTGAAGGATAACGCCCGGTAAAGTCTAAGCAGTTACCCCTAACCGTGACTGTTAAGTGAAAGAGTGTAGATTTCGGTGGATCCGACCTATTTTATACTTCTTTCTGGGAAATGAGAGCACCCCATTGCGAACAGCCACTATCCCGTACAGACCGTATTTAAGCCTGCTTTGTTGCGACTAATAATGAACTCAGACGGGAGAAATACCAAGTCTGCAGAAAGCTTACTTACAAGATAAAAATCGCCAACTGAGAGCAAAAGTCGAGATATGTGACTTTCGAAAGAAAATTGAAATAAGAATACTCAAATCTTAATTTTTTTTTAAGATTAGGAAAAATAGGATTATATTTAAAAAATATAGGACTTTATAAAACAATTTTTTTTTAAATTACAGGATTTTATAGGGCTATATATGCCATTTTATTTACTAACTTTATGCATTTAAAAACCAAATCTATATTTAGTGAAATAAATCTTTGTTTTTTTACTTAAAAAATAGAAACTATTTAACCATTATATCACAAAAATATACTAGTAGCAAACCATGTTTACAATAACTAACAATTGTAAGTATAGACTAGAATGATTTTGTATAGGAATTGATCCTATAGCTAAATCTAGTAATTTAACTGAGTGGCGGGTTTTGAAATGGGCAAAATAACAAAATTATAGAATTTTATATGACTTTTTTAGGATTTTGCTAAAAATATAGGATGTTATATAAAATTTATGAAAATATAGGATTTTATAGGAATTATTGGACCTCCGGCGTCCCTGCATTACTTAATTTTTAATAACGCTGTAATTTTTTGACTTACTTGACATTTGCTCTCAGGTAGCGAAATGTCACCACGCACTTAGGATTCAAAAACTATTGGCAAACCGATGCCCCTGATATTTCCAAACCTTTGCTGGAGCATCCAATGTTTTAAGATAACCTCAATAACAACTTTCTGGTAAACACTTAACTAAGGTAACTAATCTCATCATTGGCATTTAATCTAAATTGGTTCGATATTATTATACAACAGAGAAGTAATAAAGGCAAATCTTAATTAAGAATAACTTATTGGTGTAAATTTGCACTTTTTAGGGCAAACTTTCCGAACCATCATAAAAATTCACTGTTATCACTGATTTTTACTAAATAATGGGAATTTCCCTGACGTTTCAGTCGACTATCTAATTCCCGTGATATTTCCGGGTTTACTAATTCTGTATGAACCCTGGTAATCAGTGTTGGGCATTTTCGTCAAAGAGCCGCTCAGCTCACTCACCGCTCGCACTCGCTAGCCTAATATCCGCTTACGCTCACACATTGAGCGGTAAAATCACCGCTTCTCTCTTTTCGCTCTTTTTGAGCGGTAAAATAAGATCTCCTCTCTTTTCGCTCTTTTTGAGCGGTAAAATAAGCGCTCGTCTCTTTTCGCTTTATTTAGAGCGGTAAAATCAGCGCTCCTCTCTTTTCGCTCTTTTTGAGCGGTAAAATAAGCGCTCATCTCTTTTCGCTCTTTTTGAGCGGTAAAATAAGCGCTCCTCTCTTTTCGCTCTTTTTTGAGCGGTAAAATAAGCGCTCGTCTCTTTTCGCTCTTTTTTGAGCGGTAAAATCAGCGCTCCTCTCTTTTCGCTCTTTTTGAGCGGTAAAATAAGCGCTCATCTCTTTTCGCTCTTTTTGAGCGGTAAAATAAGCGCTCCTCTCTTTTCGCTCTTTTTTGAGCGGTAAAATAAGCGCTCATCTCTTTTCGCTCTTTTTGAGCGGTAAAATAAGCGCTCCTCTCTTTTCGCTCTTTTTTGAGCGGTAAAATAAGCGCTCCTCTCTTTTCACTCTTTTTTGAGCGGTAAAATCGGTGCTCCTCTCTTTTCGCTCTTTTTTGATGGGTAAAATCGGCGCTCCTCATTTTTCGCTATTTTTAGAGCGGTAAAATCGGCGCTCCTCTCTTTTCGCTCTTTTTTGATGGGTAAAATCGGCGCTCCTCTCTTTTCGCTCTTTTTTAAGCGGTAAAATAAGCACTCCTCTCTTTTCGCTCTTTTTTGAGCGGTAAAATCGGCGCTCCTCTCTTTTCGATCTTTTTTGAGCGGTAAAATCGGCGCTCCTCTCTTTTCGCTCTTTTTTGATGGGTAAAATCGGCGCTCCTCTCTTTTCGCTCTTTTTTGATGGGTAAAATCGGCGCTCCTCTCTTTTCGCTCTTTTTTGAGCGGTAAAATCAGTGCTCCTCTCTTTTCGCTCTTTTTTGATGGGTAAAATCGGCGCTCCTCATTTTTCGCTATTTTCAGAGCGGTAAAATCGGCGCTCCTCATTTTTCGCTATTTTCAGAGCGGTAAAATCGGCGCTCCTCTCTTTTCGCTCTTTTTTGATGGGTAAAATCGGCGCTCCTCTCTTTTCGCTCTTTTTTAAGCGGTAAAATAAGCACTCCTCTCTTTTCGTTCTTTTTTGAGCGGTAAAATCGGCGCACCTCTCTTTTCGACCTTTTTTGAGCGCTGAAAGTGGCGCTCCTCTCTTTTTGGTCTTTTTTGAACGGTAAAATTTGCGCTCCTCTTTTCGCTCTTTGAGCGCGGTAAAATCGGCGCTCCTCTCTTTTAGTTCTTTTTTGAGCGGTAAAATAAGCGCTCATCTCTTTTCGCTATTTTTTGAGCGGTAAAATCAGTGCTCCTCTCTTTTCGCTCTTTTTTGATGGGTAAAATCGGCGCTCCTCATTTTTCGCTATTTTCAGAGCGGTAAAATCGGCGCTCCTCTCTTTTCGCTCTTTTTTAAGCGGTAAAATAAGCACTCCTCTCTTTTCGCTCTTTTTTGAGCGGTAAAATCGGCGCACCTCTCTTTTCGACCTTTTTTGAGCGCTGAAAGTGGCGCTCCTCTCTTTTTGGTCTTTTTTGAACGGTAAAATTTGCGCTCCTCTTTTCGCTCTTTGAGCGCGGTAAAATCGGCGCTCCTCTCTTTTAGTTCTTTTTTAAGCGGTAAAATAAGCGCTCATCTCTTTTCGCTATTTTTGAGCGGTAAAATAAGCGCTCCTCTCTTTTCGCTATTTTTGAGTGCTGAAATTGGCGCTCCTCTCTTTTTCGTTTCACGCTCTTTTAAAAAAACATTTTGCCGCTCATAATGAGAGGAGCTCTGCCCATCACTGCTGGTAATAAATAAATTACTTTATAGTAGGTTTAAATGTTTCATGATAAGCGACCTTTTACGGATAATTTACTGAAGGTGTTTTCAGTGTTTAGTGTGGGAAGAATTAAGATGTAAATTTCAGGTTTTGTCAATAATAAGTTACCTATCAATTATTGAAAATAATGGACATGATGTTTAATTAAAAAATAAATGTTATATATCAGATAGATTCTGATTCAGATTAAAGACTTGAAATTTGTACTTTTTGGACTATTTCATGTTGTATTCCTACTAACTCAAATAATCTAAAATAATTAGGTTAGAAATATAAATCAAACTAGTTGATTTTTTCTTTTTTCGCTGTATATTTCTTTAATAGCTACTATTTGAAATATTTTCCACATTTTGGATTTGCGAAAACACTGTCTGGATGTGATTTATATAAGTGTCCTTTTAATAAAACTAGAAGTAAATGAACCGTGGTTATTGAAATAGCGCTCAGAATCGGAGGGCGTTTTCCTTATGAAAATGATGAGAAAATCGAGTCAAATAAAAGCTAATTTCCATCCCCGTCTTTTGACGTGATAAATTGCACTTGGAAATTGTTGGTATAGCTATTTATATGTATAAATAATGGTTTAATAAAAACAAAAACTTTTTTCAGTCTAGGAGCGCACAAAATTTCAAATTCGAGGTAAAAATGTAACTTCATAACGAAAACGCCTCCAACATGGGGAGTATAGCAATCTGATAACTTCGGTTAATTTACTTCTGATAAAACCGAAGTATTTTGGTGGGTTTTAATACGACTAGGGAAATTAAAAATTTTCCTTATTTGTTATAATTGTTGTATAATTTTAGGTCATAATAGGCCAGCACCTGTAGAAGTGTTCTAGCTGCCGCACACCAGTGCTCTGGGATAAGCCAACTTACCGAAAATTAACTTTTCTTTTGGGTTGGGAAAATATAGTTGAATATGAACCCATTACATAAGGACTCGTTTTATACCAATAAAAATATATATTTTTAGTATTAACCATTTGATTCAGGGTTCAGATATCATACGAAAAACTAATTCATCTGACATTTCAAGGTTTTCAAAATAACATGTTTACTCCCTAACATTTCCAGGTTTTTTACACTCTTTAGTTTTCTCTAATTTTGTGGCTGTTTTTAAGAAGTTTTGAGGACATTTTTGTATTTTGAGCACATTTTTTGTGTATTTTGAGATCACTAATAGCAAATAATGTGGTCCTTTTTGCGATATTTCGAACCCCCCGTAAAATATTTGCATAGACTACACTCTATTTCAGTTCAGCCCTTCAAATCGACTTCTTTTTCGCATGGCGGCATCAGTATTCATAAGAGATAGCTATTTCCCTATTAGTTTTAGTATACTTTCCCGTATACAGATGTCACCAGACGCTAAGGGAGCCCGTTGAACTTAACTTCACATCTTCAGGCACTTATGTACGTCTACTTTATTTCCATTTCAACCAGAGCCCTAGTATTTCACAGGAATTTCGTCTTGCCATAAGTGCCATATTTTTTTCAAGTCTATCGAGGCATGATTGCTTACTTATGGACTTAACGCATAATAAACGCAAAGCTCGAGGCCCCCCCCCCCGCACCGCAGGCCCTGCGGACCATCAGCTACGCCACTGCTGTGAGCTTTCATTGTTTACAATTTGTAAACTTCGATCACGCGCTATTCACGGCCGACTCTAGGTGGCGCTGCGGAGCCCTCCTCTTCCGAGGTTATCCCCTTTGATCTAGCGTCTGATATTGTCAAATTAGAGAATAATTATACCATTAACGAACCACAAAATAGTGTAAAATTATTGAAAAAATTCAAATATTAACCTTTAATAGCTTCTATTTCATCAATCCTAACCTTCAAATTCGCGTAATTATCCTTTTCAGTTTACATACGGCCTGGTAACGGCCAATGTGATAAGCTCATAAACAACTGGATTTTTTATAGCAACCGAAAGAGGGCGTGGCAATAGGTGAAAACTATTCGCCGGTCCGGAATCGTTCGATGAGTCCTCGCGCAAACTATTAGCTGAAAAAAATTATCGGACAGTTCTAACACAAACTATATAGTAGTATCGCCGGGAATAGTGGCTCACTCCTGTAATCCCAAGCGTCTGTGAGGCAGAGTTTGTGGATGGCTGTGTGAGGACGACCACCAGTCCCCCAACGGGTGGTCGGAATACTTCCGCCACGGGTGTCCCCACCCCTGTCCCCACGTATCCCCCCGTTGGCGTGGCCGTTACACATATCTCGCCCTGATTAGTCAGTTGGACGAGAGGACTGAATTGTCCCAAACGTTACAATCGAATTAAAAAAATATATATATAGTAGTACCGCTGTGTAGCTTTGGGCTATGGCTGCAATTTTGAGGGCAGTTTTTATCCAGTGATGGTAAGTCGAGGGAAATTTCCCAGATCTAGGGAAATTTATACCCCTAAAAATCCAAAAAGGGAAAAGGGAAATCAGTCTAAAAATTTGCGAAATCTAGAGAAATTCCACGTAGGGTGATTTTAAAGTGAAGTTACTAATCTAAATAATCACAATATTTAAAATAATTGATTTAATTTTATGAAAATATTAAAAGAGAGTAATTTTAGCAAGAAAGCTTAATGTTTTCTATAAACCTGGGTTACCTAGCACCCCTGCAATTTTGCTTTCCACTTTTTCGTTTTATTATCGAGGACTCGTCTGCTCCTCGGAATGGTGACTGTGGTCGCGTGCAGTGTGAGAAATTATATAACCAATTATAATTAATCTAATAATTTCTAGTTTCTAGTCATCTAACAATGTTGATTAAACTAATGGGGAAAAGTAAAAAAAATCGTTATTTTGTGTAATAGCGTATTGTTTTTCAGCTAATTATTCTATTACATATAAAGCAATTAAATGTATTAAGATAAATAGTAAATTATAAATATATAAATTATAGTTTAATATTGGTTACCTAGAAGGCGCTATGTAATAAATATAACTTTCTGAAGGCTAATAAAGAAACTAGGGAAAATTTTGGTCAAAAAGGGAAATTTTAAGTCCCTGTGAGGGAAATTTCAATTTGGCGACTTGACATCACTGTTTTTATCTATAGGAAAAAGCATGGGTGAGTGCTTTCGTGTGATACGATTTTGAAAACTTGTAACGTCACAGCTGTAGTGTTCACCTAAATTTGCTTTCTGTTGCAAATACCTGCCATTCCACATTTCTTATATTGTAATCAAAGGAAATTTAAAATAAATGATCTTTTGACTAGCAAGAATTTTAAATCTCAAATGAGCAGGAGGGGTTATCATAGTGGCTATTCCAGCAAAAATTCTGATCACTGTCTTGATTTTATTTCATAGATATAGTTTTAAATTTTTTTTAGCCTTTTTAAATATTCATAGCGTAATTTTCCGGATTGTATAACAATGTATTAAGTAAATAATTAATCATACATGGTATAACCACATGTTCTTAGTATGACAAAAGTTACAATAAGGGTTGACTACAACTTTGAGGTATATTTTGCATATATCATTTACTGATTTATAACAGCCTCGGAGACCTTTAGTTTTGTACAGGGATTAGAAATACAGGTGCTAGAGCATAAGATGATTTGTTACTCTCTTTCACTGTATAGATTTACAAATGATAAAGTATAACCAAAAGTCAATATGACTTTGACTTTTGGTATAATTGTACTAGTTACTCTTGAGAAAGTTTATTAATATCTTTATCTAATCAGTTACATACTGCGTAAAGAGTGAACCAGCCTCAATTAAAATTCAAAGAATGAACTCAAATACGAATTTAATATTATCAGGCTTGTAACTGGATTAATTTTAGTTAATATTTTTTGTTCACCACAATTCAAATTTCAAAGTTCCTTAATTTATAAAAACTGAAAACTTACAGACTAGATGAAATGGTTGTTTCGGTGAAATCACAGGTTAGTTCTGATTTATTTCTTAAAACTTTTAGTAAATTTTTTAATTTAAATGTTCGTCAGAAAATCATCGTATTCTAGTTGCCCGAAATTCGTATCTATTTTTATAATATCAATAAAATAAATGTTTAATAAGACCTTCACTACTTTCCTCCACGTTCAGAGATCATGATTATGCATGAGCAGAGGCTTAAATAAATGTAATAGATTATTTAAAAAGCATACATTTTCCACTTTACTTTTGGTTTCAAATAATAGGTTATTAAATAAAATAAACTAAAAAATTAATTCCAAATTACTTAAACAAGCTAACTCGATATACTTTAAAGTAGAATTCGTTCGAGCCTATATTTGACACTTCCAGAATATAGATTCTGCGTTTTTCTCGTGACTCCTTGGATATATGACGCAATGTATTTGGTCTTGTGACTTATTAAAGCATCCAATCTTAAAAGGAGCGATTTTCAAACTCCCGATTGACATGCTACAACCAAAAAATCATCTTGAAAACAGAAAAATAATGGCAAGTGTTAAAAAAATTATTTACACAATACAATGCACCTAATTCATTTTTGAGGCTGAATATAATACACTTTCTAAATTGAGAGGATTTTCACTAATCCATTGTTAAAATGTTTTTTTAATTGTTGTCTTGACTTTTTCCCCATTAATTTCTTTAGATAATACAAAAGTGTACTAGTAAAACCTATGAAAATGTGAACAAGAACTGGTGCCAATTTTCCAGGATACGTTGACTATATATGCAATGCCACAAATTGCTCTCAGCAGATTTTGTTCATAGCGTCCAGTGGCGTCGCTAGGGTGTTTTAGGCGGCGCTTGAGCCACCTGTAAAATTTCTGAAGCGCCACCTAAAATTTCCGAAAAGCGCCTCCTAAATTTTTCCAATTCACTTGTCGAAAAGTTTCTTCGAACTTAAAAATGGGCATAAAAAATTTAATTTTACCTAGTCGGCCTCATTGTTTCAACTTTACAAACCTTTTTAGGAGCTCCCCCCCCCCTCCCCCATATCTCTCACTAGGACGCCCTGACCAGTGCTTATGGCTTAAGCGCCCCCAGTTTTGAAATCCCGGTGACGCCACTGATAGCGTCCGCTGTCTTTGATCATAGTTTGCAAGTTTTCGAGACTCCTTCTCTGTGTTTCAAAAACACATGAATAAATACTAAAAACAGGGTTGCCAAAATATTTTGTTACTTTTCTCGAAGCAACTTAAGACTGCTCAGTTTATTTTCTAATGCACTTCTGAGTACAATCTGAGAGCTTTGGTTAAGAATATCAACAATCAATTAATAATAATTCTTAAATTAACGTTAGAAACTTATAATTCTTTGATTCCTATACGAATCAGTGATTAGACTGCATGATTCTTTAGTTCAAAAATTTGTTACACTTATAACTTAGAAGCTACTCTGTTCTTAACGTGAATAAAGATATCATTAGATTCTCAAAAACAAAAAGAAGTTATACTTAATATTATATTCTCGAAATTTTGGCTCAGATTTCAGTGATTCAGAATAAGATAATCAAGGCCTATACAAAGTTATCAAGAGTCACAGACCCCTTGGATAGGAACCTCATGATGCTGGTAAAATCCTCCAAGAGGCACAAGGTAGAGGTCCCAGATAATAAAAGTCAAGTGTAGCCCTGAAGCCAATCAATCTTAAATGCACCAACTTTAAAACTCAATAGACACGCTTCGCTACAAGCAAAAAATTTATCTTGAAAACAGTAAAATAATGACTAAGTATAAAAAAAAACAAACAAATTTATTTATACAATAATACTATACACCTAAAATTTCAGATGGTCAATTCATTTCTGAGGCTGCTACAAAACAATCAACTAAAGAAATAAGTTGAATATAAAACACTTTCTAAATTGAAATTGCCTCTTGAAGGGATTTTCATTAATACATTGTTAAAATCATTTTTTAATTGTCGTCTTGACTCCTTCATTTCCGCATTAATATTTCTATAGAATACAAAAGTGTATTAGTAATAACATTTTTAGTTTTTTACCATAAGTGAAGGTATTTTCTTTAATGAAACTAGTGCATGGGAAATTTAATACTCTGTATATGAAAAAGTGTTATCAACTTCAAAGTTTGGAAGCTGCTTCGCCAAGGTGTTGGAAAGGTTGTGCATACCAAGATGCTCAAACTTATGGGCTGCATAAAAATCACAGCTGAGAAGTACATGAGGGATGTCTCCTCCTCTGCAAGGGATCCTCTCTCACTTCCAACCTGTTATTGCTTTTAGAGAGCTCTCCTATTACAAGGACCAGGGATAAACTCCTTGGCCTTCCTCTGACCTACCATCTCCATCTCAAGCCAAAGTTTGACCTGGCTTTCAATCAAAAAGCCATTCAAATGGCTGAGACCAGACTACTGGGTATTGGGATGGCAGGTTCAAAACCATAAAGCCTATCCTTTACATCTTCCTTATGAAAACATGCATTTTAGCGTTTGACTATCGATTGTGTAGCTTGTGCATGGTGATCACAAGATTTTGTTCGAATGGTAACCTTTTCAAAAGCACAAGCAATATAGAAATTTTCATTTTTGGTCCAATAATTCTATGTTCAAGAGTCATTTTCTCATTGAAATTTTTTTGTGTAGAAATGTTATACAAAGGCACAACATGTTATGAGTGATTATGTGACATATGGAAATATCTATAAGTTTAAAACAACAAAAACCTTACTCTTCAGAAAATGCAAAATTATCGACTAAGAACTTGGACAGATTTTCCAGGATAGGTTGACTATGTAATGCAACAAATTGCTCTCGGCAGATTTTGTTCATTGCGTCCACTGTGTTTGGATGGGTCCAAAAACAATCATGGACTGCTTGAAACAATACTCTTTCTCTGTTTCAAAAAACATATTAACAGTTAATATGAAAAAATAACAAAACGTATTTAGGTCATTCAAAACATGGTGGCCACCATATTATCAGATTGAAATTGCCTGATCTTCTTAAGGCCAAAGTTTGACAATTATTAACTTAATATTTATATATGATTTACTTTTATCAGAAGTAAAAAATTTACTTTTATCAGAAGTTAAAAATTTACTTTTATCAGAAGTTAGAAATTTACTTTTATCAGAAGTTAGAAATTTACTTTTATCAGAAGTTAGAAATTTACTTTTATCAGAAGTTAAAAATTTACTTTTGTAGTTTTATGTTTTAACTAAAAACAATTATTGGAACATTTATAATTGACCAGAACATTCTAGAAATTTATAATAGTAAGAGAGCTAGAGTAAAATTACAACGACATAATCATAAAATTTTCAAGATAATTTTAAATTCCAACTTTTTACAAATTCTCAAAATTTCCTGACCTTTCTAGACCAGTTTAAAAATTTTCTGATTTGAATGACCTGTAGCAACCCTCAAATAACAATAGTATCATGTTCTTATAAATACTTATGCGTTATACCTTTGGCAAAATAGAGAAGTAAGCATCATATGGGATGAATCTAGCGAATGAATGAAGTTCGGAGGAAATGCATTCTTTTGTTTTAAAATATTTGGTTGCCTGCATAGTAAAAGTTAACATATAAATTAAAAAACCTAAAAAAGTATATTTAGTAAAAATAAATTAATTACCCGCTTACACCAGAACGTTTATTAAATGCTTTAGATGTAAAATATACATCCTAAAGAAACACAAAAATATTAAAATCATTAGGGTTCATGGAATAAAATAATTAAGTGCATTTTTAAAGTACTAAATAAGTTTAAACTAAATTCATAGAAATAAACAAGGTTTTCTTATGCCATAAGTATGACACTGAGTTAATTGTTTACTACTTCCTATTCAGCACCGCTACTCTTAAAAAAATTCTAAATGCTGACTTCCTGAACAACACACTTTTAGGAACATAATCTCTTAAGAGTTCAAAATTTACTATTTTAACCAGGGCCACCGAGGGCGGTCCCGGGCCCCGGTAAAATATAAATTCCGGGCCCCAAAAAGAGCCTTTAGTACTGTAGATAGCTATATTCTTTCTGAGATAAACCAGGGTGAAGTATACCTGCATTGTTCAAACCCGGGCCCCGGTAAATTGTACCGGCTTCCCTACTCTCTTGTCGGGCCTGAATTTAACAAAATTAAAAGCAACTCCAAAGAGAACAAATTAAAGGGTATTCTGTATTGCACCAAAAAGATCCTGTAAAGTATCGCCTCATATCGTAGGTGCAGAGTTAAATTTTAAATTTTATCACCCAACAAGAAGCTCTGCCAATTTTTCAGTTTAACCAGAGAAGATTTAGTTCTCATTCGTAAGCTTTGGAAATTTCAACCAATACACTAGGTTACGCAAGCTGTCAATAGTACCATCCAAGTACTATACTAGAGCCGTCACTTGCTTTAATAAAGCTTAAAAATTAAAACTAAGGTTTTCTTTGGCAAAATGTTGAATTACTGAATCAGACGTTAGAAATGATTATTAAAAACATTCACTTCATGTAGTAATAGGCCTCCATATTAAGAGTATTATCTGATTGGCTGAATTTTAATTTTCTGGCCAAATGGGCAGTACTAGTAAAAAAATGCATGGACAAAGCTACAAGTGTCATACTTATTGCTATTATGTTGCTTATACTTAGTTTTCAAGTACCTGCTTTGAATGTTTCTGATAAGGTTGCATGATGGGAAAGCCGAGAGGTGTAACCCAACACACTGGCTCCCCTTTCACTTTTGAAATTAATTGGGCACATTCGGTGAACCAATTCTTAAAAGAAACTTTTACATTGGACCAAGAATTCAAAAAATGATAATTACTTGTGAAAATTTACCTGAATATGCCTAGTAGCTGTAAACATTTTCTGAATGCTATGAAACGTTTTCGTGACTAAATACATAGAAGCGGCCCATGCATACTCATCGGGGAAATCTTCAATGTCTTGCAGACGTTTGTGAATTTGAAGGCGAGCTCCGAATCGAGTTACACCATACACAATTGTCATAACAGTTTGTTTTACAACCTTCCTTGTGACAAAACCCTCCAGAGCTTGGGCTATTTGTATACCCGCCGCAGCATCTGCAGCTCTCTGTTCTTCAACCAAATTAGCAACACCAGTATAAACATCTTGAGGTACTGAACTGGGATAAAGATTAACTTGTTGGGCCCCCTCAAAGTCTCTTCCAAGGGCGGAGTAGTGTTGAAGACCATTACATGAACCATCTTGATGCACCGGGAAATGGCAAATGTAGTTCTTTGGATCCGGAGATCTGATTGCTTTCACTATTTCCATACAACACGCCAATGTTTGCCAGGGTTCTTCTGATTTCATCCACCATTTGTTACCCTAAATTTAGTAGAATTAAAAAACTTCCTGACATTGCTAAAATCAATATTTCATACCTCGAAAGGTCTATCGGCAGAATCAATTATATCAGAAATAATTTCATCAGCATACCTCAAGCGATTCTCCACAGATTCCCTTAAAAAATCCATCAAACATTGTGTATTCTTTGCAATACATGACTTAAATATAGTTTTACCGTTTCTTGGTACCAGTCAAGTTAATGGCATGAATTTTCAACCAATTGAGACCATTTTCACCGAGAGGTTTTCCATTGGCAAATAACAAAATTCCTCGAACCAAATCACTGCCTGAGATAATGAATATTAACAAAAACCAAAAGTACATAATATATCTCTTAATAGAGAAATATCCATCCCAGTCAAAGCAATGAAACATGTTCCTTCACAGACTCCTAAGGGCATTAATTTCATTGCACCTCGGCTTACTTATAAACCTTATTTATTTTAAAGAATAGTTCTAGAAAGTTTTTAGAATAACATATTCACTAGAGGTGGGAAGAATCCAAAATTTTCTTGAATATGAAAGATTCATGAATCCGCTGTACCTTGAATCTTTCGTATAATAATATTATGGATAAAAAACTTCTATTTTAAATTAAAAGTTTTTAATGTAAGCAAAATTTTAAATCCATGGTTCACCATAATATTGGTGATCTTGTACCAACAAAATTTCAAAGATGGCTGTGACTGAATGCTTCTATTGGATATCAATGGAGTTAAAATAATCTTACCAAAGTTTTAACAGTTTTTTTTCTTATAGGTTAGGATTCAAAATATTCAAATGACAAAAAAAACATGAAGATTAGAGTTTTAAAATCTCATTGTTTTTACAAATTCACAGGATTTAGCCCACCATTTTTTATCCTACAAATCATATTTTGAAAAAATGCATGAGCTGCAAACGGAACGTGTTTCAAGCTAAGAATATAAGCAGCGTACTCTTATATGTTTCTTTTTCCCCTCAACCGATTTAAAAGATGGACAAAAGGGAAGGAAGAGGTACACACCCAACAAATTTTTAATAAATCTACATGGAGATGGATTAATTTATTCAGGCCCGGTGTTACGGTCTGCAGCAAGAGATAAGATAGGAGCTCAAAAAAGGTTGACACTGAATGCGTGGCCCGCAGATAGCACTGTGATGCGCGCCCCCCTAACGCCGGCCCTGAGTTTATTTCTCTCTAAGAGATATATACTTTGGTTAAAACTGACTAAATCATAACAGGTCAAAATACCAAGATGATTAAAATGTGGTGGTGTAGGATACACTCGACCTCTGAAATCCATGTTGTGAGGAAACCAAAATATTCGATCACGAAACTGTCAAAGCGTTTAAATCACCCCAAATACCAATATTTATTTAAACCAACATAAGAGATAAACATACGTGATTCGCAATGGATAGCTTATAGAGAGTATCACACCACAAAGAGTACATTTCAGCCTTTTTTTGCCTATAGACCAATCTTTCATAGTTTAGCTTGGCATTTACAGTGATTGGATTATCCCTACAAGATTAAAATTCATACTGACTTTCTCTCATTTCTTATATTTAAACTAGTCAAACCTCGAGGTTTTATCTGGTTCATGTAAAACATGAGGAGGTTGAGGTACATCCAGTTCTTTACTTCCATCACGGTTAAACAGATCTATTATTAGATCCAAAACCTTAAAAAAATAATTAGCACAAACTGATTGGTATGCATGTAATTAGTTTTTTTACTGAATGAAGATAATATTCTATTAATTGCTTAAGTTATTCATCAAGAAATTACTGATACTAATTTCTCAGCAAATTTACCTATGCATAGATTTTGGATTAATCAAAAATTTTTCCAGGTTTTTATTTTATTTAAAGCCCAATTTAAAAACAAGGGGTGTGATAGCTAAGAAACTAGACTTTTGATATAGCAAACATCATATTTGTTTAAGTAATAATTAGTATAGATTTGCCATATAGGTATCAATTAGATATCAAAATCAGTGTAGATAATGGTTAAATTATATCAACCTACATTTCTTTTAACTATAAATAATACTGAAATCATTTGGATTATAAAATAGTTACCGGCTTATTGATACTCCATGGACAAATTCCCAAAACATTTAACGAATCCATGCAGGGATAAAGTTCAGGTGGAGGATAGTTTTCAACAATAAATTGATTTGCAATTTGACGAACAAAATGGGCTACAATTAAAAGTGAGTTAATGAACAGTAAAACAAATAATCCAATATTCCTGTGAATGTTACTTTGCATCAATAGATAACCACCACACACTGGAGAAATCCACGGAAGAGGCGGACTACTCATAGGAACGACAGTCGCACTAAATGTCAAATGCTCGTTTTGAGTGACTCGATAAAGCTCAGAAATCAAAGGATGAGGTTTGGTTTCCTCTTTCAACTTAAAACCATTTTGACGAAAAATCTTGTAGAAAGCTGGAACTTTTCTTAAAAGTTTACAAAATTTATAAAACTTGGGTTTCTATACCAGTCAAATTACTATTTAAGAGACATACTTAGAAGAACTTTTATTGCTTTTCAGAATATAAGCGCTAATTTGAACTTCATGAATAATTATCTCAAGTAAGAACTTTCCAACCTTCATTAGAAAAAAAAATGTAGTAAGTTAAGAATGATAAGATATCGCACACTCTATACTTACACCAATTAACACATTATAGGGCCAATTAATAAAAGGCACATCCTATAATTACAAATATAATTTCAATTACTGAGAAAAAAAAAGGTTAATATCATAAGTATATAACAAATCTCTTATGAGATAGTTATTTAAATAGTACATAAAAAAGAGAAACATATGTACCTATTCAGATTTTTACAAGCCCGTGGCAGCATAAACTACATCAGGCCTCAAAATAATAAACATATAATAGCCATAAATATGACTCGCCTTATTCTCTAAAGCCAAATTTTTTAGTTATAAATCTTTTCCACTAAATCTCTATAATGTGGGACAAGATTGTTAGAAAACGAGAACCACCGTTGGTCTAGAGATAACGCATTGTAACCCGGCCACCTGAATTAATGGCTTTAAAAGTCGCTTGAGGACTTAGGCCTAAGGTGGCGCCTTGGGAATTAGCCTAGCTGATTATTATTATTATTATTATGTCAAAGATGTAAAAAAGACCAACAACGATTGGGGAAACTAAAATATATTTACTAAATAAATTGTACAGATACTAGTGGTGTTTCGGCCGATAGTCTTAACTTGTAACTTTGCCTTGAAGGCCTAACTAACGGAATGTTTGAAATTTTATTTATCACGTCGGGTGTTTCTATTTTTAGCTAGTCTAATCTTGTAATTTCAACTTGAAGGCCTATCGGCCGAAGTACCGCGTATCGGGTTAATTTATTAAATATATTTTAGTTTCCCCAAGCGTTGTTGGTCTTTTTTACCTCTTCGACGTTGTTCATTACAAGATTGTTAGCACTCCATAAGTTGTTACTAGCTTTTGAAACTCCTAGTAATCTGACACTAGCCTATAGTTTTTCCAAATAGTAAAGTGGAATTTAAAATTGACTATTATAAACACTTTCTTATTTTCTGACTAAAGTTGTTATCAAATTTGAGACCAAAATTAGTTCTCAGTCAGATTTATCACCAATAAAATAACCTGGAAAACAATTTGCCAAACAAAGAGAATTCGAAATCACAAAGTTCCTATTCTGAAACTTCACTCTACAACTTAATTTATGCTACAACGTTGTATTTGGCCTTTTAAACATATTGGGGAACAAAGGGGGATTGAGTCGGTGAAGGTATATCTTTTAAGAAAATAACATAAACTGTACAGAGATATGTATATACTTCTGATAATATGTACTGTCAAGAAACTATTTAGCATGAATCTATTTAAATAGATTCATGATTTAGGTTAATGAGAATATATGAGCCAATCCATTTAAAAAAGCAAGTACTACCTAAGCCAGACTGAAAATCGTATTTCAAATTGAACCAACTGGGCACTTGTTTTAAATTTTTCTTTTTCAAAAATAATTGAGAATGCAGTAGACATGTGCGAGTACTCAATTTTGTTCGAGTACTCGAAGCTCGATAAGCCTTAGGTGAAAAGCTCGAAAAGGGTTCGAGCCTATAATCGTGGCCTAGGCTTAACTTTTGAGTACTCGAAACTATTAGGCACTGCTCGCAAGTTTTTAAAAATGGTGGGAAAACCTACTAAAAAAATTCCCTTTGGTCCAGCCTTAAGACCTCTTATTGGGTGAGCGAAACGCCCTAGTGGTTTCTGATTGGTTACTGATTTTAAATGTAGAAAACGAAACCAAAAATATAAATTATATAATGTAGGGTGCCCTATCTGTTTCGTGGTTTATCAATCCACTATTTTCTTGTTATAATCCCTAGTATCGCCAGTTATTAATTTAGACTTTACAGATATGGCTTCAAATAAACGCAAAAGCTCAGGCGGTAAATATTCTTTTAATGAAGAAATAGTAGAGCCTAGTGATAGAGCTAACTCTAATTATTAGAGTACTCGAAACCCCCTTTTTAAGCTAAGCCTAATTATTCGAGTACTCGAAACCACTTTCTAAGCCAAGCCTAAAAGCTCGATAAAATATTAAAGCTCAGCTCGATACTAGAAAAGTGAAATTTTTCATACTCGGAGCTCGGCTCGATACCCAAAAATCAAGGCTGGCACATGCGTAGAATGCACCAATTACTTTGCTATTGATAACAGTGAGCTAAGTAGGAGATCGTGCTAACTGATCTGGAAGGCACACACCTACATTCTCAGTACCCTAAATAAGTTCTTGGTATTGTAATATTACAATTGAAAGGCCTTGAGAAGATTCAGATTCTATTTTCCTCAAAACATCACGGGAGGTGTATTTCGTGCTATATTCCGGATCTGAGATCAGTTGGAGGTATTTCTGATAAATTAGCAGCAGCTAAGAAAAATGTAATGTACAAATTAAGACAACAGAATGGAATAAATATTGTAAAAAAAACGTACTTTGTCGGTAACACCATTTTGTTTTTTGACCCACATCATATACTTCAACATGACTTGCTCTCCAATCATGGAACTGAGGGTGACATAAGCACAGCTGTATGTTTCAGACGCGAGAGCTAAATTTTTTATCTCTTGCATCATTACATCAACATAATCATTAACATCCAACACAGCTAAATAAGGATACACCGTTAAGCCTCTATTATCTGCAAATGAATAATATTTTGTCGATTGAGAACTACAAAATAACAAGAATTAAATGATATTACATTTTGACTGATTCCATACACATTCAAGATTCTGTAAGAATGATAAACGTAAAACCTCTCTCCATTCTTTTTCGCAACTTTCAAGTTGTTTCCGCTAATATAAAATTATTTAAAATTTAATGTTACTGGTAAAAACATGCGACATAATTAATTACGCACTAAAAAGTAAGTTTTTTCGTTGTTTTTCTGTTGATGATTGATATTTTTAACCCTTATTTGACCATTTTTTTCCAGCTCAAACTGGGCCAAAGAATACTTCTGAAGATCATCCAACGTGCAAGCTTTTTCCATACCCGGATAGATGTTACTCTACATTATGCAATTTTTACATATAATTCGAGGTAAAGATTGAGGATTCCCTGTAACTTACAATTGAGGGATCTTCGTTTAGTTTTTCAAGTAAATTACATGAATATTTGGTGGGAAAAATAGGTTGTTTGTAGCTGTAATTGGGAATCAACTTGCGAATAGCCTACATAAAATATTTTCATCAGCTTCTTATGTCTAAACATAATAAATTTCACTAACTTGAAGAATTTGTTCTCGTTGGTCTCCCACAAATTTACATTTATCAAAAATGTCTTGAAAGCAATAGCCCTAAGAAAGAAAATATACAATTAATAAAGAAAAACTAACCCTAGAAAACAACATTAAGAAATTCCCTTACATCTGCCTGAAGTTGCTTGTGAATTTTATCAACTTCAGTAAGATTGACAACTGGCTGTCTGTTAAGACACTCTAGGAACGACGAGTAAATGCTTAGACTAAATTTGAAACCATTTTCTTTAAGAATATCCGTCAACTCCAACAACATGTTCCAATTCCCCTATTTCGACATAAAGTATAAAGTCCTTTGCGTAAAGTAGAGGATACTAATTGCTTACTTTAGAGGCCCATCCTTGAATCATCAATTCAAATACACCAGAGTTTATGAGGAGAGTTGAATAAGTTTTGTCATTGTCGTTAAATTTGAAATTTTTCAATATTCGGTGAGCTTGTTGGTGCTGAAAAAAAGTGATAATTAATTAATTGATTAATAATTAAATTATATCACACTATTACCATATTAACATGAAGGCACACAGTGATATACGATTTCAAACTAGCAAAATAGGATGACTCTCTAGCAAGCCGTGTGCTTGAATTTATATTTTCATCTTTTTTCTTTTTTTTTGATTTTTTTGTTTTAGATTTCTCTTGTTTCGAGGGTAGCTCATTTGACATTTTTGGCAACTTCACCATTTGAAGATTTAAAGATTCTTCTTTCTGAATATTTGAAATATTGCTGGAAACTAGATGAAATTTGAGTCTGGAACTTGTCAAATCCCTCTGATACTTTTCAAGAACTGTTTTACCAAAACCCAAAACTGTATTACATAAAATAATTTGCAACATTTATTTTTAGTGTCAGTACCTTGAATGAGTTCTTTATAGGGTTTTTTAATACGTTTCTTTTTCACTGGTTTCATTATGTGTCGTTTTGTATTAGTAGTCAGAAGTCTTAAATTAACAACTAAGGGCCAAAACAAAAACACGTGTTAGCTTTCCATAATTTTTGATATATAAAACTAACTTGCCTATTTTTGTAATAACGGTAAAAGTATAAGCCCCTTGAATTTGTGATGACCATAATCTTGGTTTATAAAATTGTTGTTCGTGAAATTTGCATATGATAAATCGCGAATAGAAATGTAACATTTCTAAGCACTTCACTATAACCGATTCCGAGAATCCGAACGCTAGCGGCTAAAAAAATGTAGTTTGGCTTATGAAGATTTTCAAATCCCATAGCACATGTTTGCATTCCTTCATGATGTATGTATTTTGTCTATAGCAGACGCTCGATGGTAGATCCCTGGGCAGATATACTAGCAGAAGCTTTTAGCACACCGTTTGGAGAATTTGAGGAATGGCACCCTTTTTTTTGGAAAGAACACTAAGCCTCAATCACCAGATAAAAAAAGCCAAAAGGGAAGCTAACAGGACGGTAATATACACTTCAATAAATGTAGGAGGATGGTCATTCATCATAGAAACTACCACAGGAATAGAAGGCCCTGCCTTTGTACGTGCTTTACTAAGATGACATGGGCAAAAGGTTCTTCCTTCATTTCCGGTTATCTCTGGTCCAATAAAAAAAAAAGTTTTGGAAATGACGGCCAATTAGATTCAAGCGGAAATGAACGGAGAACCTTTTGCCCGTACCAAGCCCGTAACACTTTTCATCGACTCTTTCTATTCCTCTTGTAGTTTCTATGCATTCATATTCCTAGAATAAATAATCTTCCAAGGAAATCGCCAAGAAGTAATATTTCCTAGAGCCAGGACCTGACAGGGAATCGTGTAGCCTCCATGGTCCTCCCAGGATTCCGTCTCGCCGTTCGGAAACATTAGTTTCTCCCCTCCTCCGTCCAGGAGTGGAATTCCCTTCCGGAACACCTGAAGGACATTCCAAGTCACGTGCAATTCCGGAAGGCGCTTTCCTCGTTCATGGACCTGTACGAGTAATGCTTCCCTGTCTCGACGTGATGGGTTTTTAACCCTTTGTTGAGCAAAAACCGAACTCAAGAACTGTTTATATAGTGTTGGTTAAGATAATGGAAAATTTTACGGCAGAAACAAGCGTTCCCTTTTAACCATGTAGCTTTTTTGACATATTAAGGTTTCGCAAAAACCCCTACTCACTCTTTTATTTGCCGTCGAAAACTAGATAGGTAGTGTATTAGCAGAAGTTACTAGCGTTTGGCAGCCAGTAGGGTAAGAAATTATATTATGGTACGCAAAACATGTATTATAGGGCTATAATGGATGAATTTGATGCTGTTAAAGGCTAATATTTGCACATTTCTCTAATTTCCTTGGCAATAGCAGACACTAGATCGTAGGTGCTAATTCGGAGGACTGTGGAGGTGCTGCGCTACCTAGCTAGAGTGGTTTCTGTCGCGAATAACGACTAAAACCATAAGTGAATAATAATAATAAGCTATGCTAGGCTAATACCCAAGGCACCACTTTAGGCCCAAGTCATCTAACGACATGTTTAATGCCTTAAACAGGTGGCCGGGTTACAATGCGTAGGAGGGTGGTGGCCAGCCCTTCATGCCACGCGAGCCAACAGATCCCTACACTATATAGCTATTACCGTTAACCTCTTCAAGTTTTTAAGGAAAGAGGAAACCAAAGACCTTGGGGGAAAATCTCTTTAACCAGTGGGGAGAGAACTTGCAAACTTTACGCAGAAGGAATGGTTTCGAGTTTTCACTCAATGCCAAGCTGGAATCGAACCCGGCTTCTCTTGCTGCGAGGTGAAAGTGATAACCACTCCGCCACCCCACATAAGTATGGCACAGAACGAATTCGGTTAATGATACTCTGTCGTAGAGTGATTGCAAAATAGGAAGTTTCCGAACAGGAAACTCGTCCCTTCCTACTCATGCTAAAACCAATAAAAACAAAAGAGAGAACCACTGAAGCGAGTCCAAAATAAAAAAATGGCAACCGGCAGAGAGCAATGATAACGCCAACGAGGTTTCCCTTAAAGACAATTGAATCCCAATTTTCCGGAGAGACCGCTGTAACATAGCCAGCACGACAGCTGCAGACATTTTATAAAATGTCTTTACGCTTGACCAACTTGTTGAAATGTTGCCCTGGAATAGTTCAGCCAATGCCTAAGAATGAGGTCATAAACTCTTTAGTGGGAGAGAAAACGGATCCACAGCTGAAGCGGGGAGGCAACATTTCAACAAGATGGCCAAGGTTATTTTATAAAAAGAACTATTAAGCAAGCGGCGAGTCAAAGCAGATTAGAACAAACATATAGTAACCTTATCTGACCCTTAATGTGCTCCAGCTATGGCCCGCTGTAGGAACAAACCTCGAGATCAAGAATCATAAATAAAGGGGTTCCAGGTAAGTCGCTGGTCAAAAAGAAAACTTAAATAACGGTCGTAAGAGGAGAACCACTACAGACGTTTTCAAGAGGTCAGTCTAAGAGCTGGCATGTTTCTTCGAGGAACACAATATCTGCGATAGCTCTCTGTATTTATACAAACTTCGGGAAACGCCACCAGAGTCTCAAATATTTTCCATTTTCCTAATAGCTGAGAGGAGGGGGTACTTTAAAGCAGGATTCTTGATGAAAAATAGACGCTTCCATAAAACCCATTCAGCAATACTATAGGAAATATTAATTTATAGATCCTGGACGTGCAAGTTACTATTTATATGGTCTTTGTAAGGAATGGTTTTTAGGGCTGTGCGAGTACTCGAACATCATTGATTACTGCCATTTTTTGAGGTCGATTACTCGAACTCGACGTCGAATAAGTAATTGGAAAATACTAGTCGGTTAATTTATCGAGTACCAAAAAAATTTCAGAGTAGGGTACTCGATTACTCGAATAAGTAATTGTAAAATAGTCGTCGGTTATCGAGTACCAAAAAAATTTCAGAGTTGGGTACTCGATTACTCGAATAAGTAATTGGAAAATACTCGTAGGTTATCGAGTATCAAAAAATTTCATAGTCGGTACTCGATTACTAGAAAAAGCTGCTCTCTAAACTCGTCGAGTATATGTTTGTTTATCCTCGTTATTTCAAAGTGGGGATTTTGCAATTTTTTGGGGTGGCAATGAACGGAGCCTACAAAACGTGCAAACAACCAACGCTTCGAATGACCCTGCGAGGGATGGATCACGGTGATTAATACGTAGTGTGCATGCGCAGTTTTTCTTCAAACAACATTATTAAGATTTGGTTTTGATTTGGTGACTCTTCTCGAGTTCGGATGTCGGCCGGCGTTATGACTTAGGAATCTTAACTTCCTGAATCCTATGCAATATACGGATAGACGATACCGTTTTGGCCAATCCAATTCGACCGTCTCCAACCGATACATTTCCAAGCCAAAACAAGACCTCCCGAATCCCGATTCTACCGAAGACGCTTTGGAAGACTGCCTTCTCCACTCAGCGTTTTCGACTGATTGTCTTCAAGTAGGACTCGAACTTTCTAAATAGCCTTTCAACTACTGGATTTTCCAAAACCAACCCGAACATAGAAGCGAGTCTTCAATTTCTTACACGAATGTGGTAGTGTGAACCAAACTTTATACGTTGTTTAATACTCAATCGTTTTTACTTATTGTTTAACTGCTAATTTGAATTTCAATGTTTTACCAAAATGTTTCATTGTATTTATATATTATATTCCTTATTGTAAATCTAATTTTGATCCGTCTAAATAAAGCCTTTTTATACTCTCTCGACGCTTGTGAAGACCGGAGGCTTCAACAACAGAATTCTTTTAAAACTCTTCTAAATTGACTTCAAGTACCAGTGGCGGCCTAAGGGAGGGGGGCGAGGGGGGCGGTCCGCCCCGGGTACCAGGGTAGCCAGGGGTGCCATCGGAGAAGCTCGAGGGGGGGGGGGTGCAAATCAGAACGATTAAACTTGATGAAGACGGACGTGAAAACTTCTGCACGGTCCTGGGGGGTGTCACAAAACACTGCCGCCGCCCCGGGGACCCAGCCTTCTTAAGCCGCCACTGTCAAGTACCTCTTATGACACCTTTCAACTATTCCAACTCAACTCGCCACTCAACTTTTCTTACTCGACTGCAACCAAGGATCCTATATGGTGCTACAACCAACTCCAACACGAATTCACCGCACCCGACCCGAAAAAAGAAGTCTTCTCAACCAGAAACTATTCTACTTCCAACATGATTTAATTATTTTGCATCAACAGAACATTTTATATTGTTTGTTACTTAACTGTTTCTATTAATTGGTTATTCCTTAAACTAATTTCGTTTATTATGTGTTATAATTTTTTTTTACTATATTATAAAGTGTGTGAATTGAAATTTTAAGTCTAAATGACCTTAATCCGATGCCCAACCTTTCAAATTGGAAACATTTCTCTAGATTCATTGGTTTTCGAGATACACTTTGAATGACCTTGAACCATAAGTTAAAGGTCATCCAAGTTTGAAAATTCTAGAAACCCTTACCAGGCTACCAGATGAGTATGTCAAGCAAATTTTGATACTCTATCATGAGTACTTTTCGAGTGATTAGCCCTTCAACCTGGTCTCTGGTACGTTATTTTCATCACGACCTACTGGTTTTTGTCTAAACTCCCTCGACTTGTTATTGATCAAATTAGGTGGGCCCTAAGCTATTTAGTCTTAAAATTTGACGGGGAACATGTTTCTAATTGAAACCAACTTTGTATCTCTAATTGTTCTCGAGATAATTTTGAATGGCCTTGAAAACATGGTTCAAGGTCATGGAATTTTCCGTTGTCAAGTGACCTCTTCCACGTTCTATGTATCCTAAAAATTTCAAATTCCTAGGTAAAACCAATTTGGAGTTATTTGCCCTGTATCGTTTTTAGTTAACACCCTGTATATTCGTTTGATCCGGCTAAATAAAGCCTTTTCAAATTCTTTCTCATACTCGCTCAGATCAAACATGTTTGGTTTTAGCTCACCTCTATTCTTCAGATTTCTTCTCTCTATGTTGTTAGGAAAATGCCTGCTCACTCATCCGCTCAATATTGATTTGAGTACTGCCAAAGCTCTCTCACGCTCAGTTCAAATAATATTTTCAACCCAGCTAATAAAACAGCTCACCGTACATAGGAAACTGAATTAGTGCTTTAAAAACCACTGAAAACCTTAACTAATAGGTCTTTCTATGAAATAAGTTAAAGCTTGCTGAACTTGTTTTTATGTAGCTTATTCGTCACGAAATACGTAGAAGTTCAGTTCAGTTTATGCTTAAAAACAAGGTGCCTTGCCGAATTTACCATTATATCCAGGGCTTTTCGTAGTAAAACGTCCTCGATACGTCACCCATGACGTAGTAGCAACATCAAAACAAGAAGGTGAATGTTACCAAAGATAATTTAAACTCGTACCCTAGATTCGAAATCAGTCTCTCGCGCGTTGCCGATAGCGTTTACCCACTTCCCGCCGGAACTCAGAAAAAATTCGCTCCGTGGTTTGCGCCTTACCGCAACCACGGCCAACTTCGATCACGCGCTGCCACGCTATACAGCGCGTGATCGAAGTTGGCCGTGCCGCAACCGATGGAGCCCGATTTTTCTGAGGTCACGTGCCGGAAAAGGGTAAACGCTTCGTAACAAAACCGTCAATGGAAAAGCTCTCAGTATTCGAATCTAGGGTACGAGTTTAAATTATCTTTGATGTTACTTTATACCAGGGGGTAGAAACGTACGCGAAATGCGTTGTCTCATGCGATTCCCTAGTGGGAGAGATGGGGGTGGAAGTTTAGTCTGAAAAGTTTCAGCGGGTTCGTCTGCTTCGGTATCTGGACCTCGTTCGGGCCTTGGGCTAAAAAGGGATCACGCTTATTCAAAAGAAACAACCCAAATCTAAAAAGCCGAATGGTTAGTATTACAATTTTATATATCATCGATATAGTCATAAATTGTTGGTTTTAAATATAATTTCAGGGGTAAACTTTAAAAAACGCTTCAAAATTAATATCTTTGCCCAATGAAGAGATTGAATCTCCTGATTTACCTTTTGTAAAAATATGTTTTAAATGCCTAATTTCAAATGTTTTTCTATATTTTTATTCTTTTTAAACAGCTTTGCTTAGAAAAAAATTAAGGCGGACCGAAAGTCACCGAATAAATTAACCGTCAAAATTTCGATTAACCATAAAAAGTTTGGTTTACTGTTTTTTATGAACATTTTAAATGAATAAACAACGATTTAACATGCAAAAATAATCGGTTTTTTCGTATATTTTTTTGGATAATTTGCGGTTATGAATAAAAATAAATAATTGGATAATTTCTTATTCAAACTCCGATCTCTAATTAAGGCAAATCCAATAAAAAATGATGGCAAATGAAGCATTGCATTAGGCCTACTTGTCCATATTTACAATTGACGGCTTTTAAAATTCATTTTGCGCGTGAAAATACCCCTACATGTTATGGTCAAAAAAGCACGCAAAGAAGGCTGTGTGCGCAAGACATGTACCTGTAGTGTCACGCGCTAAAACGTCATTTCAAAATCTGTCAATTGATTGAATTGAAATTTGAAGGCACCAACGTTAATAAACTTCGCTACAAATTCAATTTAACCCAACTTATGATTAAAGATGATTTGTGATAGTTCTTACAACTCTTGAATTGGCAAGATTTTCCCATATTTAGTTTACACCTTGGTAAAATAAAATTCCAATCCGTAAAATAAAGAAAATTTACGCTTCAAATCAAACTTGGTCGAAACCTCGGGCCTCGTCCTCCAGTCCCGACTTTTTTTTTGTTTAGACTGCCAGCAGCCAGCCCCGACCTCGGATACGAGATTTAAAACTGAACCGAACTGAATTTTTCAGACTTTTTACCCCCACGCTATTACATTGCCCCCCCCCCGCAACTAGGGAATCGCGTGGTTAGACTGAAGCCCGTAGGAATCTCGCCACATTTCCAATCTAGGGTACGTAGTCTAGATTATCTTTGTTTATACAAAGACCTATTCTATCGTAATATTACCTATTTTATCCACAAAATAAATTCTAGAGCAACCAAAGTAATATAAAATTCTGAAAAATCAAAGTAAGAGCGCTGATTTTATAGCCCAAAATACACAGTTTTTAGGCTAATTCTCATTTGCTCGTCTCAGTTTGTCGAGAGTTAAATGACAACTCTGCTCTTGTCTCAGAGAATGCCCATCACCGCTTCCAGCTCGGTAATATTTTGGTGGAGCCATCATTTGTCCGTTATTAGGTGGTTTTTTTTCGCATGTTCCGGGTTTTTTGAGCAGGTTAAAAAGTGTAGCCCTATGACGTCATTTTACTCCAATTCTATCTTGACGAAAAAAATGAGTTGGAGTAAGAAGGGAGTAGTTAAAGGTTAAAGGTTATTTGTTTAGTTTTTAAGATGGCGATCGGTGGTGAGGTCATCAATATATGACTCATTTTTCTTATTTATTTAATAATAATAATCATAATCAGCTAGGCTAATACCCAAGGCACCACCTTAGGCCTAAGTCATCAAGCGACTTTTAAAGTCATTAACTAGCATTTAACAATTAGATTTTCGTTATTAAAAACTTGCCACATGTGAAGATGTTCAAAACCCGTCAGCAGAAATTTCAGCAGACGAATTTACTATATAAGCTAGATTACTCCCTCTACACCTCCTTTCGAGGAGGAGTAAAAAGTGTAACCTTTGAGCTCTGGAACAAGCGAACAAAATTCGGGACAGGGTAAATCTTACCCCGAGAACAGGCAAATAAAACGTTTTAGGGTAAAAGGTTTACACTTTTTGTCCTCAGAGGCTCAGACAGGCGAAAAAAAAACCACCTAATGTAAACTCTTAAAGGCAGTATGAACTAAATTTAAAAGTCGTCTGCTAACACAGGATACGAGTGGTTTTTAACGTAAATAACGGCAATTATCCCTAGTGTCAAACCTGGAGGCATCAATGTGAAATACGTTGATCTAACATAAGCATTTAATTCGTAAAACAAATTAACTATTAATTTACGAAGCACTTTCAAAGCTTGTAGAAACTGATACCAGATGTCACGTCACTCGTTCTTTTAAAGAAATTTACCACATTTTTACCAGGGAAATTTTGTAATTCGAACATATCAATAACATTAAGAGTCCTGTTGAACGTAAATGGTCAAGATCGGCGTTCTTCGTACATGACTATTCCGTATCAATTACACCAATCTTAACTCAAAAGATATATTCAAGAATGCATTTATTTCTACCACAAGTCACATAAGAGCTATAAGTATGACACTTGCTATTCGCGACCGAAACGAGTCTAGGTGGCGTAACGGCGCTAGCTTCTCCGAGGTAGAACCTAAGATCTAATGTTTGCTACAGACAAATTAAAAAGTCATAAGAAAGTTTTTTTAAATAAACTTATCAAAATATAACAAACGATGCAAAAATTATATTAAAGTGCAAGTATCATTATTTATAAAGTCAAATTTGCGGATAACGTACGATGAGGATAAATAAATAGCGTCTACTTTAGCCACTTCCTATCTAGGTTTCAATGGCGAACCAAAGAGGGCGTAGCGATAGTTTTCGGTCGCGAATTGTTTTAAATGTAAATTTTCTGACCGAACCTTTTTTCGACAAGCTGAAGCTCAGCTCTGACTTGAACTGAGCAGTCCTTGGTACAAGTATATTTCATCCTGGACATATTTAAACCCTAAGGGCTCTGCGCTTAGAACAAACCCTTGATTGCCCAGTTCGGTGAAAAGTTTTGCTAATTGACAACACGTAATGTTATTACGTTACTTAGGTTTCTACTTGGGGATAGGGTTTTTAGCGTTGCTCCAACCACCTCACGCTAAAACAATAAGTTCCTACTCCCGAAAAAAATCTAATCAGCCTGGTATCTCATTGGTCTCCTAAACCTTACGTCTTTCGACGTGATTGAAGACCCAAGCCGGTGATGTATTTACACCCCCTTCCCAAAAGCAGCGTTCAGACTATGTGAAAATATTACGTTAGCATCGGTCGTGTTGTTTCGGTTATGTTGGTCGCGTCGGTTCATTTCACTGTTCAGAAAGGAACCAACCTTGCACGGAGATGAACATAAAAGGTGATTGTTCATCCAATCAGAGCTCAGTAATAACGGCGGAAAAATTGAAATTATTTTGAATCTAATTGGTTATAGTATTTCGATGGTTCTAAAGGTCGCTACTACCTAGAGACAGCGCTGATGAGGCATAAGGCTAATTGTCTGCTATGAACTTTTTGAGCTTTAAACCGTGACGCCATCTAGGCAGTCCGCAACGAAATGAAAAAATGTAAACGACACGCGCCAAAATTTAAAGTCTTTGTTGAGAAGTCTGAACGGTGTAAGAAATCGAAAAAACCGACACGATCGACGCAAACGTAATATTTTCACATAGTCTGAACGTTGGTTAAGTTGAAATAAAAACATTCTTGATAATTTATATACTTCTGGTAAAACCCCGAAAACAATTTAACTTCTCACAACGTCTAGCGTAACCCAATTTTGGAAACTTGAAACTTCCGACTTAAAAGCGCCATTATATAGCGGTCGTTACCTTTCTTTTGGAAGATTCCACGACACGCCAAACGTTTATAATGAACCAAATTGCGCGAACTGCTTTCCCCAAACTTTGAAAAGAGAGGATCGAACGATTTCCAAAGACAAAATACCCTCTTACTTTTCACGCGTTTAAAGGGTGAACGGCAGAGCGTTTGTCTTTTGTCTGACGGAAAATAGACCTATGACATATTCGTCAAATTCGAGGACCCACCCTGCAAAAAAAATGGTTGAAACTCGTTTCGACGCGATTCTTAAGACTTTCTTTTCTAAAACCCCGCCAAGGTTTCGACTCGACCTTTCAAACTGACCTCGGAGCGAAATAATTCGAAAACGTGAAACGCATCTTCGTCTTCGTTTCGACCTTTGATCCCTCGTAACGTATTGACACCCAATTTAATTAATGCTCTTAAAAGTTTCAAAAGAAACAACGCCTCAGTGTTTAAAAAGAGCGCAATTGCTTCTAAAAGCGAACTCAAACGAAGTCTTCGAGGAAAAATATTTGTTTTTGCATATAAAATGATATTACCTTGTTACTAAAGATGCCCAAAATATTGATTCTTCACACAGATCTAACAGATCTAACCTATCATTAGAATCTATTTGACTTTTCGAATGAACGCGAATCAATTTGACCGTTCGAATGAACGTAAATCAATCAATTTGACTTTTCGAATGAAAGCGGATCAATTTGACTTTTCGAATGAATGCGGATCAATTTGACTTTTCGAATGAATGCGGATCAATTGGACTTTTAGAATTAGTGCGGATCAATTTTACTTTTAGAATTAGTGTGGATCGATTGGACTTTTCGAATGAATGCGTATATATTTGACTTTTCGAATGAGTGAGGATCAATTGGACTTTTAGAATGAATGCGGATCAATTGGACTTTTAGAATGAATGTGGATCAATTGGATTTTTCGAATTAATGCGGATCAATTTGACTTTTCGAATGAATGCGGATCAATTTCACTTTTCGAATGAATGCGGATCAATTGGACTTTTCGAATGAATGCGGATTTATTTGACTTTTCGAATGAATGCGGATTAATTAAACTTCTCGAATGAATGCGGATCAATTGGACTTTTCGAATGAATGCGGATTTATTTGACTTTTCGAATTAATGCGGATCAATTGGACTTTTCGAATTAATGCGGATCAATTGGACTTTTCGAATTAATGTGGATCAATTGGACTTTTCGAATTAATGCGGATTTATTTGACTTTTCGAATGAATGCGGATCAATTGGACTTTTCGAATTAATGCGGATCAATTGGACTTTTCGAATTAATGCGGATCAATTGGACTTTTAGCATGAAATCGCAATTCACCAGTCTGGGACCAGGTCAAAACTCTCGTGCCGATTACACATTCGCAAGTAAAAATACTAACCCATTCTGCAAACTTAACATCAGCGACGAAGACGTAAAACAGACCATCAAGAAACTAAAACCTAAAAAATCATTCGGTATCGATCATGTAGCAGCCACCATCGTCAAAGGATGCGCCGACACTTTCATTCCAATACTTAACTACATCTACAATCTATCACTAACTACCGGAGTATTCCCCGACCTCTGGAAGAACGCCATCGTTATCCCTGTATTCAAAAAAGGCTGCAAAACCGACAAGACTAACTATCGTCCAATCTCTCTCCTCTCAATATTCGCTAAAATCTTCGAAATCATCCTACAAAAATATCTCGGCTCCTGGTTCAAACCTTTACTCTCTTCTGATCAACACGGATTCTGTCAAAAACGCTCAACCCTAACTAACCGCGTGTCATTTATGAACGATACCGCACCTCATGATATACAGAATCAGAAGCAAGTCGACGTCCTCTACCTCGACTTTAGTAAAGCCTTCGACCGGATGCAGCACCATATTCTACTAACAAAACTGGAATTATATGCCCTTGGACGGAGTATTCTATCCTGGATCATAAGTTACATCGCTAACCGGACTAATCACATTAAAGTTAACGGCGTCTTAATCCACACTAATTACGTAACCAACGTTGGAGTTCCGCAGGGATCCGGTTTTGGACCATTACTATACATCATCTTTTCCAACGACATTTTTTGGGAACTGGATAACAACAACACTAACAGCAATACTACCACCACCGGCCGTAAGGGGTTCGCGGACGATAACAAACTATACAGACAAATTAATAACATTAACGACCTCGAAAAAGTAAATATTTGGAGCATTGACAACTGTATCCCCCTACAGCGCTAAAACCACTTTAATGTCATTTACTCGTAAACATAAAACCGTTAATCATCCGTACAAACTAGCTAACGTACTAATAAAAAGTGAGACATAAGTAAAAGACTTGGGAATAATATTTGACAAAAAACTACACTTTCATACTCATGTTAATAACGTTAAAGCTCATTGCACTTCTAAATTGTACGCGATATTAAAATTAGCTAAATCGATTAACTCTCCGAAATTGTTTATTCAACTATATGTCTCACTAATCCATTTTAAAATAGAGTATTGTTCATTAATCTGGGGAGTTGCAGTCAATATTTGCATACTTATACACTAAAAACTTTTGTAAATCGAGTGATACTAACTACGATAAAACCTTGTTAAAATGTAAACTTTCTTCGATATTTAACCGACTAAATTTACAAGAAGCTGTTTTTATTTACAAACTTATTAATAATCAAATTTGCTGTTCGGAATTAATATCATGTCTTCACTTTAAAATACCTAAGAATAATACACGTAACAAGGAAATGTTTTATATCAAAAATTTTAAATCTGTTAACCCTATCACTCGCATTCAAAATAGCTTTAACAAATTGTATAATACCGATAACTACCCCTTAGACTTGTATAACCAGAATCTTAACTCCTTTAAAAATAATACAATGGCCAAAACGTTCCTTTTTTAACTTTTTTAAACTTTTAAATACTTAAATGTTAGTAAATCATCAATAGAAACAAATTAGTAAAACATTTGTGCCCTTTTTTAATCTCATTGTATAAATACATAATAATATAACAATTATTAACCTCTGTATAAATTTTAAAAGTGTTACTACTAACATGTTTTTATACAGAATAAAAAAAGTTTGAATTGAATTGAATTGAATTGAATTTACGTATTATTATATTGGTTTACATATTATTATATTTATTTACATATTATTATATTTATTTACATATTATTATATTTATTTACATATTATTATATTTATTTACATATTATTATATTTATTTACATATTATTATATTTATTTACATATTATTATATTTATTTACATATTATTATATTTATTAACATATTGTTTATTTTAATATTACTATATTTTTATTATGTTTATCTTAATATTATTATATTTATTTTTTATTATGTTTATCTTAATATTATTATATTTATTTTTTATTATGTTTATCTTAATATTATTATATTTATTTTTTATTATGTTTATCTTAATATTATTATATTTATTTTTTATTATGTTTATCTTAATATTATTATATTTATTTTTTATTATGTTTATCTTAATATTATTATATTTATTTTTATTATGTTTATCTTAATATTATTATATTTATTTTTTATTATGTTTATCTTAATATTATTATATTTATTTTTTATTATGTTTATCTTAATATTATTATATTTATTTTTTATTATGTTTATCTTAATAAAAAATAATTATGTTTATCTTAAATGTATGCTGGTTCTGTTGGTGCATTTAGTTTTTCGGCTGGCTAATTAGTTTTAGAGCTATTTACTAATTAGTGTCACCGTGAGTTAACGGGTGCTTCGCGAGTGGTTCTCCGTCAAGTTTTCGGGCCCACAGTGCCGGTTACACGGGTTCCTCCATCAGATACCGGGCTACACGTTCACGGGCTTTGGCCACCTGCGCCGGGTCAACGGGAATCGGCCATAACTTCGCGGGACGATCTGTGACCCCAACGTTTTTGGTGTCCACCAGGTTCTCCGTCTTCTCTTCTTTCCAACGGTGTATTGTGCATGGCTGTATTATTTTTTGTGCGGGCTCCATGATTTATTTAGTGTTTTTAGTAATTAATCGTGCCCCGTCGAGCGTTCTCGATTACAGTGCGTGTGCTCCTATTTTTTCTGCCTAATTTTATTATCGCAAGCTGCGTGTCATTATTTCCTTTCGAATGGTATGGCATTTTTGAAGATCGGTTCAGTACTTTTCGTGTTATTAACATTTTTTGACATTCTTAATTGTTTTTATTTCCTTTCGTGATCTTCGCTCTTTTACGCGCCGATTTATGTATTTTTCCCGCGTTTTTTGCACTTTTGGCGCACTTTTCTTTACATAACGGCATTTTAACTCTTTTTCTTGCGACCCCCCTCCCAATACGTCATATTACATCTTTGGATCGAGTCTGTCTCTGACGTAATTTTATATATATATATATATATATATATTTTATTTTGCTGTCGCTATTGTATTTCTTAAAAAAAATTTCTTGTTCATTTTACCAGAAGAAAATAGGGGGAAGTACGCTTCTAGTCAGCTTTGGAAAGGCGTCACTTTTCACGAATTTTCGCGCCAAAACGGTTTGGCGGGAAATCGCGGATGAATACATCGTTTAAAAAGTCATTTTTCTTAAATTGAACAATTGTAACATATTGCCCTTCTCATTCTCTGCTATTTGAGTTAAGGCGTATTTGCTTTCGTCGATTATAGCCGTGTTGAATCAAAACAAAAGTAGAACTACTTTTTCAGTTTGGTTTATTATGCGTAAAAAGGCGTTTTCGTGGGTCACACGACGACTTCTACGGCTCAAAGCTACAGATACGTACTTCCCCTATTTTCTTCTGATTTTACGTATAATATAGCAGGTTACCTACTAGTCGTATCTGTATATATTTCAGACTTTACTTATTAGCTTATGGTTTTTTTTTCTTTTTTCCGCCGCATGTTTATTATCATAAACTTATGGGGGTGCCATTGTATATTTAATTGTATATAATTATCTATCCTTTGTGTATATTTGTGTATACTTCTTGTTTATATTTATATTTGTGTTTTATCCAACCTTTTACGCTTTGTACTACTTGTATAAATCTTTGATATTAACCTGTCATGCTCAGGCAGTTCAGGATATCATGGCTGGTTCAACCTTAAAGTGCCCTAAATGCTCTAAATCATTTTTCGGGAAGCAGAAGTATTTGCGGTGTAACTCTTGCTCGCTCAAGGTACACCTAGACTGTACTCCGATTAAAAAGGACCAATATATAGTTCACAAAGAAAAAGATAGTTATAAATGCGCCACCTGTCGGCAAGCTAGTACTTCCACCTTGTCAAGCAGTAACACTCAACTTAATGTAGACGCCAACGCTTTCACTCCATCTACGCCAACGATGAATGATTCATTGAAATCTTCGGACCTTTTAGATATTTTAAACGAATTTACCAAACCTGACAGTTTAACCAGAGACTGAGAGTCGGTTATTGATTACATGCGAGAATCCTTGGCTCGGATTCTAACCATGATGGCTACCATGCAAGCTGATATTAATCTGCTTAAAGACGAGAATCAGAAACTGAAAACTGGTAACAATGACAATTCTATGCCACCACCCAGGACTCGGGCTCGGTCACTTTCTCCAACTCGATCTGGCTCTTCACACTCATATGCTGCCAAGGCGGCGCTAAACATTAAAAAGCAAACTTCCTCTAACAATTCTAGGGGCAGTGATGGATCGTCCACTATTAAAAGCGCTAGTAACACACGAAAATCCGGTGCTTCAACTATATCGAAGGATCGTACTGACAACAATCAACAAACTAAGCAACGACCAAAAAATCAAAAAAAGTCAAATGAGGTGTTCAAGGTCAAGCTACAAGGCTCGAACTCGAACACAGCAATTAAATCTATACCACACTCTATAAAAAAGCATTCAATTTCCTTTCAAAATGGAATAACACTACTCAATTTTGAATGCCGCTTCCAATAGGCATTCAAATTTAACCGCTACCATTCAATTTTAAAAAAGCTTTCAAATTGACGTTCTAATTTTACTAATTCCTTTCAATTTTGAATAAACATTCACCTTGGCGTTCAAGTTCAATTCAACAGTCATCCTGGCGTGAAATTTTGACTACAAGTTCTACATCCATTCAATTTAACAGCAGTTTACACAAAAGCAGTGGCGTCGCTAGGGTGTTTTAGGCGGCGCTTGAGCCACCTGTCAAATTTCTGAAGCGCCACCTAAAATTCAAAATTTTTCCAATTCACTTGCCGAAAAGTTTCTTCGAACTTAAAAATGGGCATCAAAAATTTAATTTTTCATAGTCGGCCTCAATATTTCAACTTTAAAAACCTTTTTGGGAGCTCCCCCCCCTCCCCCATATCACTCACTATAGGATGCCCCTGACCAGTGCTAATGGCTTAAGCGCCACCAGTTTTGAAATCCTGGTGACGCCACTGCACAAAAGATCGTTGGTCGAGTGAGCTCTCGGCTGCTGTGTCGTCTGCTATAAAAAGTGACGACGCTTACGCGAGCTAAATAGTGTATCCAAGCGACTTTGTGAGCAGCCGAAGTTTAGCAGACGACGGTTTGCTAAACCTTAACGAACATGCATAAGCCTCTGCGTTCAAAAATCTTTCACGATGCTTTTGACGTCTAAGCATCCAAATGGCAAGGTTTCCAACAAATGTTCACGGTATATGTCTTACTTGTGATCGCATCGGGTGGGTTTCGAATCCGAGTCCTCCTGCATGACAGGCGGGCGTTCTACCAGTACCAAAGAACCTAAGATACTTAAAGGGGCTCCAAAGTTCGGTGGCAAAATGTGTGTAAAGTCAGTAAAGTGCGAAATATACGGTTGACTCTGCCCGCCTCTGCCAAGGTCGAGTGAGGGGTTGGGGGAATGAAAAGCATGCTCAATTTTCTTTTTTTATGCCACCGAACTTTGGAGCCCCTTTAAATCACTTTGTTGAAAATTAGAAATTCAGTTTCATCAAAAGCGTATATCAATAGTGTTTTATTTTTCGCTTCTTATGTAAATACATGGAAGAAGAAAGCTTTATTCTTCCATGATAAATATAACGAAATTTTGGGTTCGATTTAAATTATTGCACAGAAGAAATTGAAATGTTGTGACTCGCGTATTAGTAATTATACAAATGAATTAACAAATCCGCGAGGGGATGATCACTCCGCGTAATCGGTGTACAGAGCCGTACCTTTGACTGTACTAATGGGCTTACGCGTAATCTTTGAAGTCCCTGCCTTTGGCAGTGGTAATCTAAGTGCAATCCGGTGTACAGACTTTCTAAGAGTGGTTAGCCCCTCGCAAATCCGGCTACCGGGAATAGAACTCCCAGCGCTCTGCACTCCGAGCGAGTGCTTAACCGACACTTACTGCATCGGACACTTTTTTTAAACATAAAGCTTAACGTTTCTCTGCCATTCTTTATGCTTTTTAATTTTGGAAGAGACAATTATTTCTTTAATAGTTTTGTTATACATTATTTATATAATTAATAATAAAATTTTAGCTGAGCTTTTTTTAAAGACAATTCAGTGCAATTTTTTTATTTTAATTAGCAATATTTAAACGGTATGGAATCGAACCCGGATCACTAGATTTAGGCGGGTAATGGCTAAAGAATGAAAAAACTCGGACTCTTGGCTAAGATCATTGTGTATTATCTTGTATATAGCGGATACACCTTATTATTAAATTAATTGAATTAAACAAAGTTGTTTTGCCGACCGACCGTAACCATTCAGGGTACCATAAATTTGTATACCAAACGTGATCGGGCTGAGCTATTTAAAATACGAACCAATTAATTAATCTAAAATGAATATTACTCTAGTAGCACAAATTTACACGATTAAAATAATTTACAAAATTTTGAAATTCATTTTACAATAATTTTCGATGTTCAGCCCCGCTTTCTCGTAACGGCTGCGGAAGCGCTCCGGCCTGGAATCATTTGCGTTTTAAAACGTGGCAGCGATGCGTCGCTACCCACTCCAAAAAGACCCTGCTATTACTTAAGAGCATCGTGGGAACTAAGCCATTTTTTCCCGGTCGTGTTAAGCCTTAGCCTACTTTGTTGTTCAACTACCACGACTTCACGAGGGTACCTTTTAACAAGCAGGTAAATATCAATTGGTTTTGCTATTCTAATTTTATATTATTCTTGGCTTAGAATTAAGCAATGAAATTATTTGTTCTTAAAGAAAATATAGGGTTCCCCGCTTCCGGTAAACAATGGCTACGTTAAGCTTATGGAACGATATTTTTTAAACACTAGTAAACGTTTAGTGTTGAAATGAAAACTATTGACTCTACAGATTTTAAACAGAAATATACTTGATATAAATTTAAATTGGGAATTTAGATTTCATTTTATTTCGCTACCTGATCTCCAAAACCTGGTAACTCGAAATTAATGGTTGGCGTTTTTAGAAAGAGCTTTTCAGCCTTCACTAAATAACAATCAAGATAATTCACCACTTCAGTAACACGATCTGCGCAAACGCAGTGACTGACGCGCCATCTACTATTAAAGAAGAGAACTGCTTAGTATGCAATTTCCTTCTTCCGTTTCTACAAAATTTATATAGTATGTGCTCTCGGAAAACTTCCGTAAATGGCACACCAGTGTCATAGTTCACGTTTAAAGTGAGAATAATTTTTTTAAAGCATGCGGTTTTATATTTTACAAAATTTATATTTTTATATTTTTATATTTCATACAGTATCCAATTGTGAATACACCGAAAATAGTATTCCAAAATGAAAAGATTAGATAAATATTCAATTCTCCCTTTGAGGTTAAAATTGACGGTGTCATTTGACGTCAACTCTATAAGAATGACAGTCGCATCCTTGTTTTCTGGATACCATACGTTTGAACTTGAGTATCCGACTTCCTTGAGAAAAACAATGGATGAATTTCCAGAAAGTGTTTTTTAAAATTGTAACAACGGATGTTTCGTCGCCGGTAGTAGGCATTGTTAATAGACTTACAGAATAACTATAAGTTTATGGATCATGCTTTAGAATACACTTTAATTTTGTTTAAAGAATAAAGTTTAAATTTCAGTAAAAACGTATTTTCTAAACTATGAACTTATCTAGCACATAAACAATTAAACATATTTGTCGCCTCAAATTCACCATATAATAAAAATGATTCACGCATGCCTGTACGCGTTAATGTGAAGCTCAATTGTCGTTATATTGAACGACATATCGCTTAAATTTGAACAGCAATTCAGTTACATTTGATCGCCAAAAGACTTAAATTTGAATGCCGGAACGCTTAAATTTGAGCGCCAAAAGACTTATGCCTACATTTGAATGATAAATCCCGCACATTTGAAAGCCATTTCAGGAAAATATGATCGACCCAAGACTTAAATTTGAACGCCAAAAGACTTAAATTTGAACGCCAAAATACTTAAATTTGAAAACCAAAAGACTTAAATTTGAACGCCAAAAGACTTATATTTGAACGCCGGAACATTTAAATCTGAGTGCCTAAAGACTTACATTTGAATGATATCACGCATATTTGAACGCCATTTCGGGTAAATATGATAGACCCATGACTTAAATTTGAACGCCAAAATACTTAAATTTGAACTCCGCAACGCTTAAATTTGAACGCCTAAAGACTTACATTTGAGTGATAAATCACGCACATTTAAACGCCATTTCAGGTAAATATGATCGACCCAATACTTAAATATGAACTCTAAAACCTACATTTGAACGCCGGAACACTTAAATTTGAACGTCAAAAGACTTAAATTTGAATATTAAATTACGCACATTTGAACGCCATTTCAGGTAAATATGATCGCCAAAAGAGTTAAATTTGAACGCCGGATCGCTTAAATTGGAACTTCAGCAATCAAAGATGAACTGTGCGACTATTGGCTTTGAATGCTTTACCCATTCAGGATTGAATCTTCTCTTTCAATATTGAATGTTAACCTAGCAGTCAAAGTTGAACGCCCCCGTGAGCACTTACATTTGAATGGTAAAGCATTCCACCACAGTGGCAAGGCATTGAATGCTGATGCATTCAATTTCTAGTGTTGTGTTTTTAGAGTGCACGGGTGATCAAACCTCGTCGCGAGGCCGTTTTCGTTACCCGTTTAGATCCCGCACTTACCTCGTTAGAGTTAAAAGAATGTCTGATACGGGAGAATAACCTGAAGACCATCGATTGCGTGCGCCTGGGAACACGCTTTCCCGGTTACTCTTCCTTCCACGTGTCAGCAGAGGAATCTGAGCATCAAACGCTCCTGGACATAAACACTTGGCCAGTCGATTGTCTCATTAATAACTTTATCGGAGTGCTACGGGATTTCAGGCTAGTCTGAATTCAACAAAGATCCCGACATTAGTTGTAAATCTCCCGAGGACACCGTCAACTTCATCAAATGTTGCCGGAGATCCAATTCTAAACACCGTGCCGAAGGAAATCCATGATTAACAAACATAAAAAAAACTTAAATATTTTCTATCAAAATGTACGTGGTCTTCGGACCAAATCTACAGAACTTTATTCTAACGTCGTTTTAAATGACTACCCTATAATTTGTCTAACCGAAACCTGGTTAAACGATAACCATTTCAATGTAGATTTTATTCCAGAACATTACAATGTTTATCGTTCAGATAGGCGAACTTATGATGGGCTTACTGTTGGTGGCGGTGTATTAACTGCCATTCACAAAACTCTTACTACAGTACGTCGCCCTGACCTTGAAGTCGTTGATGAGAGCGTATTTTTACAGCTTAAAACAGACGACACCTCGCTTATAATTGGTAATTTATATCTTACCCAAAAACTTCGGCCCGAAACACTAGTTTCAAACATTACTGAACTATCTAACAATCTATCCACGGTAACTGAAGACATTATTCTACTGGGCGACTTCAATGTTCCTGGTGTCAATTGGTCCATACACTCTACGAGCAACTGTAACCCCAACGTCCGTCGAAAAGCACAAGCTGTACTTGACTTGTGCACGGACAGCAATTTATTTCAAATAAACCAAGTCCAGAATTCTTACGGTAACATCTTGGACTTCGTCCTCATAAATAACTCTTTAGTCACGACTGCGATCTGTCATGATCCACTAGTGAAGGTTGATCAGGCTCATCCACCGTTACTGATTTCTTATCCCGGTAACCTCTCTTACAACGATTCTTTAACTACTGGCCCAGCTTTTGACTACAAGCGAGGTGACTACGTCAGTCTTTATAACGAACTACGTTCGACAGACTGGTCTTCATTATTCCTATCACGTGACGTCAACAAATGCGTCGAATTTCTAACTGAACACGTTCAGCAAGCTATGGCAACCCATATACCGAAGGCGAGGCCAAAAAAGGTATCCAATTATCCGTTTTGGTATTCTAAAGAATTAATCGCTGCCATTAAGCGAAAATCCATTTACCATCGAAAATACAAACGTAGTAACAAGTCAGAGGACAAAGCTACCTTCGATTCACCGCGAAAAGATGTCAAGAGCTTAATTATACGTGATCAAAAAAGAGTTCGCCAGTTCCGTTTATGAGAATTCGATTTCTAAACCGAAACACCTGTGGAACTTTGTTAACGCGAGGCTAAAAAATAAATCCCCACCGATATCACTCGTTATAGATTCTAACTTAAACTCTGATCCCAATGTAATTGCTGAAGAATTTTCCAAAAACTTCAGGACCATAGCAACCGATACCCTCACTAATACCGATAATGACCACCTTCGTGATTTACCAACTGTCTCTGATACGCTCTCGAATATTCCTATCGACTAACGCACTCTACGGGTATCGATAACATCCCGCTTTTTATCATCAAGAGGTGTTCTGACATCTTAGCCCCCTTGTTACACTATATATTCCAACTATCCGTCTCCACTGGCACGTTTCCCGATCTCTGGAAGTGTACGGTCCAGTTTTCAAAAATGACTACGCCAAAATTTTCGACGCTGTGATGCACTCGGTAATCTACAATTAGTTTAAACCCAATTTCACTGACCGCCAGCATGGTTTCATTCAGGGGAGATCTGTTGAAACGAATCACGTTTCGTTTCTGAATGACGTAATGCCACAGGTCTTGGGTCAAGGCCCGGTTGACGTAGTCTCCATCGACCTCTCATTTGACAGAGTGTCTCACCCCTTACTTTTGAAAAAACTAAGACACTATAGCTTAGAAGGACCTCTTTCCTTGTGGTTGGAGGACTACTTGAACGGTCGATCCAACGTGATCAAATGCAACGGCCAAGTGACCAATGTGTCTTACTCTACTGCATGCGGTGTACCCCAAGGCAGTTCATTGGGTCCCCTATTATATAATATATACGTAAACGACTTACCATCCGTAATAAAATATTCCGAAGTGATTCAATTCGCTGACGATAATAAAATATATAAAAACGTAAAACGTATTGAGGACTGCCAGGATATGCAGCGTGACCTTAACTCTATACATGAATGGTGTTTAAAAAATAATTTGTTAATAAACTCAAAGACCTTGGCTCGTATTTGGACAGCGGCCTCTACTTCCGGGAGCATGTCTCTTGGGTAGTAGGTCGTTCAAGACGACTACTCTATGCAATACTTCGCCTAGCGCGAGTATTAAAATCAATTAACTGTTTTCGGACACTATATCTAAGTTTAGTACGAACTAAGCTAACCTATGACGCTCTGTCATGGGGAGGCTGTGCTAACTATCTTTTGGAAAAAATCGAGGGCGTGCAAAGAAAATTCATTGATCTCGCTCACACTTTTTTTTCTACGGAACAAAGCCTCCTGGACTGCTTGAGCCTTGATACAATTAAATTATTTACGAAAAAACGCGAAATTATATTTATCTGGAAGTTAATAAAAAAGGCACATGTACCTGATTTAACTCCACATTTAAATTTTCATGCACCGTTGCATTATACGCGCCAGGATGTAACGTTTTCAAAAACTAAACCTGTCTCACCATTATTGCGTATGCAGCTTACCTGCAACGCCTTCAACCCCCAACTTAATATCTTTTCATGTAAATATTCTTCTATTTTGAAAATTGTATAAAATTATAAAATTGTATAATACCATTAGTATTTTAATATGGAATTATTATAGTACTACTTTAAACATTGTATAAAAATTGTATAGTACATTTCACATTCTAAAATGTCAATGTTATACTAATTTCACTAACTTTTTCAATTTTTCAATTCAATTCTTTTGCTGTGTATTACCTTGTTGGTGCTATATGTACTGTTGTAGTGCACAATAAACAACCGATTCATTCATTCATTCATTAATATTATTATATTTATTTTTTATTATGTTTATCTTAATATTATTATATTTATTTTTATTATGTTTATCTTAATATTATTATATTTATTTTTATTATGTTTATCTTAATATTATTATATTTATTTTTATTATGTTTATCTTAATATTATTATATTTATTTTTCATTATGTTTATCTTAATATTATTATATTTATTTTTTATTATGTTTATCTTAATATTATTATTGTTATTTTTTATTATGTTTATCTTAATATTATTATATTTATTTTTTATTATGTTTATCTTAATATTATTATATTTATTTTAATATTACTATATTTATTTTATTTTTATTATCACCAGCGTCGTCGTCAGGCTAATATATATTAGCCTGACGACGACGCTGGTGTTGGCGTCGAAACGGCCGTAGCTGTGTTTTTTAATAAAACCTTTTAATTGTACAACAGTGGTTTTTAACTATTTTAATCTCTTAATATTACTATATTTATTTTATTATTATGTTTATCTTAATATTAATATTATTATGATTATTTTAATATTACTATATTTATTTTATTATTATTATTAATATTATTATAAACACTGATGGTAAGTATTTTATAATTTGAGACCCTAACGTGTATTTGTTAAGGGTCGTACTTATGTTATTATGTTATTTATGATAGGATTACATATTTGTATACTCTAGATGATAGAGGTTTAAAAAATAAACTAGTTATCAAATAAATAACAAGGAAAAGCTAATAATGTATCATTTCTGTAACATTTATTAGAATTAAAAAACCCAAAATATATACAGATAATGTATTTAAAATGTAAAATGTATAAACAAATAATAAAAAAAATTGTAATACGTAACCATGAGATTACGGAATTGCTATTATTATTAATAATTATTAAAATGATATATTTTTATTTATGGCATAATCTATAACGAGCATTAAGCAAATAATAATACCATAAATCTATTGTAAGTATATGGAGCTGTTGGTTCGCGTGTCATGAAGGGCTTGTCACGACCCTCCTACGCATTGTAGCCCGGCCACCAGTAATCGGCTTCACAAGTCACTAGTTGATTTGAGCCTGTGTGGTTCTTTGGGTATTAGCTTAGCTGATTCTTATTAAAGCTCGTGCATAGTTCGAATCGTAGCCGATAACAGAGACACTGCCAAAACCATTTACAAGCGGCGTTTATTTTTGTAATGACGCAAAAATATTATATTAGGCCTAACGGGCTTTTTATTTGCGTCGACGCTAAATTTGAGCAAATGCGAAGGCTCTTCTTCCCATTCTTCAATCGGTAAAAATGGGCCCAACAGCGACTGCGCAAGTGCGAAGGTATCACAAGAAAAATTAAAAATTCGTAGACGCAAATCCTGTTTGTCAAACATGGCCACTCTTTGTGATACCTTGGCACACGCGCAGACTGATTTACGCCTTTTTATAGTCCAAAAACTGACAAAGAGGGATAGGAGCCGAAATGTCCCTGCATTAATTAGTCCAAGCTCATGGCGTTTTTGCCCTAGTGAAAACCAGGCTTAACTAAATTATATAACCAAAAACAAACCGAATTCGTTCAGTGTCATACTTATGTTTGTTAAGTTACTTATGATTTCTCTAAATAAGATAAATATCCGTCGAAAAAAATCTAAGCTCTTTTATGACGTCTAAATACTAGTAGTATTTGTAATTCCGCAATCCCGTAAAATCGCGGTTGATACAATTACAAATGGTCCACACCCATTTGGTTTCGCGAATTTGCCAAGGCGAAGACGCGGCTAGACTAATTACTTTGTCTTAAATAACAGGGTATGCCGAGATCGACTTCGTACGGAGACCATCACTCAAAAACGAGGAAAAAATAACTGACACTACCACATGCGCAACAACCGAGGCCTACTGTTTCCATTTTTAGTCCGGCGCCAGAAAGATGGCGCAGGAATTATACTCTGATTCGGGGGAGAAATTTCGTTCTGGTAGAGAGGCTATTCTATCCATCATTGGGTCAGAAATGTAAACACTGGTGCTCCAAGCGAATCAAAAAGCCTACTACACCAGTGGTCTCATCATAATGCCCTACGCCACCGTCCACAAGCCCGGACTGGTGACAAAAACAGTCATAGGTAGCAGAACCCCACTACTGACGGTCGCACCCTCGACGCCATGGGGCGACCAGTTCCCACTTCGCACACACCTGTGGAATAGAGAGTGGATGTTAGAGCAACTCCAGTCGACACCCTACTTAAGTAAGTAGAGAGCCTTACCCTTCAGAAAGAGCTCCTAAAGGGGAACGACGGGCACACAGTGGTCCACGTAACCCGGCACAGCTGGCACCGGACACCCGGTGTTGCCCCAAAAGGTCGGGAAACAGGACCACTGCGCCTCATACGGAGACCCGCCGCCCCACAGCAGGCTACCCAATCCTCCGAGGCGACCAGTTTGCCGGGACCCTCTCTTTTAGCCAGAAACTCAGTTTCCAGCCCATACCGAAGTCTTAGGTGGAATCTTCTATCTACCAACTGGCTCCCGGGGCGTAGAGGGAGAATATATAGAGGCAGTGCTTTATTAAGGACTAGGCCTACTACGCATTGTCCTATGGTCCCCCACCAACAGAAGGCCCCCACCACTGATGAAATCAATGGATTTTTCACTGATTCGTTTTAAGAGAAAAACATATCAGGCTTGTTGCTTTATTATTTGAAAAAACATTATTTTTGTGACATAAGCTCAGCTTCGGTAGATGCGAATTTGGAGTTTTTATGCTTTACTTACGTAGACCACCACCAAAATCTGCATAGGGCCCCCCCTTCAGTAAATACGGTACTGTATAGAGGGGGCTTCGTCACTGTCTGTTCTAGGAATATGGAGCCACCTATTTAGCGGGGCTGGAGGTGAATCTTAACAGTGTAATTTATAATTAAATTAATATTATATTATATAAATTAAGAAACAAATTAATTGTTTCAATAAAATTAAGAAACAAATTAATTGTTTCAATAAAATTAAGAAATATATTAATTATTACAATAAACTTAAGAAACATAATAATTATTACAAAAAAAATTAAGAAAAATATTAATTAATACAATAAAATTAAGAATCATTTTAATTATTACAATAAAATTGAGAATCATATTAATATTTTAATAAAATTAAGAATTAAATTAATATTACAATAAAATTAAGACAAATTAATATTACAATAAAATTAAGACAAATTAATATTACAATAAAATTAAGACAAATTAATATTACAATAAAATTAAGACAAATTAATATTACAATAAAATTAAGACAAATTAATATTACAATAAAATTAAGACAAATTAAATATTACAATAAAATTAAGACAAATTAATATTACAATAAAATTAAGACAAATTAATATTACAATAAAATTAAGACAAATTAATATTACAATAAAATTAAGACAAATTAATATTACAATAAAATTAAGACAAATTAATATTACAATAAAATTAAGACAAATTAATATTACAATAAAATTAAGACAAATTAATATTACAATAAAATTAAGACAAATTAATATTACAATAAAATTAAATTTTAAATTAATATTACAAAAAAATTAAAAAAATAAATTAATATTACAAAAAAATTAAAAAAATAAATTAATATTAGCATAAAATTAAGAATTAAATTAATATTGAAATTTTATTACTACACTTCCTTCGCAGAATGTTTCACGAATGTAGATGGCGATTTAAGCGCCGGACTATATATATCGCGTTTTTCAACTTGTTTTTTATTCAAGAGCGCCCTCTCGTGCCTATATAATAATATAATAACGTACCCGGAAGCCGAGGTTTACGTATCCAAGGTCGATGTTACACTTAAAATAGAGTAGCCGCGGGCCTTTCGTTAATATTCGAACAACAAAGTTAGACCAAAAATGACCTCATCCGAAGTACACGAATACTAATGGCTTCGAGAGGTGCTTTACCACCCTCCACTGAAATCGGCCCTGTAAAATAATTATCGCCTAGTTTTTTTTATTTCGTGCTCATCTTCCACCTCTGAATCTATCGTTTCGGTTTCGCTTTTTGATGTTATTCGGGAAATAGAAGTTATTTTGGGATATGGAGCACTCTAGATTCTTTGCAAGCGGTTGACCGTGATCGTTTATGTTAAATGATATAGATTTTCGAGTAGAATGAATTTATTTATACCTTTGGGAGGATGACTATCTTGCGGGCACCATAGTCAGTGGCGGTCTGGGTCTAATATTATTGGTTTCCAGGAGACAAAGAGCCCCAGCCTTAACAACTATAACACTATCATGTTTAAGGGGGCCCACTTCATGAACGGTTCATCGGACAAGTTCCCTCTATGTCCAGTCCGCCACTGACCATAGTCTATCCCCCCCCCCGGCACGAGAAGGGTTAAGGAAAAATGTCACCGGTGTGTGCTTCAATTGCGTTAGAATACGCCAGATTTTATTTACCAATGAGAAACTGGTCCTATTTAATTAAAACTATTAAATGTATGTATGTTAACGTGGGAAATAATTGCCTAAAGTTAGTAATCAATTTATTTTATTTAAAGGATTTTTTTATCTAAATTAATATAATTTAAACATGTAATTGTATGAGAAGTGAATGTACATGTTCATGTTAATTTGGAGGTAATAAATCATTATTGAATTTAATTGAAGTGATTCATGGTTTCGCAGGTTGTTATGTTAACCGAATAAAAAATTTTAAACCTTTTTCTCATTCTTACTATTTCGGATAATTTATTATTTACGTAAAATAAGAAATTTTTTAATTGAATTCATCTACAGAACATAGGTGGTTTTTTCTCTTGAAATATCGTATTTTGATGTAATGGTAATTATATTTTTATCAGCAGTTTTTATCTGGCGCTTTTACAAATCGTCAAGACGGTTTCGTATAACGGCGACCCTGCCCAGAAATCAATCAAAAAATCTTATATTAGGTCGAAATTGTGTATTTTTGCCATTTGCTTACATGTAGGTGTAACCATAATGGTGTAAACATAATTAAAATTGTTTGAAAAATTTCCGTCGTTTAATAAGAACTTGTAAAGAAAGCTGCTGAAGCTACTCGTACCAAAATAATTATATATTAAAGGGCCCATAACCTCTACTATTTCTGTCCCCATACTCCACCCACCCGCCAAAAGTATTCCCATATTGGCCACTCCCTACTACGGCTTTTACATTTTGGCACTGCTTAGTGGGTTATTGCGAAGGTGAGAAGTAAAATTGCATTCTGTAAGGAACGAGTTATATTCCCTTTAAAGGCGTCATTTCTTTCTAATAAATGTTAGGCCTTGGAGAAAACCCTGCACTAAATTGGCGAATCAAAACCCATTCAAAACTTTTGCCTTTATATTATCATAATATGACTATCATATTTTTCATGTCCATAAGTGCGGTCTCCTCAAAGCCTTTGTCGACATTCGGCATCACCGGGCAATGACCGTTGTGATTGTTTTGGAAAATTCCTACAAGAAAAAAATTATTTATATTTAGGAGAATTACTAAGTGGAAATGATCAGGGGTCACCATGGTAGTTTTCCACCAGCACGAGAGGTGCGAGTAGCTCTAAAATGGTCTCATCATAGTTATTTAAGGAAATGTATTTTTCTTACTGTAGATATGCGCAAACTACTAATAAACAGTTGTTTCCGGTCATCGTTTGTTCAAAATGGCGTCGTACGCTTTTTAGCGACAAAAATATTGAAGGAATTGATAAATAATACAGACTACTGATAGCAATTAAAGTAAACAAATTATACGAAAAGTATTATAAATACTCAGTTATTAAATAGGAATGTAAGTTATAGACGTTACTTTCTGTCCTACTGGTTGAATACCTTAGTTTTTAAGATTTAAGAATGATATTGAAGCACTCAAGCAAATGACACCCATAGCGGTGAATAAGCTCCAACATTAACAGTTCACGGTTCAGCGCCTGGCATAATGGCGGTAAATGGTGAAATAGTATTACCCAGCAAATTAGGTATAATTGAATTTAATTATTATTTTAAAAAATGATTATCCTCATTGGAAAAAAAAGACTTTTTCTATCAAAAAATCATTAATAAATCGGTCACTTCCTCGAAGACTTTAATAATGTAGATCAAACAGCTCCTTCCACAATGCGCGAAAATCTTTTGTATCTGAAACACGATCGCCGACGTTAATTTCGCCCGTAAGATGTCGCCCGCATCGCCCTGTTATTAAATACGCTAGCTATCATTTTTCAACAAAAAAATATCGACCCTTCAAAATTGTTAGACCAATAATAATTGGAGTCATTTTTTGTAGGTAGCTTTCTTCCCAGAATATAATTTTTTTTGGATGGATCATTTCAGATTACAAATTGTCCAAGTACGCCCTCCCTTCGAACTCAAATATTTAGTAAATATTTTCCTCTAAGCTTAACTATAAGGTATACAATTTTTCGGGCGCTACTAAAAATTCAATTATAGCACCTATCAAGCGAGGTAAATTATCTTTCAAAATTTGACATTTACGAGGTCCTACCCCTCCGTCGCTTTACTGCTATTTTTGGGTAGTTTCATAATTAATTAGTTAAGTTCTAATTACAGATAACGGTAGAAAAGCCAAAGAATTTCACCTCACTTTTTAGACAAAAATAGGCATGTTAGTGCTTCTAACAAATTCTGAAATAACATCTGATCTGACCAGAATTAATCATTACTATAGATAAGATATCTGAATATCTGTATATGTGCTCAGATTTTACCAGATAGTTTAAACCCGAAATTAATTAAATTCATTGAAAGCCAACAGAAAGAAAGTGAGCAAAATTCGAAAATTTTATTTTTGATTTCCACAAATTTATATTAACAGTAGTCAAATATTAGACAGGTGATAAGTAACCCTTCCAAAACGTGTAGGATAAACTTATAGGAGTATAGAAGTTTATTATCTAGAACTGCTACAAGATAATGGCTTAACCTGTCTTCTTGTTCATTTACCATTCAGCTAATCTGATGAGCACATCAAATTCAGATCGGTTACTTGAGATAATGAATCAGATACAATTAAAAATCAAATTGCTGGGTGAGCAGAATATACAATATTTACCTGATTTGACTAAGGCACGATTACTGTTCTATGGAATTCTTATTGGATTTATATTACAGTTCTATGGAATATTTATTGGATTTATATTACAGTTCTATGAAATTTTTATTGGATTTATATTACAGTTCTATGGAATTTAGGATTTATATTACAGATCTATGGAATTTAGGATTTATATTACAGTTCTATGGAATATTTATTGGATTTATATTACAGTTCTATGAAATTTTTATTGGATTTATATTACAGTTCTATGGAATTTAGGATTTATATTACAGTTCTATGGAATTTTTATTGGATTTATATTACAGTTCTATGGAATTTTTATTGGATTTATATTACAGTTCTATGGAATTTTTATTGGATTTATATTACAGTTCTATGGAATTTTTATTGGATTTATATTACAGTTCTAGGGAATTTTTATTGAATTTATATTACAGTTCTATGGAATTTTATTGGATTTATATTACAGTTCTATGGAATTTTTATTGGATTTATATTACAGTTCTATGGAATTTTTATTGGATTTATATTACAGTTCTATGGAATTTTTATTGGATTTATATTACAGTTCTATGGAATTTTTATTGGATTTATATTACAGTTCTATGGAATTTTTATTGGATTTATATTACAGTTCTATGGAATTTTTATTGGATTTATATTACCATTCTAAGAAAATTTTATTGGATTTATATTACCGTTCTATGAAATTTTTATTGGATTTATATTACAGTTCTATGAAATTTTTATTGGATTTATATTACCATTCTATGAAATTTTTATTGGATTTCGATTACAGTTCTATTGAATTTCTATAGGATTTCGATTACAGTTCTATTGAATTTCTATAGGATTTCAATTACAGTTCTATTGAGTTTCTATATGATTACGATTACCGTTCTATTGAATTTCTATAGGATTACGATTACCGTTCTATTGAATTTATATAGGATTTCGATTACAGTTCTATTGAATTTCTATTGGATTTTTATTAGTTTCATGGAATTTCTATTGGATTTGTATTACAGTTTTATGGAATTTCTATTGGATTTATATTACAGTTCTATTGAGTTTCTATAGGTTTTATATTACAGTTCTATTGAATTTCTATAGGATTTCGATTACAGTTCTATTGATTTTTTGTAAGAGTTACCTATTTCATTTATTTACTACCTACAACAAGAAAGAATACGCTTTCTTCCTTGAATATGTTTTAAATCAGTATTTAGTATTTTACATGAAATGAAATTAAAATGAAATGAAATGTTTTATTTAACGTGCACGTCAACAGTACATAATGATAGTCTAATCCAAACTAAAGCAAAGAGTATTTACACAAGCAAAGAATAGGTACTACCTGTAGCAAACGACCATGACAGCAGTGTTGTCGGTCTACAAAATGGCGTCGTGTAGATAAATAACACAGGCTCTCGATAGCAATTAATGTAAACAAATTTGATGATAAGTATTGTAAATGCGAAAAACTCTTTTAAGTATATGAAAACTGTACTTTTTCCCCCTATAGTTATATAGCGTTTTGAAGTGTAATTGTTTCGACGGTGTAGAAACCGTGACCGTATTATGATGGAAAAGAAACAAGTTGAATAAAAGGTAATATACAGTTCGGCGCTTAATTCACCATCACCATTCGTCAAAGCACAGCACAGTCATAATATTTTAATATTAATTTAATATTAATTTAGAATTAATTCAATATTAATTTACTATTAATATAATATTAATTTAATATTAACTTAGTATTAATTTAATATTATATTAGTATTAACTTAGAATGAACTTAGTATTACTATTATATTATCTTAGTTTCAACTTAGTATTAACTTAGTATTACTATAATATTATCTTAGTATTACTATAATATTATCTTAGTATTACTATAATATTATCTTAGTTTCAACTTAGTATTTACTTAGTTTTAATTTAATACTAATTTAATATTATTTTAATACTAAGTTAGTATTAACTTAGTATTAATTTAATACTAATTTAATATTATTTTAATACTATGTTAGTATTAATTTTATACTAACTTAGTATTAGTTTTAAAACTAGCTTAGTATTAATTTAATATTAATTAAGTAGTAGTATTAGTTTTAAAACTAGCTTAGTATTAATTTAATATTAATTAAGAAGTAGTATTAGTTTTAAAACTAGCTTAGTATTAATTTAATATTAATTAAGTAGTAGTATTAGTTTTAAAACTAGCTTAGTATTAATTTAATATTAATTAAGTAGTAGTATTAGTTTTAAAACTAGCTTAGTATTAATTTAATATTAATTAAGAAGTAGTATTAGTTTTAAAACTAGCTTAGTATTAATTTAATATTAATTAAGTAGTAGTATTACTTTTAAAACTAGCTTAGTATTAATTTAATATTAATTAAGTAGTAGTATTACTTTTAAAACTAGCTTAGTAATAATTTAATATTAATTAAGTAGTAGTATTAATTTTATTTTTTATTAATTTGAAGTTCTTAATTTTAATTTCATATTATTTCATTAAGTGAAGAATATTATTTCATTGTAAAATTACGCTTTTCCGTTGAACCTCCAGCCCCACTAGATAGAGGGCTCCATTTTCCTAGAACAGACAGCGAAGAAGCCTTCGAAACCCTAAAAGTCAGTTTGCAGAAGGGCAGCTCAACCAAAACTAAATTTAGCAAATGCGTCCCTTTATCAGAGTATAGCCCCGGCGCTATCTAGGATGCGGCCGTCTAAGAACGAGGAAAAGAAACGAGGGTGACTGCGGGAGAGTGGCCGATATAATTTGACGCCTAATACCTATAATTTGTACTTCAACGATTTCACTTTTTTCCCTTCTGGAAAGCAGGAAAACCTCTTCCCGAGATTTGCCCTTCACCACAAACAGCCGCAGCCAGAGCGAGGACCACACCTGAGACACCAGAGACAAGTAATGAATACCATCACACCTTCACCATTATACGCGATATACAACCAAAAGTAGCACCCTGGTGCGGGTAAACATCTCAAGTTATTTAAGTAACTGATACGAAAAGAGTGTAATATCTTTAATCCGACTGCTGCTACGGAACCTGTAGAGTCTTCAAATTTGAGAACGTTCATTTTGCTTTCCTCCACCTTCTTTAAATACTCCTTAATTTAGTGTTGCAAATGTCCGAACAAGTATGTATTTATATCTACTAAGGCAGAATGAGCTGTTTTATATCGGCGGCTCCAATCCTACTCGTGGTCGATGTTTAAGCCCCCCCCCTTTAAATAAAAATGTCTTGGTATCTCATTGGTTGAATTAAATTGACGTCTACAGGGAAGTGGTTGAAGCACTGCCCTGTGACGTTTTTTCTTCCCCTCTTTTGCCAAGGAAGTTTTTACCATGATGCTCGCGAATTGTATCAACGTAGTTATAGGCTTTCCTATAATGCCACACTGGCCTTATTGTTTTGATGTTGCTTCTGCGTCACGGGTGACGTATCCACGAAGTTTTACTACGAAAAGCCTTGGACATAAGCAGGGTTGGATTCAGTGGCGTAGCTAGGGAGTGGGGGCACAGGGGGCACATACCCCTCCCCCGAAACGTATGGTCGTACGTACAAATATCTTTAGCAAGTTTTGTTGCCTCCATTCAAGCAATTTACAATTGACAAATGGATGTAAAATACAATTTCAATGTAGACTTTGCGGAGTCAGCGGGGGCGCTATTTACGCCACTATCATTTATCATTTTTTAGTCCAGTAGACAGAAGGGTGAACCGTCGGATTCGGTCCGGCAAAGGTATTTTGAATGATTCTGGTATTTTCGGGGGCGCTGATCACGAATCTGCCGGGTGCCAGAGCGATAAAGTTGGGCATTTTAAGTTATGATGGCTGCCGGTACCATAACACTAAACGGGACTTACCTCCAGAACGCCTTGTCCTAATATTACGTTTAAGGTGTCATTTGATAGAAATTGGACTTTTTAATATCATAGTCGTGATGAATTACCAATATCTATCACCAGGGGGCAGTGTGATATTTTTTTAGCCCTTAATGTTGATTCTTGCAAAGACTATAGGCTTGTAATATCTCATTTAAAAGAATTTCACGACCGTTAAGTCATTTCGATGCTGTTAAATTAATAAATTATTCATAACTGCCACTAGGGGGCGTTGTGATAATTTTAAGCCCTTAACTGTGATTCGTTCAAACATAAGTGCATCATTCTCTCTAAGTATACCAAACTCTATGCTACCTATGTCCAGAGTCTTTGTCGGGGTCGGTCTGGCAGCACTTTACAACCGTTCTATATTGTGTATCACCTCAACCTCACTCTGAATTTATACTGCCGAACCTAACGTTTCTTACATTTATTACGGTACGTTTCACGACTGAAACGTGTCTCGGGCGTCCGAGAGAGATAAATTTTGTGGGGTTGGCTCCTCGAGTCGTTCCACTAAAAAAACCTCTACCATGCCTCTTCGAATCTAATTTTTTTTAGATAGATGGTCTCTGCTCCGCACCTTTAGTTGTCGTCTTGACCACTCGGTGGGGCCTCCGCCGAAAAAGTTTCGAGATTTTTCTCTCTCGCGAAATGGCCAGAGCAAGCAACAACTTTCAGCAACCCTTCAGGGGCTACAGCTGATGTACCAAAATTTGGTACCGGGACCTCCTTATCCAAGTGCTCCCCAAATTGACTAATTTCTAATTTTGGGGGCTCAAGCTTGTCCGCGGCACACCAATCAACACTTGAAGGTGAGCCCGTTTTATGTGGTGAACTGTAGTTTCATTCGCTGGTGGAAGAGATTTAATCTTCGGTGGACCTTTTCTCCGGCTAAAAATTTGGTATCGTAACGTGGTCATTTCAGACCATTGGCTTCCACCGTACAAATTTACCATGAAAGCTTTACCCGCTTTTGTGTAATTTTCTTCCGAGGCCATCTCATTTATTAATAATTAATATTTAGAAAATGTTTATTATTTATTATTAATTTAATAGTTTTCAGTTCATTAATAATCAATATTTTGAAAATAATTATTATTAATTATTAATTTAATTAATTTAGAAATAGTTTTCAGTTTATTAATAATCCATATTTTGAAAATAATTATTACTAATTATTAATTTAATTTAGGAAGAGTTATTAATTTATTAATAATTAATATTATGGAAATATTTATCATTAATTACTAATTATTAATTATTAATTTAATATAGGAAGAGTTATTAAATTATTAATAATTAATATTATGAAAATATTTATCATTAATTACTAATTATTAATTATTAATTTAATTAAGAAATAGATTTCAGTTCATTAATAATCAATATTTTGAAAATCTTATTATTAATTATTAATTTATTTAGAAACAGTTTTCAGTTTATTAGTAATCAATATTTTGAAAATAATTATTACTAATTATTAATTTAATTTAGAAATAGTTGTAAATTTATTAATAATTAATATTTTGAAAATATTAATTATTAATTACTAATTATTAATTTAATTTAGAAATAGATTTCAGTTTATTAATAATCAATATTTTGAAAATAATTATTACTAATTATTAATTTAATTTAGAAATATATATTAATTTACTAATAATTAATATTTTGAAAATATTTATCATTATTAATTTAATTTAAAAATAGTTTTTGTTTGTTAATAATTAATATTTTGAAAATATTTGCTCTTATTAATTTAATTTAAAAATAGTTTTTAGTTTATTAACAAGTAATTATTTGAAAATATTTATTATTAATTATTAATTTAAATTGGTAATAACAAGAACGCATAGAGGTACTAAGAACGTGGAACCTTAACATTCGCCCATGCTGCCTTGTTGTTATACTTTCAGTACCTCTATGCGTCCTTGCTAATATATTTAGTTTATTAATAAATAATAATTTGAAAATATTTATTATTAATTATTAATTTAAATTGGTAATAATATTTAGTTTATTAATAAATAATAATTTGAAAATATTTATTATTAATTATTAATTTATTTCATTTGGAAATAGTTTTATTTGGTTAATAATTAATATTTTGAATATAGTTAATCACTAGTAATGGAATTTTATGTACTTCTGTGCGAACACCAAAACAACGGGGAGTTCATAATCTTAATGGAGTGATCCAGATCTTAAAGCTTCATGTTAAAACCTCGTTGTCAACCGCGGTATTTTGGGTCTCGCGCTGCCTTCGTAAAAGACTGAGGACAAGCTCACACACCCATGCCTCCGGCCGATCGTGATACTCGAGATTCGCGAACAGAGGGATTCCAAGTTTTAAATACCTCAAATGTAAGTTTGGACATTCGTTTCAGGCTTATTTATAAATAGATAGCCCCTTAAAGCCGGGATTTCAGCTTCCTTCTTTTATCGGATTGAGTACAGTTTTGGATTGGCATTACTCCACTCTTTGCCGTGATATTGAAAGGGGGCAAATTCTTGCTAATCAGATCAGAAGTTACTTAACACGCTAATTTTTATAATAGTATTTCTGTTTCACTAATGATAGAAAATTTACCCTTATTTTATGTATTTTAATATAATATCATTTCTATACCACTAATAACATAAGTAACTTAAAAATACGTAAGTATGACACCCACTCTTTTTCCCAACCCAACTGTAATTTGTAAAATTATTCTACCCTTATTTTATGTACTTTAATATAATATAATTTTTATTACACTGGTAAATTAAGTAACATAATAAAAGTAAGTATGACTCTTCTTATTCTCCCGACCCTAATTTTTAATGTTAGTTTGTTTCGCCAATGACCATACAAACGTGACTAAGGACTGATAACAATCAACGATCTGTTAGTAGTCTTTGGAAGTGTAGGGTAAATGTCTTCGCCTATTTGAAGGATCAGCTAAGGCTTATTGTACATTCAACAGTTAAAACAAAATTTACTTTGACAAAATAATGGTCAATTATTGAATAGGAACATAAAGTAGATTACTACGAACATCAACTTTGTTTCTGAAGGTAATTATTTTCGAATTTTAGCTATCGCCGTCACACTAACTTCCGATTAAGCAAACAGTGTCATAAATACGTATATGTTACTTTTGGAATAATCTATAACGAGCAATAAAAGGGAGAATATTAACTAATTCAAAAAATCGTCCGCTAACACGCGTTACGATTGGTTCTTAACGTAACTAGCACCCATCATACGTACCTTCTGTTAAACCCGGTGGAAGAAATATTAAATTAATTTATCCACCTTAAACATACTCCCTTTAAGCTTAATCACGGATGAAGTACGAAACTTTCAGCGTGTCATACTTGTTTATAATTTTACTTGTGATACGACTATATGGGCTAGATGATAAAGGATTAAAAATAAACAAGATAAAAATAAATAATAATAAGGAAAAGATAATTTATCCACCTTAAACATACTCCCTTTAAGCTTAATCACGGACGAACTACGAAACTTTCAGCGTGTCATACTTATTTATAATTTTACTTGTGATACGACTATATGGGCTAGAGATGATAAAGGATTAAAAATAAACAAGATAAAAAATAAATAATAATAAGGAAAAGCTAAAACTGTATCCTTTTCGATAATTGTATCTGTTAACAGAATTAAAATATCTCAAAATATATACGGATATATTTAAGTATTTAAAATTAAAATGCAGTTCAAGTAAAATAAAAATAAATTGATAAAACATTTCCAAGATCCCGATGACCCTATTAAATTTACATTCACGACACAAATAACAAAACGAACTGCGTGACATCACGTAAGGTTTCGTAAAAGACGACTTGGAGCATCTCAAAAATTTCCATTTCTTAAAAATAAAATACAATTACAAAAAGAATTAAAATTCGACCAACCGCATATGGCCATGAAAAAAATTATCACCCCGGGCGAATAAATAAGCGTTGGAAAATGTTGTTTGGGGAATTTCTCCTGTCAATAAATTAAGAAATAAAAAGTATTTTGACGATATAATTTTTTTCTTCAACTCGCCAATATTGTTAGAACCAAAATGTTTGACTCATTTCTTGAGAGCAAAAAATGTTGTAATTAAATTTGGTTTACCGAATGGGGTTGCTACCACCCTTCCACTCATTGTATCCCGACCACCTGGAATACAGCATTTAAAGTCGCTTGATGACTTGGGCCTAAAGTGGTGACTGGGTTATTAGCCTAGATGATTGTTATTATTAATTTTATTACTTACAGTGACTTTCTATAACAATTACATTGGTTTAAAGATAAATACATTTTCCTAGCGAGTATCATTTAAACATTTTACATCGTCAGGCGGAGTAATACACTCGGTACATTTTGTCCCGTGATGCGGTGTATGCAATGAATATTGCTCAGGTACACGATTACTTTTTATGGCTCAGATGCGTACTTCTCTCGTAAGATATATATTATATACTTCTAATATTACATAATATTATATATAATAACATAAAAAATAATATAATGTAATATAAATTTAATGTAGTGTAATTTAATATAAATATAATGTACTGTAATTTAATATAAATATAATGTACTGTAATTTAATATAAATGTAATGTGATGTAATATAAATGTAAGGTATTGTAATATAAATGTAAGGTATTGTAATATAAATGTAATGTAATGTAATATAATATAATATAAATGTACTGTAATGTAATATAAATGTAATTTAATGTAATGTATTGTAATGTAATATAAATGTAATGTAATGTAATGTAATGTAATGTAATGTAATGTAAATGTAATGTATTGTAATATAATGTAATGTAATGTAATGTAATGTAATGTACTATAATTTTATATAAATGTAATGTATTGTAATGTACTATAATTTTATATAAATGTAATGTATTGTAATGTATTGTAATATAAATGTAATGTATTGTAGTATAAAAGTAATGTACTGTAATGTAATGTATTGGAGTATAAAAGTAATGTACTGTAATGTAATGTATTGTATTAATAATGTAATGTATTGTAAATTTGTAATATACATGTAATGTACTGTAATGTAATGTATTGTAAATTTGTAATATAAATGTTATGTAATGTAATGTAATGTAATGTAATGTAATGTAATATAAATTTTATGTACTGTAATGTACTGAAATGTACTGTAATTTACTATAATGTACTATAATGTAATGTAATGTATTATAAATTTTATGTACTGTAATGTACTGAAATGTACTGTAATTTACTATAATGTAATGTAATGTATTATAAATTGTATGTACTGTAATGTACTGAAATGTACTGTAATGCAATATAAATGTAATTTATTGTAATGCAAAATAATGTAATGTATTGTAATGCAAAATAATGTAATGTAATGTAATGCAAAATAATGTAATGTATTGTAATGCAAAATAATGTAATGTAATGTAATGTAATGTAATATAATGTAATATAATTTAATGTCATGTAATATAATGTAATATAAATGTAATGTATTGCAATGTAATTTAAGGTAATGTAAGGTAATATAATGTAATATAAGTGTAATTTAAGGTAATACAATGTAATATAAATGTAAGGTAAGGTAATATAATGTAATATAAATGTAATGTATTGCAATGTAATTTAAGGTAATGTAAGGTAATATAATGTAATATAAATGTAATGTATTGCAATGTAATTTAAGGTAATGTAAGGTAATATAATGTAATATAAATGTAATGTATTGCAATGCCATTTAAGGTAATGTAAGGTAATGTAAGGTAATATAATGTAATATAAATGTAATGTATTGCAATGTAATTTAAGGTAATGTAAGGTAATATAAGTTAGTGTAAGATAATGTAAGGTAATAATAGGTACTGTAGGGTAATGTAACATACTGTGATATATTTTAAGGCACTATAAGATAGTATAAAATACTGTAAGATTTTGTAATGTAATGTAATGTAATGTAATGTAATGTAATGTAATGTAATATATTATTATTTTTCTCTACCCATTTGCCTAATCATATATTCAGATTTAATTTTTAGTCAAGTCTTCCTGTTCATATTATTTAAAATTTTAGTGAGGTAGGCCACAAAAAATCTAAAAGTTTTAAAGTGGTTTTCAAGTCGAGTCTTCATAGGCTAATTCAGAGTGACCTACAGATAAATTTAAATTGAACACAATTTAAGGCCCACAATAACCCGTTGGCGGCAACTTCACGCTCCTAGGTCTAGCGTTTGATTTAAACGGCATTGGCGTCATGAAACCGCAGCGGACAGCTAGTGTTCCAAGGAGAACTAGAGTATCATCGTTGACTATTTTAGATAATTCGTCAAAGTAGCAAAAACATCGCGTGAAGTCGAAGAGGAGCACGTAATCGCGCGGCTCGTCCCAAATTTCCTCCGTCACACGTAAATACAAACAAGCAAAAATGTCCCAAATTCCCGTTCCTTATTTTCACACTTCAACCAGAAGTTTATTGTAACCCCTTTCAAACGGGAAGTATGAAAGCTTATGCCAATCGAGAAACGATAGGCATGAAGGGGGTTGGGACCCACGCTAAAAATCTTCTCAATATAATAATTCTCTCGAAGTAGAAATATTATATTTTTATTATTTTTATTCGTTGGCTTGGTTTAATAAAGTCGTAACTCTACCTTTGATTAAGCTAGAGTTACGACTTTATTAAACCAAGTCAACGAATTATACATTTTTAATATTCAATTTTCTCTAATTACAATTTTTACTCATTTGCATCAATGAATATAACAAAACAAATTAAATGGTAATTATAAGTAAACACAGGCTATGAAGTAGGAACTGAAACACGCAATCTTTATTTAAAATAAATACTACAAAAAACAATTAACTTTCGATAATAAGCTTTGGAATACTAGAATTGTCTGGCTTCGATATTTTTTTGGTTTTTTGGGAAGAAATTGGAAATAGCGTGGCCAAGGCCGTATTACCCAATAGGCCGACTAGGCTTGGGACTAGGGCACCAAGCCTACAAGGGGCATTAAGAGGTTTAAAAAAAAATTAAAAGTATAAACATTTTATAATTTATTTATCACAAAATATCTTTTTACTGGAGTAATTTTAGTAAATGAGTCCACATTATCCGATACCATGTAAAGCAATCGTTTATTAACGTCACTAAAATATCCGCAAAGTCTACATTGAAATTGTATTTTACATCTATTTGTCAATTATAAATTGCGGGAAAGAGGGCACCAAAGCTAGCTTGTGTCTAGGGCCCCCACAAAATCTTAATCCGGCCCTGAGCACGGCGTCGCGCCGAAGAAACAACGGTAGCGTCGGACTCTTTATTGTAACGAAACTGTTATTCGCGAGTCTTAACATGGCGGCTATTGTAGAGTTCATACTTCCCTCGGAAGGGGGTTTTATAGACTTTTGGCTTCATAAAATCATCAGAAAATAAAATAAAAATGAAAGATATATGTGTATCATCTTTCCCGAGATGCAACCCTTATCCGATTGACCTCTCTCAAGTCAAATATATTATGTTTTTCACTTTTACTATTTTGTTTACATCTTTTTAAAATCCTTATCTTTCCCAAGGATGTAACTCTAAATTCCTTTTCATTTGAAGGGTTAAAAGGCGCCACTACGATTGTGATAATTCGTAATGAAACCTTTTACAAGCAAGAACCTAGGTAGGATACTAAGAACGCGCGACTCTACATTTCTGGGCCGCTAGCATGATGCACTACTTAAGATCCTCCCACAAACGGAAACTCTCAATTTTTTATATAAATGTATAACGCCATCTAGTATCGATAGTAGGAACTTTTTTAACTATCTAAAAAGATAATTATTTACGTATGAGTTAAATTTAACTCTTTAATTTAATTTAGGTAGTATCTTTAATTGAAGTTGAATTTAAAGAAATCATAATCAAAATTCTCTATTCTGGCGTCAAGAAACAAAAAATTTAAAACAGTTTTGATTGATCATATATAGTGCGTAGATTATCGACTTTATGATATTGGGAACTGAAAAGGTTAATTATTGAGAAAAAATATTGGGAAGAAGTCCCCGACAGATGACAATACTGTTTCGATATAATTGCGTTGTTCATTCAGGCCTAGACAACACTTTCTTTTCTAAACGGGGCTGGCTTGTAAGTTCGCAGTATCCTGAATACGTACTTCGGTAATATATAACAGATAAGAAATTGTTTTTCCGTTAAAAGATGGCGTTAGCTCAACCTTTTCGTTTTCAGTAACATAAGTACGTTCTTGGTAACCTATAACCCATAAGAGCATCCCATTTCAAAATAATTTGAATTTTGGTCGTCAAAAGATGGCGTTCTGCGATATATTTATCTCAACCGTTTCGTTCTCACTAACCTAAATACGTTCTTGTTCATATATAACCCATGAGAGCCTACCATTCCTAAACAAATTGGTTTTTGTTGCCAAAATTTGATGTTTATTCGCGACCGAAAACTTTCGCTAGGCCACCTGTGGTTCGCCATTAAAACCTAGATAGGTAGCGGCTAAAGCAGACGCTATTAGTTTTTCCTCATCGTCAATCGTAAATGTGACGTCATAAATAATTTTTCTTGCATTTCAATATAATTTTGGCATCGTTTGCTTAGATTTTGATAAGTTTATTTAAGGAAAAACGTTCTAATGACTTTTTAATTGGACGCTAGATCATAGGCGCTACCTCGGATTGATTTTTAGGTCGATTTGTACGTTCTCACTAACCTAAATATGTTCTTGGTAAATAAATAGTTTTTTGGTTGTCAAACGATGGCTTTTAGCGATTGTCTTTTTAAGGAGTGAACAAACCAGCGACTTCCTTGTTATAACTAGATCATTAATTTAATCACCCGAAATAGAAAGAAATATTGTGGGGGGGGGGGTGTTAAAAAGTGGCAGATATCAAGTACGTACAAGAGGGGGTGGAAAGTGACATCACTGTCTCCTCTTCCCCCCTCTCAAAAAAAGAATCACAAGACGATAATGTTGTTATCCGGCGTAAACCGGAGTGGCGAATTTTTGGCCCATCGGCAAAAAGTTTGAAGTCGAGTTCGTCGATAGAATTAATTAAAATTTGTCCTCTTTCCAGCCCGATATCCTCTCAGTCAGAAAATTGTTTTTCACTTAAATGGAAACCGATTTTGCATATTTTTCTATATAATTTGCTATTTACTAAAAAGGTTTTTATTTTATTGATTTTTTGAACAATTAAGGACTTATTTCCGGTCTAATTGATGGGTATATGAGATAAAATTAAATTAATTCTTAATAATTTATTGGCAAATCATTTGGTTCAAATAAATCATTTGATTCAAACAAATCATTTGGTTCAAATAAATCATTTGATTCAAACAAATCATTTGGTTCAAATAAATCATTTGATTCAAACAAATCATTTGTTTCAAATAAATCATTTTGTTCGAATAACTAATTTGGTTCGATGGTAATTATTTGCTAATCGACACACTTATTACTAGTATGTTACTTATGATGTGTTGGTCTAGGGCTACAAGTTCCTTCAACCAATTTGAATGAGACTCTAATGTCGTAGTACCCCTTTGGTGGTATCCCCGAATTCCCAACGCGCATTAAAACCATGATATCAGGGATGAAAATGATAAAACGGATCCACAGACGCTGGAAGAGAGCGCACTGTGGTCGCAGACTTAACCCCCACGCCGTCTCTGGCCTTAGTGCCGAGAGACCAGAAGAGTGAAGAGGATGACCTGATTTTGGCAAAAGGCAACTCCACCTGTGCCCGGAGCGCCGAAAAGTACCCAGCCCCGGAAAACCAGCGACGCTCTCTCCCAACTGTGCGGTTTCTTCTCTCGCGTGTCAAAACACTTTTCCTCTTCAAAGAGTTCACCCTTTTCAAATATAACCTTCGCAAGAAACTTCGAAAACTAGGTCTTTTTCACCTCAGAAGACTATCCTCGTGTAATCAGAAGTAACGTTATAAGAATAAGTATGAACAATTTATGCTTAGATATTTTTTGGTTCAATCATGGCCTTTATTGGCGTCTAATTTCAAAATAAAAAAGTTATAAAGGGTCAAAAACATAATCAGCTAAGCTAATACCCTTGGCACCACCTTAGGCCTAAGTCATCAAGCGACTTTTAAAGCCAATAATTCAGGTGGCCGGGTTACAATGCGTAGGAAGGTTGTGACAAGCCCTTCATGCCACGCGAGCCAACAACTTCCTACAACAAATTTTTATTGAAGGGGAAACAGAAGAGCTCGGGTGGAAAACCCCTTAAACAAGCGGGGAGAGAACTTGCCAACTCAACACAGAATGAGTTGTTGCGAGTTTTCACCCAACGACACAAGTTGGGACGCGAAAGTGCTAACCAATCCTCCACCCCACAACAATTTGTTTCAGCTTCTCCAGTACACATATCAGATCATTGCATCTTTGGTACATTCCAAAGGGAAAAACTGTTTAATACGAAGTTTTTAAAATATTAAAAAATATTAAACAGTTTTTAAAATTGAAAAGTATTAAATGTGTAATTTTTCTATTTTAAATGAAATGTTATTCGCATTATATTTTAAACCATGAACAGGAATCCATACCTTTACTTGGAATGCTTATCACGGCAGATTTTCGTCTCGATGTGGCTGACAGTTTTTTTGACGTCACTATGTTAACTTAACAACCAACAATGTGAGAGAGGAGCGCGCGCAGAGGGAATATTTTCTGTCGTAGGCGGGGCCAAAGCCGTCAGAGTGACCTTACCATACGCTATAAGCATTCCAAGTAGAGGTATGGATTCCTGCCATGGACAATAATAGTTTTACCAATATTTGTAACTATTAAAGTAGTGAACTTGGAGAACGCATTTTAATGTAATAAACACTACGCACCCTCTCGTGGTAAAATTTGTTGAAACTATTTTTAGAGTTGCTCTGAATCCTCCTCTGGCTCGAAGAGCAAGCTATTTTCCCCTTTAAAAAACCAATCAGCCCGGTATTTTATTGGTTTCCTGAAACGGAAGTTTCTACGCTATTGAAGCACACGCCTGTGACGTTTTTCTTTCCCCTCTCTTAAATGGGGGGTAAATTTGATCATATGAAAGGCTTTCTTCCTCTAGGCCCTTAACGTATTAGATAGTTAACTATTTTTTTTGTTTTTCAAAGATGGCGACAGTGGATATCCCGAACCAGTTTTAAATTAAATTTAAATATATAACGTTGGCCTAAGACGTAAGATGCTAAACGTTAATTAAAGGAAATATAAATATTAATTACAATAATCGTAAATCGATCGAGGCTTGAAATTAAAATCGTATCGTGAAGACAAGTTCCTCGAATCCTTTAATATCCAGTTTTTCTCCGCAACCGGGTAATAAAAAATTTTAAAATAACTAATAAACTAATTCGCACCATCTAGTGCCAATTAATTTCGTCGCTTTTATAGTAATTAGGGTGACAACAAAGCTGGAACATCTTCCCTGTAATTTTCGCTTCGTGTTTGTATATGGAACTAATGGCAAACAGGAAGTCGCGTTACTTGGAATAGGAACGGCGCACATCTCCTTAGACTTTCATTTTACATGGAATCATCAGCGCAACCATAATAACCATTTTGAACCAACGGTGAGCTGGAACCCTGCTCGTTCGTAAGTATGCAATATTTGCCACATAATTTCAACAAGAAATGTACCATTTCCTTATTTAATTCGTTTTTTATTCTAAAGCACCAACTGAAAGGTCGTTTTATTTTGCATATGGCTAAGGTAAACTACGTGACTAGAGTAATTTCCAAAATATAACTTATATTATAAATGAAATATTTACACAATCAATGTGATATCTTCATTGCACTTTATACAAGGGATTGCTCAAAATATATTTTTTAAATGATTGAAGTTTCGAACTTTAATCTACATGATTAGAATCTTGACGGAAAATAGTTGATTTTGTTTATTTTGTACATAGCTATGGTAAGCTGTACGAAGAGATTAGTTTTCAAAATATAACTAATATTATAAATGATATATTTCCACATTCATTGCGATATCTTTATCGCATTGCATACAAGTGTTTGTTTAAACAATTAACAGATATATTAGTAAGGTTTCGAACTCATATCTACAGATCTAGCTATGCCAAGATAATATTTTTCAAAATATATCAATATTATAAAATAGAATATATACACCTAATGATATATAGTTAATTCACCTTATACAATAATTTGCTTAAAATTTTAACCGACAAATGATTACTCAAAACTAAATATTTATAACCTGTTCTCTCCCTATGCAATATCTTCCAGTATAGGTACTGTTGTGCAAAACTTAGTGCTACGTAGTTTTGTTTTGGTGTTACGCTAGTAGATCCAATAGTTTCGACAAAAAAATCTATACAAACGTATTATAAACCGTATCAAAAAGGACTTGATCCAATGTCTACATTTGGATCAAATTTGAATAGACACATCCCGTATGAATCCCATTATGTTTCGAACAAATATATCTCGAATAAATCGAAATAAAGTAAAATTTCATAAGACTGTAAAGAATAAAATTTTAACTGAAGATGGCTGCACAACATAAGGAGGTTTTACCGCTTCTATTTCACAACAGCGTACATTACACGTTACACCAGCGTTCATCGCGCACCGTTATTAGATAGAAGTGTCAAATACCACTAACTTTGTAAAGCGCCATCTTCCGCATAGTCGGAGTAAAATCTTCCTCATAGGTTCAAGTAAAACACATTTTGGATCGTAACTTTGATCGAAGTCGAATTTAGATGGTCCCAATATTGGATATTTTTCAATTTTGTTCCACCATTTTCGTCGGAGAAGACAGACATATTAAACGAACAGAAAGACTTAATTCGAGAATTTTTATTTATTTAAAATGACGCCTTGAAATGAAAGACACCGACTGACCGACCCTGACTTGTGCTCCCAAAATCAGACGGATGAGAATAATAATGAAAAGTGTGACAATTGCCCAATAAAAATAACTACGAATTAAGAGGAATTTTAACGGTTTTCCCCATCAATAACAGATGGCCAATATTAAAAAAAAATAATAATAAAAATAAGAACCAAGCCATTTAAAATTTAAATTTCGGAATAAGCCGATTGATATATAAAAAAATGAAGTTCCAGTTTAGCATCGTTTTAACGATGCAATTTTGTAATTAACGTTTCCGTTGATACAAAGGAGGCTCGTTCAGAAATTTCTTGAAGGTCAAAAACCAATCATCTCCCGCGATTGATAACCTGGATTTAAAAAAAAATTGTTTAATTGAGGGGTTTTCCTGAAGCGACCGAACGTGTATCATTAAAAAAGGTAAGGAGACGACCTGCTTGATTGAGATATTCAGCTTCGTGATAATGATATTGGGATGGGGGACGTCTTCGCTAATCGCCAATTACGGACATCATTTCCATCACGTCTGGAGTGATTTACGATTAAATTGGTATTTCCCCGTCCAACCCTCCCACCTGATCATCAAATCATTTTTTATCGCTCATGACGAACTCATTTCTCACAAAACCCTTTTATCTCAATATATTTTCTTCCATTTCTCCCAAAGCGGTCTCTATCTAATCTCATTTCTCCCAATGTTGTTTTGACCTATTCTCATTTATCCAAATGCTGTTTTTACCCATTCTTATTTATCCCAATACTGATTTACCTATTCTCATTTATCCCAATACTGTTCTACCTTTTCTTATTTATCCAAATGCTGTTTTTACCCATTCTCATTTATCCAAATGCGGTTTTTACCCATTCTCATTTATCCCAATACTGTTTAACCTATTCTCATATATACAAATTCTGTTATTACCCATTCTTATTTATCCCAATACTGTTTTCCCTATTCTCATTTATCCAAATGCTGTTTTTCCCTATTCTCATTTATCCCAATATTGTTTTACCTATTCTCATTTCTCACAATGTTGTTTGTACCTATTCTCATTTCCCCCAATGTTGTTTTTACCTCTTCTCATTTATCTCAATGTTGTTTTTACCTATTCTCATTTCCCCCAATGTTGTTTTTACCTATTATCATTTCTCTCAATGTTGTTTTTACCTATTCTTATTTCCCCCAATGTTGTTTTTATTTATTCTCATTTCTCCCAATGTTGTTTTTACCTATTCTCAATTCTCTCAATGTTGTTTTTATCTATTCTCATTTCTTCCAATGTTGTTTTTACCTATTATCATTTCTCCCAATGTTGTTTTTACCTATTCTCATTTATCTCAATGTTGTTTTTACCTATTCTCATTTATCTCAATGTTGTTTTTACCTATTCTCATTTATCTCAATGTTGTTTTTACCTATTCTCATTTCTCCCAATGTTGTTTTTACCTATTCTCATTTATCTCAATGTTGTTTTTACCTATTCTCATTTATCTCAATGTTGTTTTTACCTATTCTCATTTATCTCAATGTTGTTTTTACCTATTCTCATTTCCCCCAATGTTGTTTTTACCTATTATCATTTCTCTCAATGTTGTTTTTACCTATTCTCATTTCTCTCAATGTTGTTTTTACCTATTCTCATTTCCTCGATGTTATTTTTACCTATTATCATTTCTCTCAATGTTGTTTTTATCTATTCTCATTTCTTCCAATGTTGTTTTTACCTATTATCATTTCTCCCAATGTTGTTTTTACCTATTCTCATTTCCCCCAATGTTGTTTTTACCTATTCTCATTTCTCTCAATGTTGTTTTTACCTATTATCATTTCCCCCAATGTTGTTTTTATCTATTCTCATTTCTCCCAATGCTGTTTTTACCTATTCTCATTTCCCCCAATGTTGTTTTTATCTATTCTCATTTCTCCCAATGTTGTTTTTACCTATTCTCATTTCTCCCAATGCTGTTTTTACCTATTCTCATTTCTCTCAATGTTGTTTTTACCTATTCTTATTTCCCCCAATGTTGTTTTTACCTATTCTCATTTCTCTCAATGTTGTTTTTACCTATTATCATTTCCCCCAATGTTGTTTTTATCTATTCTCATTTCTCCCAATGCTGTTTTTACCTATTCTCATTTCCCCCAATGTTGTTTTTATCTATTCTCATTTCTCCCAATGTTGTTTTTACCTATTCTCATTTCTCCCAATGCTGTTTTTACCTATTCTCATTTCTCTCAATGTTGTTTTTATCTATTCTTATTTCCCCCAATGTTGTTTTTACCTATTCTCATTTCTCTCAATGTTGTTTTTACCTATTCTTATTTCCCCCAATGTGGTTTTTACCTATTCTTATTTCCCCCAATGTTGTTTTTACCTATTCTCATTTCTCTCAATGTTGTTTTTACCTATTCTCATTTCTCCCAATGCTGTTTTTACCTATTCTTATTTCCCCCAATGTTGTTTTTACCTATTCTCATTTCTCCCAATGCTGTTTTTACCTATTCTCATTTCTCTCAATGTTGTTTTTACCTATTCTTAATTTCCCCCAATGTTGTTTTTACCTATTCTCATTTCTCTCAATGTTGTTTTTACCTATTCTTATTTCCCCCAATGTTGTTTTTACCTATTCTTATTTCTCCCAATGTTGTTTTTACCTATTCTCATTTCCCCGATGTTATTTTTACCTATTATCATTTCTCTCAATGTTTTTTTTACCTATTCTCATTTCTCTCAATGTTGTTTTTACCTATTCTCATTTCCCCCAATGTTGTTTTTACCTATTCTCATTTCTCTCAATGTTGTTTTTACCTATTCTCATTTCTCCCAATGCTGTTTTTACCTATTCTTATTTCCCCCAATGTTGTTTTTACCTATTCTCATTTCTCCCAATGCTGTTTTTACCTATTCTCATTTCTCTCAATGTTGTTTTTACCTATTCTTAATTTCCCCCAATGTTGTTTTTACCTATTCTCATTTCTCTCAATGTTGTTTTTACCTATTCTTATTTCCCCCAATGTTGTTTTTACCTATTCTTATTTCTCCCAATGTTGTTTTTACCTATTCTCATTTCCCCGATGTTATTTTTACCTATTATCATTTCTCTCAATGTTTTTTTTATCTATTCTCATTTCTTCCAATGTTGTTTTTACCTATTATCATTTCTCCCAATGTTGTTTTTACCTATTCTCATTTCCCCCAATGTTGTTTTTACCTATTCTCATTTCTCTCAATGTTGTTTTTACCTATTATCATTTCCCCCAATGTTGTTTTTATCTATTCTCATTTCTCCCAATGCTGTTTTTACCTATTCTCATTTCCCCCAATGTTGTTTTTATCTATTCTCATTTCTCCCAATGTTGTTTTTACCTATTCTCATTTCTCCCAATGCTGTTTTTACCTATTCTCATTTCTCTCAATGTTGTTTTTACCTATTCTTATTTCCCCCAATGTTGTTTTTACCTATTCTCATTTCTCTCAATGTTGTTTTTACCTATTCTTATTTCCCCCAATGTGGTTTTTACCTATTCTCATTTCTCTCAATGTTGTTTTTACCTATTCTTATTTCCCCCAATGTTGTTTTTACCTATTCTCATTTCTCTCAATGTTGTTTTTACCTATTCTTATTTCCCCCAATGCTGTTTTTACCTATTCTCATTTCTCCCAATGCTGTTTTTACCTATTCTTATTTCCCCCAATGTTGTTTTTACCTATTCTCATTTCTCCCAATGTTGTTTTTACCTATTCTTATTTCCCCCAATGTTGTTTTTACCTATTCTTATTTCCCCCAATGTTGTTTTTACCTATTCTCATTTCTCCCAATGCTGTTTTTACCTATTCTTATTTCCCCCAATGTTGCTTTTACCTATTCTCATTTCTCCCAATGCTGTTTTTACCTATTCTCATTTCTCTCAATGTTGTTTTTACCTATTCTTATTTCCCCCAATGTTGTTTTTACCTATTCTTATTTCCCCCAATGTTGTTTTTACCTATTCTCATTTCTCCCAATGCTGTTTTTACCTATTCTCATTTCTCTCAATGTTGTTTTTACCTATTCTCATTTCCCCCAATGTTGTTTTTACCTATTCTCATTTCTCTCAATGTTGTTTTTACCTATTATCATTTCCCCCAATGTTGTTTTTATCTATTCTCATTTCTCCCAATGCTGTTTTTACCTATTCTCATTTCCCCCAATGTTGTTTTTACCTATTCTCATTTCTCCCAATGCTGTTTTTACCTATTCTTATTTCCCCCAATGTTGTTTTTACCTATTCTCATTTCTCCCAATGCTGTTTTTACCTATTCTTATTTCCCCCAATGTTGTTTTTACCTATTCTCATTTCTCTCATGTTGTTTTTACCTATTCTCATTTCTCCCAATGCTGTTTTTACCTATTCTTATTTATCCCAATACTGTTTTACCTATTCTCATTTATCCAAATGCTGTTACTAATTGTTGAGTTAGGTTGAGTTAGGTTAGGTTAGGTACTTAGGTTGATTAAGGTTAGGTTAGGTTAGGTTAAGTTGGTTTAAATTAGGTTAGGTTAGTGAGAGATCTAAACTATTTCCTGGAATATATTTATTTGAAAAGTGGGTTCCATAACTATGGCTAACTTTCATAATAATGAGATTGGATAAAAAAGGGGTGGACATGAGAATTGGAACAAGTATTTTGGGTGAAATGGGATTATGAGACATGAGAATTGCGATAACTATTTTGGGTGAAATGGGATTAGGAGACATGAGAATTGCGATAACTATTTTGGGTGAAATGGGATTAGGAGACATGAGAATTGGGACAAGTATTTTGGGTGAAATGGGATTAGGAGACATGAGAATTGGGACAAGTATTTTGGGTGAAATGGGATTATGAGACATGAGACTTGCGATAACTATTTTGTATGAAACGGGATTAGGAGACATGAGAATTGGGACTACTATTTTGGGTGAAATGGGATTATGAGACATGGTAATTGGGGTAAGTGGGTTGGAGAAGTGGTTAGCACCCTCGCTTCGCAGCAAGAGGAACCGGAATCGATACCAGCTTGTGGCACTGGCTGAGAACTCATTTTTGTTTGTAAGTTATCTCCCTGCCGGTTAATGGGGTTTTCCGTTTACCATTTTCGTAAAACGTTTCTGAAGTTAACGGCAATAGTAAGTGAAGGGAGCTGTAGACTCGCGTGGCGAGAAGAACTTGCCACCACCCTCCTACGCAGTTCAACCCAGCTACCAGAAATTGGCTTCGCAAGTCACTAGTTGACTTAGGTCTGTGTGAATCCATGGGTATTAGCTTAACTTATTATTATGCATAACTAATCTAAAATAATCAACCCACAATAAACCAATGTAAAAGCGTTTCTAATTAAGATTTTTTAGAGGTATTAGTTTCAAAGAGGCAGTTTGTAACCTATTGAAAGGCTGTTGGCGCAATCTCGATCACATCCTCGAAAATATGAGAAGTGGGTGAGCGCTCACGATTGACCCGCCACACGCACGCGCACGCATAACTCGAGAGAACAGTGGCGAAATTCTTGGCTACCGAACACCAAACCCCAACACAGAGAATATATGTTTACACCCTGTTCGCCTCATTATTTCCGGTATATAAACCACGCCCCAACGTCTTTTCACGTGCAAGCTTCCCCCTTTTTGTTGGTAAGGGGGGAGACACAGGCGCTATCTCTTCGTGTAGGCAGAGAGTATACCCACGAGACAACGTCAAAAGTATATAGGCTATAGCTGTGGCCACATATTCTCCGTAAATCTATACATTCTTGGCGATAGAAGCGGCATTCCAAAAACAATGGCCGTTTCATTCGCCCTTCAGGCCGGGCCATTTGTCTTCTTTCGCACCGTACGCGTCCCCCCCCCCCCTTCAACTCTCAAATCTTTCTTGTTTCTTCGGATCTTTTCACGGGTGGCTGCATTCGGCTGATTCCACCTTTTGACTGCCGGGGAGATCACGATAGACACGAAAGCACGCATTTGGTAATCCCCCCCCCCTCACGCGTTCCCATGACTACATTTAATTTTTTTTCAGTAGAGTTCGTCCGTCATTGATGTTTGGAGCATCTTTAAGAGCGGCTATTTTTCGATTTAAACCCTGTTGATAAATAACCGGAGATTGTGTAATTTTCATTTCGACACCTCGCCTCGGTTTCGATCGTGAAATATTGGAAAGGGTCGAGTTCCGATTATAACTTCGAGACGGGGAGTCGTTTAAGGTGACGTGAGATTTGTTAAATGGTCACTCTCGGAATATCAAATTTTAAAGTTTGAAAGCAATGTTAGACTCCAAATTTCGAAAAACCATGTCAGACCCCAAAATTCGAAAAACCATGTCAGACTCGAAAATTCAAATAATAATGTCAGACTCGAAAATTCGAAAAACCATGTCAGACTCCAAAATTCTAAAAACCATTTCATACTAGAAAATTCAAATAATAATGTCAGACTCGAAAATTCTAAAAACCGTGTCAGACCTCAAAATTCTAAAAACCGTGTCAGACTCGAAAATTCTAAAACCCATGTTAGACTCGAAAATTTTAAAAACCATGTCAGACCCCAAAATTCTAAAAACCATGTCAGACTTGAAAGTAGGAAAACCATGCCTAACTCCGAAAGTAGGAAAACAATGCCAAACTCCAAAATTCGAAAAACCATGTTAGAATCGAAAAAATAAAAAAATAAAAAAAATTGCCAAATAATCATACATGAAAAATTAAAAAATAGGTCGAAAAATGTGTTCTTATTCGTATCAGTCGGCTATACACCGAGCCTGTCAACTTCAGAGAAAGTACGATTATTAGGTGGTTTCTTTTCGCTTGTTCCGGGATTTCGGAGTAGGGTAAGAAGAGTAAGGCTCTGACGTCATTTTACTCCGATTCTGAATGGCGAATAGTTTGAGTTGGAGTATAATCGTTTTTCAAAATGGCTGCCTTTGACCTTTTTAGCAGAGAAATTCTGGCTAGCAGACGACAAAATCCGATTTAATCCTTTACAACTCCTTTCTAGAAGGAGTAAAAAGCGTACCCCTAATTCTCCGGAACAAGCGAATTGTTTATGGGGTGTAGTAATTCTCATCCCCGATACAGGCGAATAAAACTTTTTAGTGGAGTAGTTAATAATAAAATGCGGAAAAATTTCCAGAAAAGTTTCCGGAAATCAGAAAAATAAAAAATTGAAACATTAATTACTTTTTAAGGGTTTTTAATATTTTTATATTTTTATCGATATAAAATGTCTAATATCAGTAAACATACTACAAAACATCAATAGTGTTACATTGTTAATCAGTTTAAACTAGTCTAGAGGTGTAGTTTTACTTTAAGATTTGAAAAAATTAAGGGAAAATGCGGCGAAATTTAAATTTGCAAACAATATATTAGAATAATCAGGGAATTAAATCTTTTTTCTTATTTATCGGAAAAATACGGAAAATTTTCCGACCTACAACACTACTTTTCAGGGTAAAAAGAGAACACTTTTAGACCGAGAACAGGCAAAAAGAAAGCAAGGATCTGGGCATCACCCTGTAGCAACTAGTGCGAACGGGTCGAAATAGACGAGAGGAAGATTCAACGGTAGCGGGGGGGGGGGGGTTGCCGGGGGGAGGAAGGAATGGGAGATCCGAAGAAAACTAGTCTTTGTCGATTATCCCAGCGCCTGTCAATCTGGGCGCAGTGACTATCTAAAAGAGAACGATTTGTCCAATGATCATCGGAAATGTTTTCGATTATAAGGAACACGAGGAACCTGACGTCTGGCGGAGGGGGGCGGCAAATGACGATGAATTATTCAGCCCGGGTTAAGACGCCCGCCCGATGCCACCATCGAAAGCCAACTCTCTTCAATCCGCGGAAGAGAGGATTGATTTTGATTTTCTAATTCAGACGCATGCTCGCCTCGGTTTGGACGCGTTCACTTTTAAACTGAGTTTCAAAAAGTTTTAACTTGAAAAATATTCAGTTAGTAGAAAATCAACCTCAAAGCGTGTACCTCACTAATTTATCACTTAAGCATTTTATAATAAACTATAATATATATCGTCTCTTCAAGTTACTATAAAATTTCAAAAGCAAATAATATCGTCTTTTCAAGTTACTATAAATTTTCCAAGCAAATAATATCGTCTCTTTAAGTTACTATAAAATTTCACAAGCAAATAATATCGTCTCTTCAAGTTACTATAAAATTTCCCAACCAAATAATATCGTCTTTTCAAGTTACTATAACATTTCTCAAACAAATAATATCATCTCTTCAAGTTATTTTAAAATTTCCCAAGCAAATAATATCGTCTCTTCAAGTTACTATTAAATTTTCAAGCAAATAATATCGTCTTTTCAAGTTACTATAAAATTTCTCAAGCAAATAATATCATCTCTTCAAGTTATTATAAAATTTCCAAAGCAAATAATATCATCTCTTCAAGTTATTATAAAATTTCCCAAGCAAATAATATCATCTCTCCAAGTTACTATTAAATTTCCCAAGCAAATAATATCGTCTTTTCAAGTTACTATAAAATTTCCCAAGCAAATAATATCGTCTTTTCAAGTTACTATAAAATTCCCCAAGCAAACAATATCTTAATTTCAAATAATTTCCCAATTACGATATTTTTAAGACGAAGAATTTTCTTAAAGAAAGTTACTTCATACGAAATCGTATTTTAAGAAAGAATGCCCCCTTTTACCATTAGAAAATGAACGAAACTGAGTTACGACTTTTTTAACCTAATGGTAACGATATACAATCAGTTACAATAAAAAAGATCGGTCGAGTTTATTCAAGCCGCCAAACAAGATTTCTTGCGCTTTAAGAGTGACAGAGTTCAAAAAGGTAGCGGCCAATCTCGTTACACCTAAAACGCGTCACACGTATTCGGTGCGATACATACAGGGTGTTACAGATGTTGAGACTGAATTTCTCTTGGTGCGATGCGACAGCAGCTTCGCGAGGGTTGTTTTGGCTCATTAGAGGTTATTGGGGAAAATTAGAATACAATCTCGGGAGAAATTGGCCTTATCGCGTGCTAGGATGATACTTGGGACCGGCGGATCATCCTGTGCACTGTCCACAAACCACTGACAGAAGTTGATACGGTAAGGAAAGTCGGCTTCGTCTAAGGCTTGAACATTTCGAAGGTGGTAAGGGTGATAATGAGGCCCATGTAGAATTCTCTACACCATGACACGATTTACACCCAGCTGCCGTCCCGTGAGGCATCGTTGGAGCCATTTAGTTGGGACCCTACTTCCTTCTGCCTAGACTAAATGGAGAGTCGTACCTTCTTACCAGTGCTACTAGAGGACGTTTGTTACCGACTAGACAGCGAATGTAGTTCTTGCACGATATGGAGCGCCACCCTATTTCAGCCGTGCCGTAAGAGATCATATTGACCTTTTCTTTGAGGTTGGTTAGGACGAGGAGGAGCCATTCCATAGCCACCACGATCTCCCGATTTGAACTCACGCGATTTTTATCTTTGGGGACGTCTCAAACCGAAGTCCGAGTTGTCGACGACTTACGGCAGCGCATAATTGATGGATGAGACTATTCGTATTACACCAAAAATCTTTGAAAACGTTCGTCAATCATTTTTACGACGTTGTCGTTTGTGTATTAGGGCCCAAGGAGGGTCATTTTGAACAGTTGTTGTAAATAATATTTTTATATTTATTAAAAAAGATAACAATTTCATTATGTGTCCTTGGTTTTTGCGTATCACTCACTACTAGGGCTTAGCTGATGTTATCATGAACTTGAGAGATTTAATAATTAGTCAGCCTTTCCAGCTTAAATTTAGTAAGTTAAAAGTCTGGCGGTGCATACTTCTGAACGACTCTCTATGATCTTTTGATATTCGACAATCTATTTATCACTTTATCGCTAAAAACAACGGATAAATTTATGAAATAGATTGGAGTCAAGGAAGAATAAAAATTTCATATTTGCATCAATTTCGATGTTTTTAGGGCGATTTTTGAAATCTCGTAACTCTGAAACGGGGCATTCTAGGACCAGGGTTCGTTTGACATTTTAAACTCGTAGGGACCCCTAGAATATAATATAAAAGTTTCGGTACTCTTACGCGTAACACCCTGTATATCGGAGAGTTTCCATTTCGTTAAGTTCTTTTTAATTTAGACGACTTTGAATTAAACATTTTACGCGTAACTATGAAAATTCAGGGTTTTTATTCACTCCCAAAAATTTATTTTTAAATTATTTATTTAAGTATTTTTTTATAAATTTTTATTTTTATAATTTTTAAATTTTATCTTTTTTTATTCTTATTGTATTTTAAATTTATTAATTTCTTTAAATATCTTAAAATTTGATGATTTTCCAAAATTTAGTGATGTTTAGAATTTATAGACTTAAATTATACTAATATTTTGAATATATTGATTTTTTAAATTTATAGATTTTTAAATCAATTTGTTTCTATAAACTTATTTAGGTTGTATAATTTAATTTATTATTAGCTAAATTAATTATTTTTTATATGAATTGGAATAGATACAGAAATAATTGTTATAATTTATCTATTGAATAAATCGTGATTAAAATATTTTTAATATTCATTTATTTTAAATCCCGTTACGAAATTCAGTTTAAAAATCCCATTTTAAATAATTATTTAAATAAAAATTATTTAAATCATTCAACACTGGAAAACGCCAGCTTTTAAATGAGTTTCAACTTAAATGGAGTAGAAACTCATAAGCGCCACGTAACAAGCGCCAATCATCACCTGGTGGCTGAAATGGCAAATTCGTGGATCCATTGTAAACATGTTCGTACTCCCTTTAACGTCTTGACCAATATCTTTCAGGTTTCCTTTGATGGAATTACAGGTTTTTTTGCAAGCAGGACAGATTTTATTATTCAAAAGGCAGGTTAAATCCACGACCGTAAACGTCTAGGCAGAACGTGTCGACGTAGCCTTATTGACCGCTTACCCCAGTCGTCCCTACCCGTTTTCTAGCGAGAGCTTAATCGACCAAATAGCTACGAAACGGTGCTGGAAAGTAATTCGTCACGGTGGCATTAAACTTCGAGTCGTCAATGTCTGCGGATGAAACTCGTCTCATATCGTAGAATCATATTCCCAGAAGAGAGAATCTATCGCTTGTATCTGATCCTCCGATTAAGGGATTCCGGTTACGCGTGCCAGTCACGCGTCAAAAGACTTCTCTCTCTCAATCTGTCTGTGGATGGCCACCCCCTCGCGATACCACGTAAGGAGGTTCAATATCCACCCCCGTTTCGGAGTTTATTCGGGTTTCGAAACCACAGGTCAAAAGGGTAAATTGAGAAAAATTGATTCACCGTGTCAGTTTGTATATCAATATTTCAATGTCAGATCGGTATGGGAATTTAATATCGCCATCCGGATATTATCAGGGGCGTACCAGAGGGGTCCAATTCCAGGTGGGAAGGCCTTTATTTTGGCCAACTGAAAGCTACGTTTTCAGAGTCACTTCGCAAAATGTTTGAAAAAAAAAATGGTTTCTTATAAAAGGATCGACAGAAACTTTATTTTGCCAACTCACGAATATTTTTGTAGGGAGGGTACCCCATTACTCCAAAAGGGATGTCTCGGGATATCGTAGTTATAATAGATATACTGGGAAACAGAAGCTAAAGATATCATCAAAAATTTATTAATTTACTAATTTAAAATTTACTAATTCACCGGTGCAAATATCCCTTGATATAATAATATATATATAATATCCGGTGTAGGTGATTTTGGACAATTCCACCCATTAGAATTTCTGGCGGGGCAAAAGCCAATATTAATTTTAAAATTTAGTTTAAAATATTAAAATTTAAAAGACTGTATAAGAGACGGCATTTTAAGTCACATTTATTAAATCGTTAATATTTATTGTATTTTAATTACTTGTATGGCGGATTCTAACTTGAAGGGATTATAGATAATATAAAAGAGCAATAGTAACTTTAGGTTTGTCAAGGCATTCAATTGTTCTAAAGGTAGGCTTTTACATGGCTACTTCCAGTCAGTAGCGTTTGGGCTACAGTCAACGAGCGGGTTATACAACAACTCCCTACATTCACTATAATTTTCAAAAAAATTTACGAAAAGGGGAAACCGAAATATTCTGGGAAATGTATTTAACCAATGGTGAGAACTTGCTAACTCAACGCAGAAAGACTTGTTCTAGGTTTTCACCCAGTGCCACAAGCTGCGATTGACCCCGGCTCCTCTTGCTGCGAGGCGAAAGTGCTAACCACTCCGCCTCCTCACCTTATACTTATACTTATTTGTACGTATATGTACGTATTTGTACTTATACTTATTTGTACGTATTTGTACTTATACCTATTTGTACGTATTTGTACTTATACTTATTTGTACGTATTTGTACTTATACATTTTTGTACGTATTTGTACTTATACTTATTTGTACGTATTTATAGATTTTTATTGTTTCGAGAATTTTTTGGACTTGTGAATTTTTTCGGTGTATTTTATGGATTTGTATTTTGAATGATCCTATGGATTTTTCGGTGGTAGAATAAAGCAAAGTCTACTCTCAGCTAAAAGTTTCCGCGTTCACGTTTTCTGGTGCAAGCTTAACCTCTCTTGTAGATTCGTTTTTAAGCTTCAAAACAACGCGGTTACCACACACGGCCATTTAACATTATAAGGTAACAAAAGACTAAATATTAATGGATTAGAATCAGATTTCTATTTCAAAACACTAGCGCAGGGTTCTTTGATATTACAAAGAAGAACGCCTTGATGGCCGTTCGTTCAAAAACTGGTCACGGGAGGAAAGGCCAATGCTCAAAAGGGGGTCAAAACTTTGCAAAACAAACTGGCGAAAGCTCAAATATAGTCCGGCGCTTAAGGCTCCATCTTCATTCGTAAAACCAAACAATAATCATACTTAATTATTAATTTATATTATTATTATTATTTTTAATTTAATTATAAAATTACGATTGTAAGTTTAACCTCCGACCCCACTTGATATAAGGCTCCATATTCCTAGAACAGACAGCGACGAAGCGATGAAAACAGTCTATACTCAGTTGCAGGTTAAGAAAGGCAAAATATCTAGTACATTTGGTGGAAAGATACTAGCATGAAGTTCCAGTAAATCAGTGGCGGGAATTTCGAAAGGATTTTAAGGGTCCCCCAATGGACCAAATTGCATTTAAACTTGATTAAATTTAATTTTTAAAATCAATTTAAATTTTTTTAACGTTTTTGAAATTTGAATTTTTTTTCTTTTTTTAAAAGGTTTCACAGGGCCCTTAAAATCCTTCAGATTCCCGTGTTATTTTCAATGGAAAAAATCTGAAAATCATGTTGTCAAAAACGTTTTCGGTTGCCATGGCAAAACGAAAGCCCTTCGCAACTTTTCCCTTTCAGGTTTTTTAAGGTACATGGAGGTGTACACTATAGGATGAAAAAATACACGAAAAAGTAGATTAGTCAATAATTAAAAGGGATAATATAGCTAAATCCTAAACAAATTTGAAGAAATTAAAAAACTTACTAATAACTCGTACCAATAGGTCTTCGAGCAAAAAACGCGAAACTCGGATCAAATAGATCTTCAAGTAATAAAATAAATTAAAATTAAATAAAATAGCCAGAAATTCCAACGGTAGACCGGTTTCGTTCTATTTGGAACTCATCAGTACCGTGCGGGAAATCTGGCTGGCGACTGTCAAATCTAAAGGAGAAACTAAGCCTAAACATTAAAAATTTCAAAACGCGCAGTCCATAGGTGGTTTCTTCTAACTTAACTTGGTGTACACTATACCCGAGTTTGAACAAAATCGGTGATTATCACCTCGGGTCGTCTCCTTGTGAGTATAAGTCTGGCTCCATCGATGACGCGCCGGGCTAAAAAATGAAACGGGACTTTTCTCGTCGGCACGTGCCTTAATCTCCATCTCTGCCACGCCCCCCCCGTCACCCCCTTAGACATCCGCCCCCCCCCCCTCAGCGTGTCCGCCCATATTCATAATACGAGGCTATTTTTTCTTCCAAAACGGGACTGAGAAATTAAATCCAAGAGATGTATGCCGCCAAAAAGTTTAATATCAAAATTTTTCGGTCTCCCTTTTCACCTGGGAACAGGTTCTCTGCCCCGTTACTGCAACAGATACGTATATATATATATTTCAAGAAGAATAAAACGTATTTATGAGATTTGAATCTCAGATTAGAACGTCAGAAATGAAAGGGTCTTTTTTGATATTTCTAACAGACACTTTCTTCCCCTTGTGTTTTTATTTTATTAACAAGCAACAATATTTTGCTTTGTGTTAGCTAGTATACCGACTTCAGTTTTTATTCCTGGGGGATTGCGTGGCTTAAAATTATTCTTTTGGGGAACTTAAATTGGAATATTATTTAAAATTATGATGACACTATTAAAGATGAGAAAAAAAATACTGGAATTGTTAGTTAAACCTTTACAGTTAAACTAAATATTAAAATATCAGTATTTAATGATTAAGTTTTCAAAATTCAGTCCTTGATAAATTAGCGCGTAAAGGGGTTTTCCCCGAGTTTGTAGAGGTTAACGGTTATAGCATAAGTAACGTAATAAACATAAGTATGGCACAGAACGCATTTGGTTAATGATAGTCGGTCGTGGAGTGATTGCGAAATAGGAATTTTCCGAACAGGAAACTCGTCCCTTATTACTCTTTCCGTTGGCAAAATAGTTGGTTAGTTTGATGGCGAGAAATACGAGCGTACACGCGTTTAGGTTGGAAATTCGAATAAAACTAACTTCTGAAATGGAGCCAGTGTTTATAATAGTTATTTTTATCTTCTAATTCAAAAATGCATCGTTATTTTCCAAAAGTAAGCGTTGTTTACACTTTTGAAAGCATTTAAATTTTCAATAGGCCTTGGCTGGTCCGTTGAAAAGGCTGCCGGTGGACCGTCGCCGATTTTCCGGGCATCCTCCAAATACTAGGAGCAGTTCGCGGAGAGTTGTGAGTCCGTCAGTAAGTAATGGTTTACGTTGTTGTTGGAGAAACCGACTATCATTAAAATATTTGCATTGGGTAAATAGGAAGTGTCATACTTATGTTTATTACGTTACTTATGGTTATGGTAAGTGTAGAGAGCTGTTGGCTCGCGTGGCTTGAAGGGCTTGCCACCACCCTCCTACGCGTTGTAACCCGGCCACCTGTTTAAAGACATTATAAGTCGCTCGATGACTTGGGCCTAAAGTCGTGCCTTGGGTATTAGCCTAGCTGATTATTATAATTATTAAACTGTTATGTCTGAGAAATTTTCAGCTATATCAAAATCTAATTAACAGTTTTTATTTAATTTAATTACTTGATTTAATATTTAGTTCGTTCACGGTAAACTGAATAAATAATAAAACGAAGAAGCATTTCTTTAATAGAATTCAAATCTGTTTTTACATCTGAGATATCATATCATAAAGTAAACTTATAAATTAATCCTTTTTTAAATGACATTTAGCTTACAATCAAAACTTTTCTATACATATTTTTATTATTAACTAATAAAACAAGATAATATTGTTCAAAAATCTTTATCAGATAATTCTTTACTTAACGGATTAATTTAATTAAAAAGCAGATCAGTTAACGTATTTAGATAAGTAGAACAGATTTTATCTGATCAGTGAAGATTAAGTGGGCATAAACGTGTTTTCTTTGATGTGTTATCGGTAGAAGCAGATTTTTTTATTCCTTAACAGTTAGAAATTCGAACCACTATGATAAATTTAAATTCTTATATCCTTAAAGGAAGATTATTTAATTTCTAAGATTAAACTATAATGCGATTTCTGATATGAAATAAGCGGATTTACAATTTCAAACTCCCAGCAGTTGACGGCATTATAGAGATAGCAATGTTTTCAATTCAACTGACGTTCTTTCGGTGTATGATGGACAAGTGATTTTTAATGTTGAACTTTTCCTAATCCCTGACAAAGTACTGTAATTAAAGATGCATCATTTTCCTTTTGAAAAAGTAACATAAAAATCATAAGTACGACCATAAGTAACATAAGAATAATAAGTATGACAATTAACGAGATTTACAACCAAACTGATTTTCATAGTTATTGCGTAATAAAGATGTTTTCTCAGCACAGAGCCCTCTAGGGTCTAAAATACGCGAGACTTCCACTAAGCCGAAATATCTGGTTTCCAATAGATAGGCGAAATATTAGGCTAAATTGATAAAAATTAAAAAAAGTTTTTATCGGCATGATTCGCACGCGGGCTTCAAAAAAAAAAAGCCAAAGCCCCCGCGACTCCAGAATTAGGCATAAATTTTTATCAAAACGTAGTCATACAAAACGGTAAGTCGCGAGTTCAAGTCACAGCTTGAAGAGAGTATCAGTGCCGAAAAAAGGTTCGGTTAGAAAATTAACATTCAAGTAATTGGAAGTGTCATACTTATTCTTATTATGTTACTTATGGTACTACACGGGATGATTTACTTTAATGATAGATTTCAGTGACGACCAACTTTATGTTCCGAGTCAACAATTCATCAATATATTTTCAAAACAAATTTTAATTTTACAATTGTAAGTGTTTAAATTTTGCATTCCTCGGATAACCTGTAAAAAGGTCGGCGATTTACCTGACATCTTCCAAAAATTAGTTACAAATCAGTCCTTAGTCACGTCATGATTTGTATGGTCATTGGTGAAACTGACCGTTATGAAAAAAATAGCGTTGGAAGAATAGGAAGTGTCATACTTACGTTTATTGTGTAACTTATGCAACAAAGAAATGATAATATATTGAAATACTCAAACTAAGGGTAGAATTTCCATCATTGGTGGAACAGATCATCATTAAAAAATTGCGTTGTAAGAATAGGAAGTGTCATACTTACGTTTGTTATGTAACTTATGCAACAAAGAAATGATAATATATTGAAATACTCAAACTAAGGGTAGAATTTCCATCATTGGTGGAACAGATCATCAAAAAAAATGCGTTGGAAAAAAATGTATCATACTTTATTTATATTAAGTTACTTACGTTAACAATAGTAAATAAATGATAGTATACACAAGTGCCATACTTATGGAATTATGTAACTTATGGCAGTAGCGTTTGAATTTCATAAATCGCTTCAATGAAAAGCCTAAGACGAAACTAATATCACAGTCATGTAAGAAAGGAATGCTAAGGGGCAGATATTAGAAATTGGGTTACAGCCTACACTCATTCTTTTGCCATTATCTGTTGCGGTTTCTTTTTCGTTTTGGTAAATGAGCGACTCGGTGGGGTGGAGGCCTTCAATCATATTCGGGGGATCACGTTCGACCTTAAACGGAGAGAGAGAGAGAGATGATGTCGGAATCCTCGCCACCAGGGCCTTGCCAGTACCTGCCTTTTATGCGGAGAGTTAAGTCTCCTTCATTTCATCGAAAAGTACATTTTTAATAGAAGCCAGGCAAAGAGGGACCGACGCTTAAGTCACACGTCTTGCTAGATTTCGTAATATTGCGTTGATGAAACAAGAAGTTGCCCAAGATCATAGTTAAATAAAGTTTTAAGGTATCATTAGGTAGGCACTATGGTTAAAACGCCATGATGGCGAGTGTGAACGTGCAAAGCTTCATTTAGGCCTAAAGCATATCTTTATTTATTAACACAATTACACAGGGGTTAATTACAAAGCGACAAGAACATTTAAGGCAATTTCAGAATTACTGGGTTGCATCGGACCATTTCAGAATTATAGGATTTTAGATGGACCATTTCAGAATTATAGGATTTTATTTGGAGATTTTAGAAATATATAATTTTATGTGGAGAATTTCAGAATAATAGAATTTTATATTAAGCATTTCAGAATCTATAGGACCATTTCAGAATTAAAGTATTTTATAGAACATTTTCATAATTGTGGGTATTTATCGGACTATTTCAGAATTATAGGATTTTAAAGAAGCCTTTCAGAATAATAAGATTTTATAGAATCCTTTCAGAATTATAGGATTTTATAGAATCCTTTTAGAATTATAGGATTTTAAAGAAGCCTTTCAGAATTATAAGATTTTATAGAATCCTTTCAGAATTATAAGATTTTATAGAATCCTTTCAGAATTTTACGATTGTATAGAATCCTTTCAGAATTATACGATTGTATAGAATCCTTCAAGAATTATACGATTTTATAGAAATACTTTCAGAATTATACGATTTTATAGAAATCCTTTCAGAATTATGTGATTTTATGTGGCTATTTCGTAATTATAGGATTTTATAGAAGCCTTTCAGAACTATGTGATTCTATGGGTGCTCGAAGCCAACCCAGCCATTTAGGCGTCGCTCGAGGAGACGGACATAGTAAGCGAGCGAAGTAGCCGCGGCCGAAGGAGGGTGTCGGCGAGAGGCGAGTCCCAAGGATGGAGCGCGAGCGGCCGCCCCGAAAGAGATCCGCGGCTCCGATCCCCGGCCAGAAGAAAGAGAACTGGAGATCAGAGATGAGAATTCGCCCGCAGCGAATTGGTGGGGTCCATTTCGCGGGATATTCGAGCCCATCGGAGACAATGAATCGTGAAAGACTTCCGGGTATATTCCAGAAACCCCTTTCTCTCTGGCTCCGACGAACATTCATTTTCTCTCTTCTGTTCAATTCATTTTTTAACGGCTCGAAATATTTATAATGGGAGACTGATTCTGGCTTTTTCAAATTAATCTCAACAAGATCTCAAGGCAGCCACTGCCTGAAAAAAGGAGCCGAGGAAAATGAAACGACGGTAAATATTTGTTGGGAAACGTATACGTGATTTTTTCAAAGACCCAGCCCTTAATAACACACCGACACGGTTAACTCATAAATTATACATATTATCATACGTAACATATTCACTCGTAAGTATGCCTCCGTATTACATTGTATACGAGACATTGTTTCACGCGGAATATACAAATAATATCATACGTAACATATTCACTCGTAAGTATGCCTCCGTATTACATGATTGTATACGCGAAATTTAAAAACTTGTTGAGGTTTATGGTAATAGTTAGTGTAGGGAGCTTTTGGTTCGCGTGGCATGAAGAGCTTGCCACCACCCTCCTACACATTGTAACCCGGCTTTAAAAGTCACTCGATGACTTGGGCCTATGGTGGTGCCTTGGGTATTAGCCTAGCTGAATTATTATACAATAATTAGACCCATAAATAATTGTATTATTGAAAATGTTACCATGGAAACAATATCTGTAGCGATTTTGAGGCACGAGCTGAACTGTATGCAAGGAATTGTGCACGTTTTCAAAATCTTGAACGTTGATGACGCATTTTTCGTCACGAAGTTGGAAGTGACGTAACTTACAAAGTTTAATTTAACAAAAAGCTTTATAGAATACTTAACGGTAATTATGTTCCGCGTGTCTTCGTGGGCTTGAGTCAATTTTCAATGTAGGTAATAAGCGAGTTTCAATTACCACAACGCCATCTATCAGCTTGAAAAATAACTATTAGGATGGTACTTTTCACAACCAAGGGATGCGTAAACTGACGTCATAGCACAAGTTTTCTTTATACAAAACATCTTTTGAAAAATTATGGAGAGCCTGCAAAGGTACATGTTTCAAGAAAATAGCATTGAAAAGAGAGGGAGAGAGATACTTATCTCGTAAGATGTACTTCTGTTACTAGGCACAGGCCGGCTACCATGATCTACAACCAAAGCCCCTCCCACAAACGGTAATCCTCCATTTTTCCAATTACGTAGTGCCATCTATTGTCGGCCGAAAGAACGCGCTATCTTTGGACAAAACGTGTACAATTTAATAATGGACAAGTTTGATTTATCTTATAATTTAATTCGTGCAACTTTAATTAAAAGTGAATTTAACGGTTTGATTAATTTGATAAATAATTAATAGCAAAATAATTTAAAGATTATCAGTTATTGTGAAATAAAAATAATTTTAAAGTCAATTCAATTTTCAATTAGACTTAGGTAGTACTTCTCCTGCTTCCATACGTTCACGGTAACTTAAATAGGTTCTTGGTACCACCCCGCGTCCAATTTCAATAGACCCTAATATAGTTAAAGGCAGGGAACTGGTATTATTCTCGACAACGCTAGGTAGACAGACGGCAATCATTGTCGCTTAGCGTTGTCCGCAAATAAAAAGAGACTTTTGTCGTAAAACTTGACGTCACCATCCGTACATGGACATCAACAATGACTAACAACCGCCAAGGAAGAAAGTATGATGTGATGGAGACAAAACAATTTAGCTCATTGTCTAAGGTTACAATGTTACCACGAAATATTTTGGGGATAAAATGTTTCAGCAACAATATATTTGTTTCAACTTAAACGGAATGACTACGTTGAAACGATTTTGCGTCGTTTTATCCCCATCCCCCTCACCGGCTAACAGTAAACTCCTCCTATCAAAACATCCCTTTATCTCATTGGTTCCCCGCAGCTGACGTCGTACGACGCTATTGAACCAGACGCGGGTGACGTGTTTCCTCCCCCCATCAAGTGTCGGGGGGAAAACTAGACTATGATGGCTGCAGATCAACTCGATGTGGTCATTCTCGCTAAATTGAAATGAATACTTATCTTGGCTTAAGTATAAAAGTGAAGACACGACGTGGTGCATGGAGAGAGGGGGGACTATGGTGTGTGGGGGGGGGGGGAGAGATAAGGGGTTTTTACAGGCCGACGAAAATCGGAGCGTGAACGGCAGGCGGCGATTAGGCAACGGCTAGAGTCACGAATCCAGCGTCATTTTGAGAAAGGAGAAACAACCTGTTATAAGACGATTCGCTAATAGATGGGTGCCCTTCTGCGCGGGCTACCGAGCGTGACCTTTGACACCAGACGTGACGAAAACTAAAGAATATCGCCCCCCGTCCCAGCTCTACTCTTTCTCTAGCGGCGCGGGAAAAATCTTAAACGCCCCAAAATGTATCAACAGAGGAACGTTTGAGAGAAGTTGGGGGAGACAAGGCGCATACTCAAACTTGCAGTGATGCCAGATCGAAGGAGCGTAATTTCCTAGGGGAAATTTTGAACCGCGTAAACGGGAAAAAAGATGTGTCAACCTAGAAACGTTTGAGAAAAGTAACTGTTGGAGGAGACAAGGCACTCAAATCGCAGTGATGCCAGATCGAAGGATCGTATTTTCCTACGGGAATTTTGTAACCCGAATACGACAAAAAACATGTGTCAACGGAGGAAGGTTTGAGAGAAGTTGGAGGAGACAAGGCGCATACTCAAACTTGCAGTGATGCCAGATCGAAGGAGCGTAATTTCCTACGGGAATTTTGTAACCCGAATACGACAAAAAACATGTGTCAACGGAGGAAGGTTTGAGAGAAGTTGGAGGAGACAAGGCGCATACTCAAACTTGCAGTGATGCCAGATCGAAGGAGCGTAATTTCCTACGGGAATTTTGTAACCCGAATACGACAAAAAACATGTGTCAACGGAGGAAGGTTTGAGAGAAGTTGGAGGAGACAAGGCGCATACTCAAACTTGCAGTGATGCCAGATCGAAGGAGCGTAATTTCCTACGGGAATTTTGTAACCCGAATACGACAAAAAACATGTGTCAACGGAGGAAGGTTTGAGAGAAGTTGGAGGAGACAAGGCGCATACTCAAACTTGCAGTGATGCCAGATCGAAGGAGCGTAATTTCCTACGGGAATTTTGTAACCCGAATACGACAAAAAACATGTGTCAACGGAGGAAGGTTTGAGAGAAGTTGGAGGAGACAAGGCGCATACTCAAACTTGCAGTGATGCCAGATCGAAGGAGCGTAATTTCCTACGGGAATTTTGTAACCCGAATACGACAAAAAACATGTGTCAACGGAGGAAGGTTTGAGAGAAGTTGGAGGAGACAAGGCGCATACTCAAACTTGCAGTGATGCCAGATCGAAGGAGCGTAATTTCCTACGGGAATTTTGTAACCCGAATACGACAAAAAACATGTGTCAACGGAGGAAGGTTTGAGAGAAGTTGGAGGAGACAAGGCGCATACTCAAACTTGCAGTGATGCCAGATCGAAGGAGCGTAATTTCCTACGGGAATTTTGTAACCCGAATACGACAAAAAACATGTGTCAACGGAGGAAGGTTTGAGAGAAGTTGGAGGAGACAAGGCGCATACTCAAACTTGCAGTGATGCCAGATCGAAGGAGCGTAATTTCCTACGGGAATTTTGTAACCCGAATACGACAAAAAACATGTGTCAACGGAGGAAGGTTTGAGAGAAGTTGGAGGAGACAAGGCGCATACTCAAACTTGCAGTGATGCCAGATCGAAGGAGCGTAATTTCCTACGGGAATTTTGTAACCCGAATACGACCAAAAACATGTGCCAACGGAGGAAGGTTTGAGAGAAGTTGGAGGAGACAAGGCGCATACTCAAACTTGCAGTGATGCCAGATCGAAGGAGCGTAATTTCCTCGGGAAATTTTGAACCCCGTAAACGGGAAAAAAGATGTGTCAACCTAGAAACGTTTGAGAAAAGTAACTGTTGGAGGAGACAAGGCACTCAAATCGCAGTGATGTCAGATCAAGAGCGTAATTAGTGAATTACCCTAGGAAAATTCGGGCTTGGGATGATTATAAAGCGAATATAATAATTAATAAACGCACACGCCTTGATTAAATTGTTTGAATTCCCATAAAATGTTAGTACAATAACAATTGCAAAGTGTTTGCCAAATTCGTTTGAACTAGCAACCCTGCAGAGTAGCTTCTGTATTTTGAATAAATACTATTAGAGAAGACTTAAGGATATGTAGTTCGATATTGAGAATGTAGATGGCGGTATATTTCCTATACTATGGGCCTACGGGGATATTGTTTCAAAAACAATGAATACCACTTTTATCACGGATAATAAAGAAAATATTTACATAAATGTTATTGTTTCTATGGTTTTGGAAAAACAAAATAAATTTGTCCGAAAAGGAAAGTTTTAAGCGACTCATGCTACTTTATCTTTTTAAAGTGGTTTTATAATATGGTTTTATAATCAATGCTGGCTCATCTCATCTCATCTCTAACACATTCTCTTTGAGGGCATTTTCATTAGCTCATTTTAGCTTACATTAAGCTAGAGCTCTTTTGCGCTCATTTTGAGTATTTATCATTTCCGGCTACCTCAGATTGATATAAAATGTTTTTGAGCTGTTTATAATTTTTAACATTACAATTAAGAAAATAAGTGGTTCAAAAAATGACATCCAAAATAGTAATATAATAATAAAAAATATAATAACATAATAAGAAAAATATAATAACATAATAAGAAAAATATAATAACATTATAAAAATATAATCATATAATAATAATAAATATAATAACATCATAATAATAAATATAATAACATAATAATAAAAATATAATATATAATATAATAATAAAAAAATATAATAATATAATAATAATAAATATAATAACATAATAAAAAATATAATAAAATAATAAAAAATATAATAAAAAAATATAATAAAATAATAAAAAATATAATAAAATAATAAAAAATATAATATCATAATAAAAAATAATAATATAAATAAAACAATAAAAATAATAATAAAATAAAAATATAATGAAATAAAAAAATAAAAATATAATGAAATAAAAAATAAAAATATAATGAAATAAAAAAATAAAAATATAATGAAATAAAAATATAATGAAATAAAAAAATAATAAAATAAAAATATAATGAAATAAAAAAATAATAAAATAAAAATATAATGAAATAAAAAAAAATAATAAAATAAAAAAATAATAATAACATAAAAATATAATAACAAAATTATAATAATATAATATTTTCCGAGATAGGCTGAGCTAGATTCACTTTCGCAATGCTCCTGCTCACCAGCTCAGTTTGATTCCAAACTCACCAACCGGTTCCAAAATGAGCAGAACCCGCCCAACACGGTCCGTTGTATAACATAGATTTTAAGGGTATGGGGGAGAATTGCCACTGGGTAAATTACCCTCGGATGTAATTAGTAACTAAACGCTGGCTACCCCCGTTACAACCCCCTTACATTATCATCTATGTCATACGCGTATCGGATAACTATATATACGCGTTATGAAATTGCAACTCCTTCGACACGAAAAGAATGAAAGGGAGACTCACCATTATCTAGAAAGGACTGAAGGCTAATTCGTGAGCTTCGTTCCCTGAGAAAGTACGATCTCTCTTTTTTGTTGTTGAAGACGAGCTACCTTCTTCGAAAGTGGCGTTTATCCGAGATGGATGGGAACTACCTGGTCTTACGATTGTTTTCACTTAAAGGTTTCCATCCATACTATGAAAAACGTGAATGAGCAATGATTTAGGAGACCTGACCTTCGACATACTTTGACTACTGTGGGAAGAGCATTTTTAAAGTTTTAGGGCTACTTTTTACGCCATCACCATCGCGAAAAACACCAGTCTATTAATCATTGAAAAATCGAAATATATCTTTCACATACAATTCTGTGTTTATTTGACTGACTGTCTTACGTTTTAGCGTAAGTCACGTAATAGCCATAAGTATATGACATTTCTTTAACACTGTTTTAATTGTGATTAGTGAATCCTAAGCTGACGTCATAGGTTACCAAGGTCACACTGATTTATGACATCGAAGTATCATACTCATCTGCTTTTCCATCTAACCGCGCATGTGTCAGATATTAGTGAGGCCTGCGTATTAGGACAAGTAACATCCTAATAGTTATTTTGAAAGCCGATAGATGGCGATGCGGTTATTGAATCTCATTTAGTAGTGTATTATCGCCCTTGGAAGTAATTTATTTCGGATTAGGTTTATTTTAGACACTAGGGGGCTCTGTGCTAAACCTTGATTGCGCATTAACTTTTAAAATCAGTTCAGCGATCAATTTCGTTATTGTCGTACTTATTTTATTATGTTACATAATAACGAGGCATTATTTGAGCTGAAGTCAATAACTGAGGAAAAATTGTTTGGGTGCGTCAAGATTCTGTGTCTAGTTAAATAGAGTTTCCATATATTTTAGCGCTAAAGCTTGTTCGAAAAATTATTAAAGTAAGACCTCGTTCATCTAAAACTTCCGATATTATCCTAATTTTAGTCCTACTAAATTTCCGTATTATACAACGTATGCTTTCTAGAGAAGTATCTAAACTTAAAGTATTGAAATGAACATGTTCCATTGCAGACCTAAAAAAATTCAAATGGCTGTTTTTTTTTTAAACCACATTTTTCCGTACATTTTTTCTTCGTGAAAAGTATTTGGAAAAAGCAGCACTTGGTTTCCTTTCGAAATTATATGATTTTTATTACCATTTACCACGGCAACCATGGAAATGTATTTTGAGCAAGTGTCGGCTCAACGTGAAGTAGCTCTTTTTTCAACAGATGTCGCTAGCGTCGAACTCAAAACAAGATGCTTACGCTACATTTCGACTCAAAAGGCGGGGCATAAAAGTACCCCTAGCGTTGATTGGTTCGTTTGTAAATTTGACAATAACTTAAATTACATTAATTTTTAACAATATATTTTATATAACTTAGGTTAAAGTCCACTAACGACGTAAGTAGAGTAAGTTGTCTAATTATAATAATCATAAATGGTTATCAGACGACGATATCGTTTCGCTATTTTGAATTTGAGCTTCCTTTGTCATTAATAGATGGAACTACGCTCTCCAGTAAAGTCGTTTTTTTAAGAATCCGATAGATTCATTGTCATTTGTAATAACAGGGCCTTATCATAACGCAGGGGGCAATGATAGAGCAGACAGTTGCTTTAAAAGTCAAAATGCGTTCTTGGATAATCGTATAATAGTTTGTCTGTGTTATAGTATTATCGTTTGCTATTACAAAGTCGAATAAAAACGAAGTCTAGTGGCGCTTTAGTCCAAAAATCATTTTGTATCGTCGTGTACTCTGCTTCACTTATAATTGAAACAAGCAAAGTTAAAGTGCTAATGATAGCAAACAGCATGAAAAAATAGAAAAAATTATCCTTTAATCTAAACAAATTGGTCAAAATCTAATATTTTCGAGGTTTAGATTTCACATGGGTCCTTATGTTTGAATAAAGGTTTCCCCTATTAGACGTTTGAGCGTGGGATAGGGCTGTGCGAGTAGTGGTTTCAGGCAATCGAGTCGGGTATAGAGTACCAAATTCTTTTTCATCGAGTATTCGAGTCGAGTAATATTGAAGTCGAGTCGAGTAATCGAGTACTTGATTAAGGGGAAAATTTCCCTTATTCGAGTCGAGTAACTAAAAATAACCATCGAGTAATATTTATAACGAGTCGGGTTATCGAGTACTTGATTAGAAGCTGGTTCTATTCAAGAAATTATGAAAATAATTTAAAAGGAGTATAAAGTAACTTTCAATGCTGAAAAATATTCCTTTAATTTAAATGGACCACAGTTTCTACAACTTTGTAGGTACCGTTTATTGCCCCAAAAAAGTTGTAAAAACCCCTCTTTAAACTTTGAAGCAACGATAGCAGCTTATTCGAGTAATCGGGTACCCGAATATGCAATTTTTTGGTACTCGGTAATCGACGAGTATTCTCCAATTACTTATTCGAGGTCGAGTTCGAGTACACGACCTCAAAAAAGGCCGAGTACTCGATGATGTTCGAGTACTCGCACAGTCCTAGCGTGGGCCCTTACTTTAAATGTGTGTAGGCCCTGTCTGGCATTAAAGTACCCATCAGCCTAACCTTGCCTATTGCTCTCGCCGACGCCGAATATCTCGGTAATGGACTGGGATCAAATTGATATCTTATTTTCAGTCAGGAAAGTGATGGGAAGGGTAATTTTAAGTTCGGGAATGGTCGGGAATGGATTTTCCATTTGGTAGCGATACTTTGAATCGGGAATGGAGTTTCGGGAATCGTAGGTGGGGTGGCGGAGTGGTTATCACTTTCACCTCGCAGCCAGAGGAGCCGGGTTCGATCCCAGCTTGTGGCAGTGGGTGAAAACTCGGAACAACTGCTTCTGCGTTGAGTTTGCAAGTTCTTTCCCCACTGGTTTAAGGGGTTTTCCCCCGAGCTCTTCGGTTTTCCTTTCCATAAAAACTTGATGAGGCTAACGGTAATAGTGAGTGTAGGGAGCTGTTGGCTCGCGTGGCATGCAGGGCTTGCCACCACCCTCCTACGCATTGTAACCCGGCCACCTGAATTAAAGGCTTCAAAGGTCGCTTGATGACTTAGGCCTAAAGTGGTGCCTTGGGTATTAGCCTAGCTGATTATCTTATTGACACATAACTTTGCTGATTATTATTTAAAAAAAATAAACAAGGTTATTGGCACGAATAAGAAAACGTGTCAAATGATTTGGAAATGGTTGGAAGAATATTGGAACGTATATGGGATGGAAATTGGGTATTGTTTCAACGGGAATGGGCGGGAATGGTAGCGTTTCCGTTTTCAAATGCAGCTCTGTCATCTTATCGAATATCATAAGTATAAGTGGTATGTTATATTTTTACGATATCAGTGAACAAATTTATAAACAACGATATATTTTAGCGAAAGATTGCTTAATTTTATTTTCTCGTTTAGGTCAATACTTGTCGCACATTTAAAGTTGAACCTATATATTATATGAGATTTGCTTTCTTTTCATAACAATTACTAGTCACAAAAAAATCTGTACATGAATTTTCAACAGCGTGTTCGTCGTTTATGAATTAACAAATATTTTTTTCTTAAAAATAAACATAAACAATTGCGGTGTGAAATTATAGATAATATTAAAAATGTCGTGAAGTTATGGTTGATCTTTAAGCCTATATAGCTGTGAATATATACAATTTGTTTTCTTCCGTCATTTAGGTTTTCGTAAAAATTAAAGTCAATTTTCAAATGTTCATTAAATTAAGAAATACTTTAAACCTGAAAAAAATAAGTTAATAAAAATGGCTCTAAATATCGTAAAAGATATTTTTTTTTCAACTGAGCCTTTTAAATTTTTTATAGTGTTTATTTTTCGTATTTATTAGGTACCAAAGGCACACTGTATTTAGGAATATTTCAAAAACCAATTTTTTTGTTATTAAGTATAGTGAACTATATTCGATTGAGTGGATGGAATTTGAAGTTCTTAGGACAGCCATTATTAAAAATCTTCAAGTGTTTTTTACACTATATAAAAAAAATAATAAAACAAGAAGAATTTTATTTTTAAATTTAAAATGTAACCGGAAAAATAAGAAAAAGTTGGAAACAAAATTTTCTGTGACGTATAAATAACCGATTATTACTATAATATTCGCAATATTTTTTTTATACTATATATTTTTTTATTTATCTATTTGACGTTTTTTTTATAGTATATTTATTTTATACTTAATTTTCGTCAGTTAAATTGGTCTGCACCTTGACTATTCGTTTTTTTTTAATATTCGAGTTAATTTGTACAGTGTATGTATTCTTTGGAATTTTTGGTAAATAAAAGTTCAACAAACAAACTAACAAAAACAATTGTTCGATATATTTATACTTCGTGGTTTTGTAAAAAAACAAGAAAAATTATTAAATGCTGATGAGCGAAAAATGTGTTTAAACTTTTGTTCTTTTATTCAATTAAAAAGATATTGGTTTTAAATGTCCGCCCTTAAGACGATGTCCGTATAGTACCATGAAATTGTTCCCCCGAAAAGGGTCAGAGGTCATTTTCGCAAATGTTGACATACATTGTAAATAATTTTTGTTTTTCTTTCAATTTAAGAAAAAAAATTTGTTTCGTTTAGAGTTTTTTAAAAGAGAAAAGGTGCTGTCGAGATAAACGTTTCAATTATTAATTATTTTGTTTTTTGGAATTTTTAATATAATTCCGAAAAGTACCGTAACCAATGTCGATAACAGTCTCCAAAGTGTTTGTACTCAACGAAGTCTTACCCAGCCGTTAGGGGAAAAAGTTCCAAAATGAAGCATTCTTTTTAAGTAGAAAAACGCGAACGGTGGTATATTTGATTTCGAATAATGTTGTCATGGTTACGAAGGGAATGATTTGTTATAGCAGAATTACTTTTCGTGCCACGGAACAGACGCAGTCGCGCACTGACGGCAATTGCTATTTAACTAAACCGACTTTGTTTTTCGCGTTCGAACTGCGCCGAAAGTTATCTGACTAGCTTGGTTAAGGTTTCAAATTATTTGCGCGTTGATTTATCTCTTTCTCTAAAGATCTGTACATAATAGTTATTTATCATTTATTTTATTATATTAATATTAATAATAGTGAAGGTGTAAGAATTGAAGCTAGTCTACGACTGAAACGGGTTGAGGTGGTGGTTGAGGGGACTCGCTGGTCTTGGCCTTGGCCGAATGTTCGCTGGCGTTGTCCGCCATTTCTTCGTCCGTTTCGGAGTTGCTCGATTCCGAAGAGCGGCTGTCTTTGATCGCGACGCCGTTCGGAGAGTCTTTTTTACCCGTTAACGAAATGGGGGATTCGCCGCCAGAGGGACTCTTGTCGCTCTTGGCGCCGTTGAAAACGGGGGAGGACGAGTCGTAGCCGTTCTCTCTCGACGGAGGGTCCTGGTCGGCTTCCGTTTCGTCGTCTTCGTCGATGTCGTCGTCTTCGTTGTCCGGGTAGCTGTCGCTTCTGAGTCGTTTGGGTGTGGATCCCTCGTCCCCTTCGTCGTCGGAGTCCTTATCCACGTTGAGAGCCCTGGAGGCGGCGGCGGCCATCACGGCGGCCGAGGACAGTCCGCCGGGTAAGGGTCCAGCGCCATTCAACTTAGCGGCGAGCATGGGGTCCCTGGGGTTCAGGTGGTATCGTCCCCCCAGGAAAAATCCGGCCGCGGCGTGTTGGAGATCGAGGACTTTTTTGTCGGTCACCTTGCCGATGAAACTGCGAATTTCGTCGAAGTAGCCGTCGTCCTTGTCGTCCCGGTGGTGCGAACTGACCCTGGGGCTGTCGTCCAGAATGGTGGGGCCGTCGGCTTCGTGTTTCTTCAAGTGGCGGTCCAGGTTGGTCTGTTGACCGAAGCAGCGGTCGCAGAGCGGACACTTGAAGGGTTTTTCCTTGTTGTGGATGTTACGAACGTGTCGTTGCAGGTTGGACGAAATACTGAAGGAGCGTTCGCAGTACTTGCATTTGTAAGGCTGTTCCCCCGTGTGCGTCCGCAAGTGACGCGTCAGGTTGGCCGAACGCGGGAACACCTTGCCGCAGAATTTGCAGGTGTAGCGCTCTTTCGCTTTGTTCAGGTGCGGGATCATCATGTCGTGCATAGGTTTGGCCACTTTGTCCATGTGCGCGCGCATCAGGTCGAACGAGGGGTTGGCCGACCCCAAGAGTGGCCCTAAAAAAGGATACCGCGGAGGAAAGGGAGCCAGCAATCGATCCGGGCCACCAAACATGTTAAAAGGGGGTTTGTCCAAGAACATGGGGTACATGGGGCGAGGGTAGGCCATGTGCAACTTGTTGGGCGAGTGCGGGACGGGACTGACGTTGGAGCGACTGTTGCCCGTCACCGAAAGATGGTGCTGCTGCTGTTGTTGTTGACCGTGCTGATGCGGGTGATGAAGGTGCGGGTGAGAGTGATGGTGGTGACCTTGAGGGTTTCCGCTCGGTTCCCGAAGAAGGTGGCGTGATTCGTGGATGCGCTTTTCAAGATCGCTGGCGCTGAATAGAGGGCCTCCTTTGTTGAAATGGGCCGTGGCTTCTTCGATGGCCGCACGCGTCAGACTAGTGGTGGGCGCTCGTTTGCGCGAGACCCTCAAGTCCAGAGGCTGCTCGTCCAACTTCCGGTCGTCGCGCACTTTAGATTTGTATTCGGGGGAATCCTCTTGAGGCATTTTGTTCTTGCTACGCGACAAATCGAAAGGCATGTCTGGGTCCGCCGTGGAGGGGCATCCGACGGCGGCCAAATGACGCGAAAGTCCGTTCGAGTTCATGACGGGCGCGATGGCGGCCGTTTCGGGGCAAACGGTGCCCTGCCGGGGAGACCCTTGCCTGGAACCGGGAAACATGTCTTTGCTTTGCGAGGTGGGCACGACCGGGGCGCCCGTGGTCGTGTCGACGGTTAAGGATAAAGGTCCGTTCGAGGGGGACAGCGGTAGGTTCTGACCCGCCTTATGACCTCTCTTGGCGGGCGACGGACTGTCTTCGCGATCAGATTCTGCTTCTTCGCTAATGGAAGAGTTGTCCTCTCCCGAATATGAACTGAGTTCCTCCGAAATTTCGGATTCGGAACCTTCGGAGTTTTTCTTTTCGAGTTTAAAGTCAAAGTTCAATTCGCTCTTGATGGCGATAGCGTTGGCCGAAGATAAAGGCTGCAAGGCCGCCGCCGCGGCAGCAGCGGCCGCGAAAACGGGATTCGGGCCTTGGTGGTGCTTGACCACCGGGTTGTTTGAACCCAGAAGGGAGGGATCCGGGATGAGAGGCGGCGGCGTCGGTAATGTCGGACCCGAGAAGAGATTGTAGCCGAAGAGTGACGGAGAGTAGAACGGGAAACCGGGCCGGGGGTAGAACAACAGAGGGTTCGTGGTCGGCGAGGGGCCAACGCTCATTGGCAGCGGTTTCTCATTGTGGTCTCGCGACGATTGTCCCGTCGTGTTGGCTGTCGAATTGCTGATCAGAGGGTGATCGCGGACGGTGGAAGTGACCGTCGTCTGGTGATGGTCGTTGGAGAGCGCGGGCGTGTTCCGGACAGCGGGAGCCGAGGTGGTCGACGAAGAGGTAGTGGCGGCCGCTGCGGCCGCAGCTCCTTCGCAGAAGCGCTTGTGTTTGGACAGAGAAGTGACCGTCGAAAAGGCTTGTCCGCACTTGTGACACTTTATTTGCATGCGACAGGTAGCGTGCATGCGCTTGTGACGGCACAGATTCGAGAACTGCGTGTAGGCCTTGAAACAGACTTCGCAACGAAACGGTTTGACGCTACTGTGGATGTGGGTGTGTTGCTTGAGTCCGCTGGAGGTGGCGAATGTCTTCCCGCACTCGGGACAGGCGTGCGAACGGGCTCCAATGTGTTGCGACCGGATGTGACGCTGAAGGTTACTGGGGTCGGTGAAGACCTTCTTGCAATTTTCGCAGACGTAGCGCCGGGATTCGTCGTGGGCGACCTGGTGTCGGATGAGGTTGCTCTTCCAGTTGAAGACCTTCGGACACTGACTACACTTGTACTCCTTCTCGTCGGAATTGTACGAAGCGGAGGAAACGGTCGCTTGGTCGTGGTTGAATCTGCAAAACAGAAACGGGAGGGAAAATAAACATCAGAACGTCGTTTGAGTTATTTAATTTAAAAAAAAGAAATGTAATTATTTCGTCACGAGGCGCGCTGTGCCAATCGGCTAACTAGACTGCTGCGTGGAACAACCGGGGAATGCGCGGGTCGCGACGGTTCGATATCCGTTTTCCACGGCTCTAACGGGGGCTCGGCAATTAGCCAGGCGCGACAATTACCCGATGGCCGGATTGCGTGACATACGTGCTTCGACGGGGGAATAGTCGAGTGCGACCACGAGGCCAATTATCGGCCTCCCACCGCCGTATCGGGTGTAGTCAATTAAAACGTAACAGTTTAAGAAAGCTACGGGTAGATGTCGCAACCCAACATCTGTCGTTTCCCACTGATCCCGTTCCGTAACATACCGTGTTGTCTCGTGATGAATCTCCACCGTCACGCCCATGAAGGCTAGTTTTCACTAGGGCAAAAACGCCATGACGGTGAGCGTCGACGCAAAGTAATTGTGAGAAGCTTTGTTTCCACTAGCGCGCGTAATGATAAAGTTTTCTTTACGCGCGTAAAACATTTAGTTCGTGCCCAACGGAAATCGACGCAAAAAAATTGTATTAGCACCAATGGAGTGTCGACGCAAAATAATCTATTAGGCGTAACGGAGTGTCGACGCAAAACATTGTATTAGTTTGAATGGAGAGGCAACGGAAAACATTGTATATTAGTCGACGCAAAAAAATATTATATTTGCCCTAACGGAGTGTCGACGCAAAAGAAAATATTTTAGTCCTAACAGAGTGTCGACGCAAAAAAAAATTTAGTCCTAACGGAGTGTCGACACAAAAAAAATATATATATTAGTTCTAATGGAATGTCGATGCCAAAAAATAAATATATATATTAGTCCTAACGGTGTGTCGACGAAAAATATCGTATTAGGTCTAACGGAGAAATTTTTGCGTCGCCAATAAAATTATTGCCGTCGCGTCGTTTTTGCCCTAATTGGAAAAACGCGTGACTTTTTTGGCCAATATGAGGGATTCCGTAGCGATGAGAAATAGTCTTCTTAATTCCGGAAACTTTTAAAAAAACTACGATTTTTTCTGAAACGAAGTCGAAAACGAAAGTGTTTCTGGGGCAGGAGGGGTTGAGGAATCCGCATGCTTGAATGAAGAAGAAAGCGACACATTCTTCCGTTCGATTTTCAGGAGCTAATGGGTAAATTGGTCATCTTTTGAGTCGCCGGAAAGAAATGTTTGGACACGCTTCATTCGGTAACGATGCTATGGCGGATTCCTCCTGATCAAGAATTGAGGGCGCAAAGAACCGTTCCAAGACGCTTACGTGGGTGCAGTCTAGTTAATTAATTTTACCATCAATGGCTTTTTTAAAAAAAACTATACAACTACAATGATATTATCCTCGAGTCCATAAACGTGCACGACTCCGTTGTCAAAGGAGAAAAACGATTAAACAAGCTTCAAAATAAGGATTTTTGCCTAGCTATCAATTCTGACTTAAATCGTCAGTTTACAGATAAAGTCTTGAGCGAACACATAAACCTGTTTTTCATTATTTGTATACAACTTTACACCCCGAAAGGTTATGGGAATTTGAAATCGAGTTCCGGCTAAGTAACCTTCAAAATATTTAAAAAAAAAGAAAGAGAAGATAAGGTAAGGGTCAAACTAAACCATATTCTTTGTTTATTAAATTTCGACGGAATTAGTACTGAAGAGAATAAGCGAGTTTCAATAATATCTGACACACGCGATTTTAGACGAAAAAGCAGACGGAAGATTATAGCGTTTTCCATTTGACTGCTCTCGAGCGCTCTAGATCGCTCTAGATCGCTCTAGATCGCTCTGATCAACATGTTATGTTCCATTTGAGTGCTCGGGTCTGCTCCGATCAAATTTTGTGTACTCCATTTTCAGCTCTTTTGTGCTCCGAGATCGCCCAAAACCGATCTGCCGATTTCGACAGATCAACGGATCGAGACCAAGACGCGAAAATTCAAATTACTAGCAGACGAAACACAACAAAGCGCGGGAATATGTTCATGGTATGTTCCATTTGAGGTTTTACTCTAGTCGATTGGGGCGATATCTATGACGTCGGAGACAGATTCGGAGCGAATCTTGAGCAATCAAATGGAAAACGCTATTAGGCTTCTCTTTGTTGTGAAAAATATTACCCTAATAGTTATTTGTAAAGGCGATAGATGGCGGGGTGGTTATTGAAACTCACTTATTTTCCAGTAGAAAACTCTTGTTATGACCTTATAAGGAAGAATACGTTTGGGGTATCGTCACGAATTTGGGCGTATGCTAGGAATGTAGAGCAGGTGAAAACGAAGTTTTTAAGTCACAGTGCGCTACGGTTACCATTTTCTCGTCTTCATTGAAAAAATCGTACGCTACTATAACAATCAAGGTTCTTCACCGTGAATATTTTAGCACGAAGCTTCGACGGATGCATCCATATTTATTATCCTACCGCATTCTTCTTATGGCTTAAGGGCATTGCGTAATTAAAATCAGTAGCTAGCACCTGCAGATGCTTCAAGGATTTTTCGGCACATTTATCCGTATAATCTTAGCGGTTTTATCAAAAGTACATAATATATCAAGAATGTATTTATTTATATTTGAGACGATGAATGAGGGAAGGAAACACGTTACTGGCTTACAGGCTGTCGTCGGGTGACAGGTGGACCAGTCTGTCCATTAAACGTCCCTGGTTCATTTACTTCAATAGGTGTATTCATAAAATCCCCACCAAAGAACTGCCTAGGAAGTGGTATACTCTAGGAAGGGACATGTAACAGTCTATAGTTTTTTCGGGAAACATGTTTGCCAGCTTTTTGACGTACATTCATGCGAGTCGCAATGACGGATTCGGAACTGGAACGTACTGAACTGAACTCCCATCAAAGACTGAGGGGGCAATTTTTGTCGGGGGGGGGGGGACAACATAGCTGTATTTTATGAAAAACCCCATAGCATATTTTCAGCCGTGTATCCTTCCGCGGCTTGGACTATAAGAGCCTGTTGCAAAAGTATGTTTGTCTAGGATTTGCCAATATAACTTCTATGGTCGAATCCTCGCCAAGCATACTATTGCAACCGGCCCTTAGTCTACGTAGAGCCACGTACGTACGGCCAACGCGACAAGCTCCTAAGCTGCTGAATTTACTTTAGCATACATATTGTGTTTTATAATATAATCCAGCTGTTTATGAACTTATCGCGTTGGCCTTTACTTGGCTACTCTTTAGGCTAATTCTCGCTCATTGGAAAGTACTCTTGTTTCATTTTAAAAGCCTAGATCAAGAATCCAAACCTCCACTTGGAATGTTTATCCTACCGTATCGCGTATGGTGAGATCACTCTGACGGCTTTGGCCCCGCCTACGAGATAAAAACATCCCCTCTGCGCGTGCTCCCCTCTCACGTTGTTGTTTGTTAAGTTTACATAGTGACGTCAAAAAAAAACGAGACGAAAATCTGCCGCGATAACCTTTCCAAGTAAAAATATGGATTCCTGCCTAGATACAATATACTTCTAGTGTACGAATATTTTAGGTTAATTACTTTTGTGATAAATTAAATCTAATAACATTTAAACATATTTGTAAAATAAGGTGCCGTCCTAGTAATAACGTTTTCCAATAGAATTTATTCGTTTGAGTTCACTAGATCGGTTACGGGGAGGTGTTTCAGCCCCTCTTTAGAAGCCTCATTGGACCGCGACGAAACTAAGAGTAACGCGATCAGGTCTAGCGCCAATTAGACAAGATTGATACCATGACATCAAACAAGAAATAAAAACCCGTTAATTATTGTATTTAAAAAAATGAAACGGAGTGAAAATGGCAAGAATTTCTCAATAACGACGAGCTCTAATTCGTCACTTAAACGTCGCCAATTACTCTCTTTTAATGGATAACTTTCGTGATACTCTCACCTCCGCACGAAACAATTTTTGAAAAGGGGAGGATGCGGTTCAGAACTGGTTTTAATTAAAGATCCAAGCAAATTATATGACCTGTCCGCTTTGTCAATGCTTATGAAAAAATTGATTACGTTATTTACATTAAGTATAGTAATAAAATTAAACTTGGGCGTTTTAAAAGTAAACTGTGAACTTTTGTTTCACGCTAATATGTGGACGAAACCACGACCGGAAACACTGATTTTTGGACCGTTTGTTAGATATTTTCCCATCGTGCAAGGTTGTATCATTATTATTATTTATTTCGGTATAGCTAAGGTAACCTACGTGAAGAAAGTATTTATCTAAATATATCAATATTATATATGCAATATTAACACAATTAATGAGATATCGTTATTTTACTGAGTAAAGTAGTTTGTTTAAAAATTTCATCGACAAATTAATTCGCTTTTATGTGTAGATGTTTAGATTCTAACCATTCCCGCGTCCCCTCAACTGAGTTAAGTCTAAAGCAGGTAAAATGAAAGTTTACCAATTTTAAAACAAAATAATTTGACTCTGGAAACACTGCTTTCTTTAAAAACCTTTGCAAGGCAGCACTGTTCTCCACGGAGAAAATGGCGGACATTTGAGTGGCCGAAATTGTATCCTCAGCTAGTTGGCGGCCGCTATTTCAAGTAACGTGACGTTATTACTGACGTCTAAATTTAATTTATAATATTTTTCATTTATTAACTCGAGTCTACTGAATTACGTAATGATGCTTATTAGTTATTTAAAATTTAGCAAGTAATATGTGGTCAATAGATTCGGTTAAAATGAAAAAAATATGTGAAGCAATTATCGTACTTCACGCTTTCAATAGAAAGAACATTATGGAAGTCGTGATACAGAACAGGGAAAAGACGATGAAAAATTAGAGGCGTATCTCTTCTAACACAGACAAATCACGGGTGCAGCGTTGCCAAATCGTTAAAATCAAATTATCGATTTAAAAAAAATAATATCGTACGCTTAAGAATTGGCGTTAAATTTCAATTTTATCGGAATATTTTAGTTAAAAATTATATTTATGAAAAATTGTTAATCCCGATTAAATCAAATTGGGCCTGTTGAAAAACATTTTACTAAAACAAAAAATATCAGATTTCTGTTAAACTTCAAAATTATCGGCCAAATTATCGAAAATAGACTACTATCGTTACTTTAGTTTAAAAAAGTCGTAAAGTAGCTTCAATGCTGCCCAAGTTACAAAGTCACGGCTAAAAAAATTTATTCGAAATTATCGATGGGTCACGATAATTATCGTACGACTGGCAACGCTGCGCAACAGAATAAACTCTCTTTCTCACCACCAAATAAAAAAAAGTAATGATAAATAGTAGTCCGCTTGGCGGCGCCCCGGAGTTAAAAAGGCGCGTGATTAATTGTTTAAACGCGCCACAACGGAGCATCTCTGATTAATGATTTCAGTAAGTGGAACCCCGAAAAAGGTTGCACCCATAACGAGGACCCATATTACCCAACATTTGACCGACAGGCACGATTTGTTAACGGAGGGAACTCTGATTATTTTAATCATATTTCATTATTACTTCCATTTTTTATTTAAACCGTGCGTGAATTTTAGTTCCATATTACGACACAGATGGAGACACGATCTCTAAATAAGGGACTATTTTTTTTAACGGCGTAAGGGAGGGTGACGGTCGGTCTAATATGGTAGAATGGGTTATGAGGATGCGCAGGCTGTAGAGATTGAGTGGTAAAATTCACAAGGTGGTATTGGATTGGATCGTTTTGGCGCATGAGCGTCGTTACAAATACTGGGGGAGTGGACACTCGGAAACCACTCTATTTGGTAGTGCTAATATGAGGGCGTATCCATCACCTAAATTGAATAATTAAGGAATGAATTGCCTTTTTTAGCCCCCCCCCCTTCCTACCAAAACAGAAAATCGTGCCAACTGTAACGTTAGCTTTCTCCCCATAAAAATAGAATTAATATAAGGACTTAGCCTACGATATTTTCACAATAAATATTTGGTTGTAAAATGAAAAATGTGAATACAATTTATTAGTACTTTTCATAATAATAAATAAATATGTATTTCGATAACATGTTTAATAATAAAAGATTAATACACCGGTTTAAAGAAGTTTAATTTCTAAAATTTTAAAAATTCAGGCGTACCGAAACTTTTAATATACCGAAACAGACGTATATTATTTATATAAAAAAAATCGCAAGATTTTATAACCTAGAGCACATATCGTTGCGAAACGGTTAAAATATACAGTCGATTTAAAATATGAGACGCTTAAAAGATTTAAATAGGAATAAACCATCATTAAAACTCTACCATCCTGTACGACATCCGTACAAATTAACGTAGAACCATAAGTAACATAATTTCTATATAAATATGACACTAGTACGCTATATTTCATATATTCTCTCTTTACAGTGATGCCAAAATTATTAAAATCACGCCACTCGGTAGCGACTATGTCTATGTAATTGCCTACACTCGCGTGTTTCCAAGGCTTAGAGAGATTTAAAATGCCTTCAAAATGCAAATACTTTACTAGTGTCATACTTATTCTGATTACGTTACTTATGATAAATAGTACCTCTTTCAACGATAAAAAAAGGTCAGCAAGGTTTGGCGTCAGGAAGCCACCGCCCGTACTAAAGGGTGCGCCTACTTGACTAGAAATCATCAAAGAGGAAATTATATACAGCCCTAACCACTATTTAACTATATATATCCAGCCAGGAGGAGGGGAGGGTGGCTACGTTTAACTCCCCCCTTCACACCGTACCAAGTACCGAAGACGATCACATTCCGGCATCACAAACGACCTTGAAAATTCTCAAGACGGGGAACCGAACAACCTTCGATTGAAAATGCGTGTTTTTTTGTAGCGCAGCTTTTCTAGCGTTTGAATTGAATCTCTGAGAGGACGTTTTTCCCGACTTCAGAAGAGGAGAGGTAAGGATTGCGGAAGACCGAATAGACGAAACGGCCGGGCAGATGGTAAACTGGTACCGTTGGGGTTGGATGGGAGCAGCGTTGAAAATTCGCGCACGTAAGAGATGTCTTGCGAAACAGAATCAGTTCGTACACGTATTTCCTGGTAGACCAGTCAATTAAAAGATGTTTAGAAAAGAAACTCAAAAAAAGCCCCGGGCCACATTGGAATATTTTTCATCTGTATTTTGCGTACGTGTTTTGGATATTCCAAAAGTGATCGAACGAAGAGTCGTTACGCAATTTTTCGTGGCATTTAAGAAGGAAATCCGTCTCCACAGAAGTATATAACATGTCACGGACGAGAGAAGTATTCGTCTAATATACCACTGACGAGAGTATCATTCGTCTAATATATCATTGTCGAGATAAGTATTCGTCTAATATATCACTGACGAGAGAAGAGAGAAGTATTCGTTTAATATATCTCTGACGAAAGAAGAATTCGTGTAATATATCTCTGACGAAAGAAGAATTCGTGTAATATATCTCTGATGAAAGAAGAATTCGTGTAATATATCTCTGATGAAAGAAGAATTCGTGTAATATATATCCGATGAAAGAAGAATTCGTGTAATATATCTCTGATAAAAGAAGAATTCATGTAATATATCTCTGATGAAAGAAGAATTCGTGTAATATATCTCTGATGAAAGAAGAATTCGTGTAATATATCTAGAGCTGATAAAAGAAGAATTCGTGTAATATATCTCTGATGAAAGAAGAATTTGTGTAATATATCTCTGACGAAAGAAGAATTCGTGTAATATATCTCCGATGAAAGAAGAATTCGTGTAATATATCTCCGATGAAAGAAGAATTCGTGTAATATATCTCTGATGAAAGAATTCGTGTAATATATCTCTGATGAAAGAAGAATTCGTGTAATATACCTCCGATGAAAGAATAATTCGTGTAATATATCTCTGATGAAAGAAGAATTCGTGTAATATATCTCTGACGAAATAAGTAATAAAGTAGAAGTATTCGTCTGATATATCTCTGACGAAATAAGTAATAAAGTAGAAGTATTCGTCTGATATATCTCTGACGAAATAAGTAATAAAGTAGAAGTATTCGTCTGATATATCTCTGACGAAAGAAGTAATAAAGTAGAAGTATTCGTCTGATATATTTCGGACGAGAAATGTTTTAGTGTAATATATCTCTGATGATAAATCGTTTAGTCTAATATATCTCTGAAGATGAATCGTTTAAGCTAATATATATCTACCGAGAAATGTCTTAGTCTAATATATCTCTGAAGATGAATCGTTTAAGCTAATATATATCTACCGAGAAATGTCTTAGTCTAATATATCTCTGACGATAGATATGTTTTAGTCTATGTATCTCTATGTTCCGTTCTAAAGGGAAATGTAGATACTTCTGCGTATTATAAAATTCTGGTCTCGCTTAAAGTTCAAGGTGGGAGAAACGATCTGACGGTATTGGAGTACAGTTGATGACTTATTGCCATTTTATACTCATTTGTCGTTGTCGTCTTATAGTTGGTTTTTGGTTTTAAAGATGGTATCGCTTTTTTTGGGTTTGCATACTAATTCTCGGAAATTCCCCGACGTATCAACATTCAAAATGAATATTCAGCTGTATCGATAAAGTGTGGGAATTATAAAAAAAACTGTTGCGTGAAAACACCGTTTCAAACTAACAAACAATTGTTTTCGAAATTGGGTTTTAACTGTCTATTAATAATAGATTTACCCAAATTCTAAAAAATATTACCAATAATTTATCATTTTCTTTAAAACCATTTTCTATGGAATTTTTTTAAACACGGTCATAGGTAATCTAAGGTCTCCTATGTATATTTCTATAGAAAATGACGCTGAAGCTCTTATGTTTTCTATGGCTATTAGAAAACGTAGCAAAATGTTTTTTTCTACAGAATTCCGATTACAATTGTACATAATTTCTATTGAAATTACTTAAACCCTTATTAAAACATTTATACAGAAATTATATAGAATTTTATTCGAAATCTTGTAGAATTAGATTCAACAGATATTTTGTTCGATTTTCTATAGCCATTGCGTAAAACCTAAAAATTTAGTAGTATGTTCAATAGTAATATTTATCGAGCACTCTGTAGGATCTAGAGAAACCTTTCTATAGAAATTATAGAGAATTGTAATTGAAATCCTGTAAACGTCGGTTGAATGTGTAGAAAGGTCGATTTGTCCGCTACGTGGCTAAACTTAAAAAAGGCAAATTAACCGTGAAGAAAAGAGATCTTTAAAAAGCGCAAACAGCTCGTTTAAATTCCACCTCCTTCCGTAAATGCTAAGTATCCGCGAATCGTCATTAAAATGACGGTAGAAAAGCATTGAAATCAAAACCATCTGCTTTTGCGAAAGTGGATTCGCGGCATTCCAACACAGCGCGCCAAAACAGAAACAAAATAGCGGCGAAGCTAAAAGGAAACCAAAGTGAACGCGCTTTTTCGTCAAAAATTGAACACAAGGCGTCGAACCCTTCCCAAAGGCGAATTTGCATCAAAACTCTATCAACGCAGCGCGCGCGCGGTTTCCAACAAAAGCTTTAAAGAAAAAGTGGAGTAAATTCCTGGTGATTTATTTTGTCGAACGTTTTTTTTCAACAACCGAAATGAACTATAATTTCGAAGTCACTCTCTTTATTTACACTTGATTGGGTTTGGTGATTGGGCGCAGCGTTTCCTAGATTGTGTGATTGATTTCGGCGTGACCATGCCCACGGCGTTGTGTTTGGGTGTCACATCTTGGTCCCGAACGCGTAAGGATTCACTTTCAAATTGACTATTCTGCTTTTTCTCGTAAGGAAGAACTAACTATATTTTTAAACTACCACGAATGGATTACCGCATGGGTGGATTAATTTCATTTTTTTTAACGCTTCGATGATTTTACCGTAATGACACCCGCAAATTAAATGTGTTTATATTTTACTGTATATTCTTGTTTCTCATCTTTTCTTTTTAAACCTAATCTCAATGTAAATTTTGCCAAAAATTTAGGATTGATTTCTGGGGAATTTAAATTTTAAATGTTTTGAAGTTTAAGAAAAAAAATTAAAATTTACCCTTATTAAATTGAATAAATATTACAAATAAAGTAATGAACGATTTTTAATTGCTTTAAATTTTGTAAAATATAACAAGTTATGTGTAGTATTGTTAAAATTAAAAGTTAGTGAAATTTCTACAGAATCTATAGAAATTTGGATCAATTTTCTATAGCCATTATCATAAAACTGACTACTGAATCTATAGAAATTTGGATCAATTTTCTATGGCCATTATCATAAAACTGACTACAGAATCTATAGAAATTTGGATCAATTTTCTATGGCCATTATCATAAAACTGACTACAGAATCTATAGAAATTTGGATCAATTTTCTATAGCCATTATCATCAAACTGACTGCAGAATCTATAGAAATTTGGATCAATTTTCTATAGCCATTATCATCAAACTGACTGCAGAATCTATAGAAATTTGGATCAATTTTCTATAGCCATTATCAAAAAACTGACTACAGAATCTATAGAAATTTGGATCAATTTTCTATAGCCATTATCATCAAACTGACTACAGAATCTATAGAAATTTGGATCAATTTTCTATAGCCATTATCATCAAACTGACTGCAGAATCTATAGAAATTTTGATCAATTTTCTATAGCCATTGTCAAAAAACTGACTACAGAATCTATAGAAATTTTGATCAATTTTCTATAGCCCTTATCATTAAACTGATATACTCGGCATCTACTTACACGGAACTCTATATAGGATATAGAGAAGTTAGACTTTGTAGAAATGTCTATTTTATTTTATATAAAGAATATATTTATCATATTTATATCAAATATAATCTCCCGATTTTGAAGCAACTGGTAGGGCCAGTTAGCGACGTATCAAGAAACAAAAATCTTGAATATCATATCAGGAAGAACAATGACCTAGGAAAAAAATTGAGCGAGTCTATTCGACATAGTCGCGAGAAGATTCTACCCATTTATTCGGTTCGCTAACTCACGGTGTCATTACACTTTGGTGGACACTCGCGCCGCGGAGAGCGAAAGGCAATTTTCTTAAGAGCCGTAGCCCGCTACAGGGTGTGGACTCCCATCCCCAAAAAACCGGGCTAAAGACACCGCCAAAAATGGGTTATCAGAATCTAAATTCACCCGTTGGCGTCCTTAAATCGAGGGGTGGTTTAAATCTCTCGCCAGCACCCCCCTCTTTGCCCGGTTTCCATTTCGTAGGAGCTTTTTACCGCCTTTTGTTACCCCTTAATCTAATTCATTTTCCCGCCATTTTGGAGGCGCCTTGGGCCTTGCTTTTTTAATAGAAAATATTTCCAAAACTTTTTTATTATTTTTATTTATTATATTTATAAGATACGTTTATCGATTCCCAGAATGATTTTTGATACGATAAGGATGTGGATGTGTTTTTGATTTTATTATTTTTGCGGTGTTTATTTCAAGAGGTTAATTTAAATCGGTGTATTTTTCACCTTTTCCCAAAGGATATTTTTTTTTAAATATAGAGGATTTTTAATATTTTCTATATTTCGATGTTTGTGAGAGGAGGATGAGTAAGACCAAATCTAGGGGAAATTCTGAACGGTTTATTTTGGTTTGCTTGTATGCTAATTATTTAAAATGACCAAGGGTGAATTTTACGCGTGTAGTGGTGGGTAACGGAACTACAACCACCCACATTTTCTAGGAAATAATTTACAGCAGTATAAATAATTTTTTTAGTTCATTCTATAGACAAACTCTATAAAATAAGTAAAGAATATCTTTGGTAATGGGATATATTTCTAAACGTATTTGATTTGGAGCAAATATTATTTTAAGAATTACTTGGGTATTACCTATAGAAACGCTAAAAATGGCTGTCTAACGTTTTTTTCAAAATATCTATAGAGTGTCTATAGAACTGTGAAGATTTTTTTCAAAATATCTATGGAATGTCTATAGAAGTCTAAAGAGATTTTAGATATATATATATAATGTTTATAGAATTCTAAAGATTTTTAGAAATATCTATAGAGTGTCTATAGAATTCTAAAGGTTATCTATATTTAAATATGTTTAATGAATTCTTCAGAATTTGTATCGTTATCTTATAGGAAAATATCCAAAATATAATGATATTATTGTCTTATATAAATTATAATTGGAACTTTAGAATTTTATAGAGACTTTTATATACGAATCATATTGTATCTTGTCGAAATATAAGTTGATGAACGAATTTCAAAAAAGAAGGTTTGAAATCTTCCAATTATGGCGAACTTTCGTGGACGTTCCAACGTAAGCCGATGGTCAATGTGGCAGCCCCCCATTTCATTCCCCCTTCGTATCATAACAGTGTCCATTTACGGTTGAATATTTCATGAAGAGAGAAAATCAATGGCGCAGGACGCGTCTGAACTAGTCAAGAGAAATGGCGCCTTTCGCATTTATCATTGAATACGCAACGACTTTAATTACGGTGCACCTAGTGTATTAGATTGCCCATGTGTCCGTTGCGTTAGAGAAAAATGTCAGGTGTTGCCATTTGACTCTCTACATTTCCCTCGGTATTGAAGTCGTAAAGATGTTTCCCAAAAATCGGTATGGCGTGCCGAAATTTACTTTACTCGGCTCTCCGCATTGAGAATGTACGCAATATTACGTCGTAAACAATACGGTAATTACCGTGCCTCGCTTCTCTACGGCCACTTAAATCGAGAATAATTAAATATAAAACCGGAGCTATAGTTGGCGAGGGTCTTACGCCACGCAAACGCAAACTAGGTGTGTTCTTCCTATCCAAATATTTTACTACTACGAGTAGATCTCATTGCTTATTTATCACACGTAAAATATAGCCTTTAAAATTATATTCGTATATTAATATTCATGTATATATATGCATATATATATATATTTACCTATTATTGAAATTAAGCCTTTCCCTTATTCCGTACCACGCAGATGGTATAACTTCGGATATGGAAATATCTTAATGATGTTTCCCCGTTAAAGCATTCCCAAAGGCCTTTCACATCGTAACGCTATTTCCATTCGGAATTTAGATATGATATAGACAATGTATGAGGCTCTATAGCCGATAGAGTTTTATATAGATATTTCTAATGTCATTTCAAAGGGTTTCTAAATTGTGGTAAAGAGTTTACTTTTTCTAATGCAAATACATTGAGAAAAATTATCCAATATCAAATTACTCAAAGTAGCTCAATGTTCAGTTTCGAATTTTAGAATAATTTTCTTTTTGAAAACCGCAACTTTATAAAACCTCTTTTGAAATGTTCAGTTTTGGATTTTAGAATAATTTTTACTAAAACCTTATTAAAACCTCTTTTCAAATGTTCAGTTTTTAATGTTAGGTTAATTTTTACGAAAACCTATTAAAACCTCTTTTGAAATATTCAGTTTTGGATTTTAGGATAATTTTTACGAAAACCTATTAAAACCTCTTTTGAAATATTCAGTTTTGGATTTTAGAATAATTTTTACGAAAACCTATTAAAACCTCTTTTGAAATATTCAGTTTTGGATTTTAGCATAATAAATAAAACCTATTAAAACCGCTGCTTTGTAACCCTCTTTTGAGTTTATAAAGTTACGATTTTTTTAAGAATAATTTTTAAGAAAACCGAAACTTTTTTTTTAATTTAAAAACATTTACAACAATTTACCAGCAATATAGGTTTGACTCGTATCACAAATCGTGTGTCTAGCTGCAATAACGGCAAATGTCTCATAAATTTTAACGGAATTTACATCGGCTCGTAAACACCGCGCAAAGTACAACATTTTCAACAACATACCGGAACAAAAGCAAATCGGTTTTTTCAAAATGATAGGAAGCGATCGCGATCTGCGGCGAAGACAAAACGCTTCGGTAAACGCTTTAATTGGAGTAGCGTGGCTTCACGCGAAAAAATCGCGTGAAATCTTAACGTGATCGGAAGAAAGGCCAATTAGGCGGATTCTTCAATCGAAGAAAACAAAAAAAAAGTACAATTTGACGGAATTGAAAGAAAATGGTCGAGTCGACTTCTTTTCCCCAATTGTTTCACGAAGAAATTTTCTCGAAGGGGGTAGGGTGTAGGGCTGGTTACCTCAATATTTGACAATCGAAAGTGGCCGTTGATGGTCGCCTCGTACCCTGGGGAACCCTACTGACCGAATTACCGTGTTCGCTACTCCACTAAAAAATATCGAACAACACTTCATTGAATCTGCCCTATTCGTCACGATGGTCTACAATTATTGAAACAATGACTTATTTTAATTTGTAATTTAATTTATATACAAACAGGGGGGAGCTATAGAAATATTTTTATTGATTTAATTTCGATTGAAATTATCAAAACAAATTAATTTTACATCAATCACTTTTCAAAATCTTTAGATTTAATATTTATCTAATGAAATTACACTCAAAGGTAATTATTAAGCTATATAGTGAATATTATTGCTCATAAACAAATTAACTGAATTAGTAAAGATTTCAAGTAATTTTTTATTAATTTAATTTTAATTTTATAAAGCGAAGTAATTTTTAATTAATTTAATTTTAATTTTATAAATCGAAGTAATTTTTAATTAATTTAATTTTAATTTTATAAAGTTAAGTCATTTTTAATTCATTTAATTTTAATTTTATAAAGTTAAGTCATTTTTAATTCATTTAATTTTAATTTTGTTTATAAAAAGTGAAGTAATTTTTAAATAATTTTATATTAATTTTATAAAGCTAAGTAATTTTAATTAATTTAATTTTATAAAGGTAAACAATTTTTAAATAATTTAATATTAATTTTATAAAGCTAAGTAATTTTTAATTAATTTAATTTTCATTTTATAAATTATCGTACTGTAATATTACACCGCATTGTTTAAATCTTTCTCGACCAAAGAGTATTTTTTTTACATCGTCTAAAATTTGAAGAGAATAATATTGAAAATGTTGCGGTCGCAATGCATGGCTGCTCCTATTATCGCGCGTTCTCAAAAAAATGTTAATTTTCTCGGTAAAAAGACTGTGGACAATCCTCATGTTGGGATTTGTGTTATTTTCTGCAGGACCATCAAGACGACGCGCCCCAGGGCCCATCCTAATCATCGAGTTGAGAAGACCCCTTTCTGAATCACCCACTCTCGCTAGAAAACTTCATTTCATCGTCATTATTTAGACGCAATTTTTTGATTACAATGAAAACCAGGCCAGTGAATTTCGACGTATTTTAAAAACATTTTCCCCCCGCGGATCGTTGTATTAAAATACAGCTACACTTTCTACCATAAGTGTATAATATACCTCATTTGGGAGAAGTATGCTTGAAACCTTTCCATGTTTCCGATAATAAGGAAAAGATGGGTTATAAATAAATAACTTTGGTGTTTAAATTTTTACATTTAACATCCTCAGGTAGAGTAACAAATGTAATTTTTTTATGTAAAATAGTGAGTTAATTGACTTGGAAAAAATATGATAAGAGTTGTATTATATACTTTTGCTTCTACGCAAATAAAGGTAGTTTTATGGTATTATTATTTCGTCTAATTTCAATTTTTTTAATAAGGAAATATTTGGGGAATCTCTTCGCGGGTCCGTGGAGGGGTGGAGTTTGATTTCAATTTTTGATAGTTTTCTTTTCTCGTTCTGTATTTTATTTTTCATTTTTTATTTCGTGGGATTTTTTTAAGTGGGTAGATCAACTTTCAACGAACGGGTGTAATTATTTTGAATTTTTCTCTTGATTAATTGTGGTTTTCGGATAAGGAATTATAAGCCATATTCAGTATATCCCGAAACTTTAATTTCGTAAACTTCATACTATCGGAGCCTTTATCACAAAATCTTCACAATGGCAAATAGAAATGTAATTATATTACACCAGGTATAAGAGTATATATTCTATCGTTCAAAATCAACAATAATATATTTCATCGTTCATAAACCATTAATTCTATCATTCAACAAGAATATATTTTATCGTTCAACAATGATATATTTTGTCGTTCAACAATAATATATTTTGTCGTTCAACAATAATATATTTTGTCGTTCAACAATAATATATTTTATAGTTCTACAATAATATATTTTATAGTTCTACAATAATATATTTTTTCGTTCAACGACCATAAATTCTATCGTTCCACAATATATTTTATCGTTCAACAATAATATATTTTATCGTTCAACAATAATATATTTATCGTTCAACAATAATATATTTATCGTTCAACAGTAATATATTTAATCATTCAACGAACATAAATTCTATCGTTCAACAATAATATATTCTATCATTCAACGATCATATAATGCAAAAACCAATTTTGGATATAAAAGTAAAATTGGAATTCTTCGGTAGAAAAAAAAACACAATGACTTTAAATTTGGGAACCAGCCCATTTAGCCCCGGCAATAAGTGTCTAACACCCAATAAAACCTCATTAATTTAAAACTAACACGCTACCATACAAAAGAGCGATCAGAAATAAAAAAAATCTCGTCCAGAACTGAACAATAAGAAGACATCAATAGACACCCTAACATTCCCTTAAAAAAGGCAAGAAAAAGTTTAAACGCATCCCTCAAAGAGTATTATGAGCATATTTCAAAGTCAAAACTCTTTTCAATCGCCCACACACCGTACAAGAAGTATTTTACTATCGCCTCGAAAAAAGAACGATTTTCTTGTAAATATAAAAGGAACGCGTTAAACGTTTTTCAATTACTTTTCGACGCATCGTATAGTTCAAGTACTTGCTCGAGTATACTCGTAAAAAATTGGATCAAGGGATCCTAACCGAAAAAGCGTCCAAATCTAACGAGCCATCATATTGGTTGGAAAATTTACCGAGTTTAAAACGGGCCATTGATTACTTTCAATATTCATTTTGGAAAACGCGATGAGTTGAATGAGAGAAGAAATTTTCATTGTTTCGCCATAGTACGCTTGATTGAATCGCCATGGTAATACGGTTTAAAAAGGGAAAGATGTTAGCGGTTAGTTGAAATTCCAAGTACACCACGATTCTTCTTGAATTCTTACATGTTCTATCGTATATGGAATTGCGCGACACTTAATGAATTCAATATAAAAATTTGTCTTGACGAAATTCTCGAAATTTGTCGATTCAAGTTACGTGAAGCGCATTTTAAGCGGCGATAAAGTATCTCATGATTAATAAAATGAGGTTACCCGAGGAAATGAAAACGTTGTCGTTTTCAAATGGCGCATCAAAAGATCGCTTTGTTTTCGGATTGGAATTTCAATTAGGAGAAACGTCGATGGCATCGAAATTATAATTCAACTCTTTCATACTTTTCGCTTGAATAGCGGTGTAAAGGAGGCTAAATGAAGATTTGTTCGCCTCTTCTTGAAAAATTATTTCCGAAATTTAAAGGTATCACTTCCTTTACGAAAATGGTGGAGCAGCTTTGATACAAAATTGGGAAAATTCAAATTCGACTTTGATAGAAATGTGTTATATTTCATCCAATTACAACGTATGAAATTCAACTTTATTTTGATTTGATTTGATTTAATTTATTCGATCCAAACAGAATTGGATTCTATTACATCTAAATTTGGACATAGGAATGTACATTTTTAGTATGTTAAAATGTTATTTAAAAAGATCTACTACTTCATGGTTTACGTAAATTTTAATAAAATCTTGGGAGCTTTCAGGCCGAGGTCTTTCATTAGCCGCGTCATACAAATTGAATGTACATTTTTGCTAAGTTAAAGATTTTAGGCGATATGTTTCAGATATTTTTACTATCACAATAAATGTTGCGAATATAAAAAATAATATCTTAATAAAATGGCTAGTTTTACCCGACTAGTTCAGATACGGTTATATAGATGGCGCCGGAAAAGTAATTTTAAACATATCTTGGCACTCTCTAGAAACCGCAGCCTGCTAAATAGTTATTTGGTTACGTTGAGAGAGATGGCGCTAGTAAATTTACTTGTTAAATGAAATGAAGAGCAGTTGCATATTAAATTGAAATATGATTTATTCAACCAGTCAAATATTAAATTTAAATCTGATTTTTTCATATACATGAAATTCAAATATGATTTTTTCAATCAAATGATAAATTCCAATATGATTTTCTTAGTCACATACTAAATTCAAATATGATTTTTTCAGTCATATGCTAAATTCAAATATGATTTTTCAGTCATATGCTATATTTGTTTTCAGTCATATGCTAAATTCAAATAAGATTTTTTTCAGTCATATGCTAAATTCAAATAAGATTTTTTCAGTCCCATGCTAAATTCAAATATAATTTTTTCAGTCATATGCTAAATTAAAATAAGATTTTTTCAGTCACATACTAAATTCAAATATGATTTTTTTCAGTTATTTGCTAAATTCAAATATGATTTTTTTCAGTTATTTGCTAAATTCAAATATGATTTTTTTCAGTTATTTGCTAAATTCAAATATGATTTTTTTAGTAATATGCTAAATTCAAATAAGATTTTTTCAGTTACATACTAAATTCAAATATGATTTTTTCAGTTATATGCTAAAATCAAATATGATTTTTCAAATCAAAAACTTACAATATTCTTAAACTATCCCTAATACAATAAAATAACGAAAAAAATATATAAAACCTTACAATATTCTTAAACTATCCCTAATACAATAAAATAATGAAAAAAATATATAAAACCTTACAATATTCTTAAACTATCTCAAATACCATAAAATAACGAAAAAATAAAACAATACATATTTCTAAACTGTCTTAGATACAATCAAATGTGAATGAATAAATCTACTAAATGACTCAATAAATAAAGGGTGGTATTTAAAAGACTTCCAAAATCGCAGCGGGGAAACTGTTTAGCCCACCTAATAAACCAAATACTCCATAAACTTCGTCATAACCAAAACTAGCGTAAAAATCAAAACTAAAAGCCGTCTAATAAAAATAACGTGTTACCTGTCTCGGGGATTTGTTTACGGAAGAAGGGTGTCCGGAGCGGGCCGTCGGAGGGCTTTGTCCTGTAACGGGACCTTTTCAGAAGCGCCCGCGGAGAGAGCGTCCCGGTGGACGCGCCATTTGGCAGCGCGTTTCTTTTCGCAATCCAATAATATCACAAATCACAAAATTACGGTAAAATAGAAGATCCAATGTTTTCAGTCGTTGTAGTAATCCATGTAATTGACGCGTCGCGAAAAAAATCGAAATGTCGATGGTTGTTGGTCGATGGTAGGACGCGAGAGCGAGTGTCGGACGCGTGTCTCAGCTCGCCTCGTTACAAATTCAACTGTGGTCTTAAAAATTATCCGGGACGCCCTTCGACGACTAAGTATTTAAGAACAAACATATCCGCGTAATCTGGACGTAACGCGGCGCCACAATCGCTACTTTCGCGCGCCGTAGTTCGTAGGTGGGTCGGTAGGTAACAACCACGAAATGTAAGCCCCCTCCAGTTCGAGTTGTAACCAAAAAATAAAAGGTACAGGGGGGTGGGGACGCTTTTCGGGGTGTCCGATTTGAGAATGACGCGGGGGGGGGGGTTCTCTTATAAGTAGTATAAGTGCACGCGGGGGGGGGAAGAGACGAAGGTGGGGTACGTCTAGGACTCTCTTCCTAGGTTTCCGTTACGAACGCGTGGTGGCGAGCACATGGCTTTCTCTGGTGGCAAGATTGACAACGAACTTCACGGCGAGCGCTACAGACCGAACGCTTGTTCGAACAGTTAAAAAATAAAACGCGCAGAAACCAGGGAAAGTTGGGCTCTCAGTTGGCCCACTTTCTCGACGCCATTTCACGATTCCTCTCGAGGGACTCCACCTCTTCTTTCTTAAAGGTGGATATACCTACCTGTTGCTTGCCCCCCCTCCCATCTTGGTGGGGGGGGGGGGGGGCTGGTATTACGTAGGCCTGACTCGGCGAACAAGTCGAAAGTATTAACAAGGTCTTCCACACCAGCGGGGAGGGGGGCTATATACAAAGAAGAGGAATTAAATGTTTTCTTCGCACGCTCTCCTCACCTAAGGCGGCCTGTTTTTACGGGACTTTTCGCGACCAAAATAAGCGGCCCACCCTACCCCTTTCAACCGGAAGGTTGTCTTTTTAAAACGACAAATTTTGGAAATGATATCAAAGATTAAGTTTTATTTTGGCTCGAAAAAGGTTCTAAAAATATATATATTAAGGGTTGGGTCATTTTTGGGCGTTAATTTGGAGGGAATTTATGTGATGGGTAATTCCAGTTGTACCCCTACCACTGGAATTACCCATCGCGTTTCGTCTTTATTGGAGACAATATTTTTGAGACACGAAATATTTTTAAGCTTACAGGGGGCGTTTTACCGAAATGACGTAAGCGTTTAACGTGAAATTATTTTTGTAGGGTGTATTCCATATCTTCTCTTCGACAACCGTGTCATCTTCGAAAAGGTAATGATTTATTTGGAATTGAAGGGATGGACTTGGTCGATTTTGATAATGATATCAACTCTTCGTCGTTATTTTATATTTCGTTGTTGCAATTCAATGAAGTCGTATAATATGCATCATATATTCGTGACATTTAAGGAAGATTTTTACGGAGTTTAGTTTTTATATTTTCTGTATATGTTATATATTTCATATTATATGTGATGTTTTATATATTTCGTATTATGTTAGGTTTTATATTTTACGTATTATATGTGATGTTATATGATGTTTTTATATTTTACGTATTATATGTGATGTTATATGATGTTTTTATATTTTACGTATTATATGTGATGTTATATGATGTTTTTATATTTTACGTATTATATGTGATGTTATATGATGTTTTTATATTTTACGTATTATATGTGATGTTATATGATGTTTTTATATTTTACGTATTATATGTGATGTTATATTATATATTATATATTACGTATTATATGTGATGTTATATTTTATATTATATATTACGTATTATACGATGTTTTATATATTATATATTATATATTACGTATTTTATGATGTTTTATATATTATAAATTACGTATTATATGATGTTTTATATATTATATATTATATATTACGTATTATATGATGTTTTATATATTATATATTACGTATTATATGATGTTTTATATATTATATATTATATATTACGTATTATATGATGTTTTATATATTATATATTATATATTACGTATTATATGATGTTTTATATATTATATATTATATATTATATATTACGTATTATATGATGTTTTATATATTATATATTATATATTATATATTACGTATTATATGATGTTTTATATATTATATATTATATATTACGTATTATATGATGTTTTATATATTATATATTATATATTATATATTACGTATTATATGATGTTTTATATATTATATATTATATATTACGTATTATATGATGTTTTATATATTATATATTACGTATTATATGATGTTTTATATATTATATATTACGTATTTTTTGATGTTTTATATATTACGTATTATATGATGTTTTATATATTACGTATTATATGATGTTTTATATATTACGTATTATATGTGATGTTATATTACGTATTATATGTGATGTTATATTACGTATTATATGTGATGTTATATTGCGTATTATATGATGTCTTATATTTTACGTATTATATGTGATGTTATATTATGTATTATATGTAATGTTATATTATATATTATCTATTATGTTATATTATTAATTATAAATAAGGTATATATGTATTTAAAAGTTTCGTGTTCAACCCTGGTAGGTGCCTTCACGCTGGACACAGTTGTTTCACGTACAGAACACATTTACAGGGGCGAAGTTGGTCAAATCACGCCTGGTTGTAAATCGAATTTAAATATGAAATATAAGAATAATGTAGTATTATAATTAAATTTAAATCAGTTAAAAATAATTAACAAGTCATAATTAGCAAAAAAGAACAGGTATCGAAAAAATCTTAAAAATTCCAAATATGAAATTTTTATCATTTTAACCGCCAGAGTTATTATTTGAATATGATGGCAAAATAATTTTAAACGAACTTTACATGATGATACTACCACAAACAATAAACAGAAGTACATTTTCTGTATAGTGAGAAAATGATTAGTGCCGGGAAAAACTAGAATTTCGGTTGAAACAAAGTACTGTCTCTAATAACTCGTGAAAAGCAGTTCGGCCCAAACAAATGTAGAACTACCGTGCGTTAAAAAAACATAATCCTCCAGTTAACAAACAATAAAGAATACCGGATAATTTGGCCGGAAGATAATTTCAGAAAGAAAAAGCGGAACAAATACTCAATTGTTTATTTAAGAGAGCGAGCCTTCATTGTTACCCTTTCTCGGCACCCCCTTCGGGATATATCTATATATATAATCAAAATAAGATTACCCCGAACTAAGATACATTACCCGCTAAGATTTGAGAATGCCCAGGGGCGATCTTCGAGCTGACCATTGTGTTTCAAACGAAAGGGCGATAAATATGATATCGTGTACCTAAAGTAACGTAATAAAATAAGTTAGCTAAGTTACGATAGTAAAATTATTATTATTATTATTATTATGCTTATACTAGTTAGTTTTTTGTTGCAATTAGATAATTTAGCGTTATTTTTTCAAAGTAAACTATATTTTTACTTTTGAAAGCGTTTTGATTTTCAATAAGTCTTGGCTTATCAGTTAAACAAACTGTACGCGCTAAGACCAGTAACAGTTAGTGGGGTGGCGGAGTGATTACCACTTTGGCCGAGCGGCAAGAGGAGCCGGGTTCGATCCCATCTTGTGGCATTGGTTGAAAACTAAGAGCTACCTTTTCTGCGTAGAGTCTACAAGTTCTCTCGCCACTGGTTATAAAAATTTGCGCCGGAAGAATAAGAAGTGTCGATTCTGTTACTTTTGGTAAAATGAGTCTTAGTTGTCATACTTATTTTCGATTATGTTACTTAGGGTGAAATGCGTCTGTTTTTTTGGTGGGGAAGGGGCTAGCTTCAAACAGCGCGTGCGGGACATGGACTGATCCCGCCTTCTTCGAATTGTCGATGCTCAACTGAGGCTAGCGTTAGTAATAAATTGACGCGAGTTTTACCCCCTCGCGGGTTTCCGTGGAGCTTCTAACTCACACTCACTGTCACGAGGATGGTTACGCGTTAGGAGGTTGGGTATCGTTTTGGGCCATCGCGGTTATTGTACGTTAATAAAAAAATATAAACAGATTGCCCGATTTCTGTGCGCCGAAATGTGTGAGGTATATTAATTCTTAGATTGGAGAGTTTGGTTTTTGGGTTGAACGAAAATCCAGGAAATTATGAACAGTTTATAGAGAGTAATTGCGTCATTTCACTTCAAATCTCCATTTTACGCTCACAAGGAGACTAAACTAGGAGGGTATGTAGACCTTATGTTAACATGAAATTTCACAAAGGGAAAAGTTGCAATGGGCATTAGTTTTGCCATGGCAACCGAAAATATTTTTGACAACACAGTATGTATATTTTCCCATTAAAAATATCATTTGAAAATCTGAGCACTTCTAAAACATTTCAAAACCAAAAAAAAAATAGATCAAAATTGACAAATTAAATTAATTTTATGATATTTTGATGAATTTTGGTCAATTTTATAAAAATATATAAAAATTGATCAGAATCGGTAAAAATGGAGAAAAGCGAAATGTGAAGATAAAAAAGTTGTATTTGCCAACTAAATGAATTTTATCGAAATTAATAAAATGGAATTAAGTTGTTTGAATTTGATCAAAATTCACAATTTTAATTAGAATTAATATCATTATTGTGCTCAGATTCCCATGTTATTTTCAATGGGAAAATATACATACTGTGTTGTCAAAAACATTTTCGGTTGCCATGGCAAAACTAATGCCCATTGCAACTTTTCCCTTGGTGAAATTTCATATTACCATAAGTTCTACAAACCCACTTAGTTTCAACGAAATCGGTGATTATCACCTCGGGTAGTCTCCTCGACAGTGAAATCTGCGTTACGGTATTTATGACGATAGTAGTTTTACCCCAAGTTTACGCAGTGTTACGTAGAATCTTTCGCGAACGAATCATCATCTTGGCTACTAAGCTAAAAGGGTAAGCTCGCGAATTTTTGCACGAGGCAGTAGGAATAGAGGCTACTACAGACTTTTCAACCTAAAGGTCACGTCAACAGCGCTCCTAGCGGTCAAACAAATTCCTATAGTTCCGACAGATGATAGAATAACTTAGAATTGTTTAGTAATTTTCTAGAGATAATTTTAATAATTTAAATAAAGAAATATCTTTGAATATATCATTTTATTCATACTATTCATATTCTCTATAATAATTTCTTTAGATAAGTAAACAATGGGAAAACAAGAGGCGCTATTAGAATACACTTATAACCCCGACCATACAAGCAGCACGAAGCAATCGTCCATAAACACCATTTTACATTCCGGTTGAAAAAGGGGTTCTATATCATTAAAGGAAAAACAAATATTTATATAAAAACTCGCTTAAAAATAAATCGCCCGAGGTGCTTCTTCGACATTTTTGTCTCTTAAATATTGTAAAGTTGTATCATAAGTAACGTAATAATAGTAAGTATGACACGGAATGATTTAGTTTAATGCTATAATATATTAAAAGTTTTAAAAATTATAAAAGAAACTGCTACTTCATGGAAGTAAAAAAATTGTTTATTTTATAATAAATCCTTATTATTAGAAGGAGCTTTCGTTAAAATTAATCTTACAATTATAATTTTTAAAACTTTTAATTACTAATTAATATATGTTAATTACTGCCAGGTTAGTTCAATGGCGTTAACTACGAATATAAGTCTCAAATGAAAAATTAATATCTTCAGAAATCAAGTATAACGATTAGTTTTACTGTTGAAAGAATTTCAATTTTAAATAAGCCTTTGCTGATCATATAAACAGGCTGTCGACGGAGATTTCTCGGACATCGTTACTTGAAAGTTTTAAAGAATATTGGATAATTTTCAATCCTTAGAAACGTAATGATTTATATGGTCATTTATTTATTTATTTATTTTATTGTCATTATATAATAAAATTACCGTTGGTAGAAAAGGAAGTGTCATACTTCTATTTCTATAGCAACGTTACTTACGGCATTAATCAGATTTCGAAATGTAATATTTATATATAAATATATATGTAATTTAACCGTTGCTTTGAAAATATTACAAAAACCAAACCCTTTAATCTAGTTTACGTATTTCTCAAGTCAAAATACATCAATATCATTAATATCAAGGCAAAAAGATGCTGGCACAAAAAAAGATATGTACTCGAGAAGATTATAATGAAAGGGACATTAGTGACGTTTATCGCTTTCCCTTCCTTCCTACCCCAACGCCTGCTGGGTAAAATATTGCGTCATTCTCTTCGATTTCACCGTATTTGTGTTTCGCGTCATGACGGCCAAAGTACCGTTATTAAAAGTAATAAATTGACGATCAGAAGTGAGCTCGATAGAACCGAAGAGTTTAACTTCGAAAAATTTAAACGTAAAAATAAAATTAAACCCGTCCTTTTCCTGAGCGTCGTCAAAAAATGAGATAAAGAAAAACAAGCCAGCCATGGGGGTATATTCAATGTTTCGCTGACTGATACAACCTTACAAACGTTTACTATAGATTTTCTATAAAATAATATAGATCCTTAGAATGTTTTTATATAGCTTATAGAATGTTAATAATAATAATAATTATCAGCTAGGCTAATACCTAAGACACCACCTTAGGCCTAATTCATCAAGCCAATAAAGCCATT